>NW_005054375.1:2926051-2944424 GCF_000277835.1 Geospiza fortis
TGCTTCTGATTCTCTCCCTGATCCTGGTGGAGGGGAGTGCGTGAGCAGCTGCCTGGGTCTTGGCTGCTGGCTGGGGTTAAACTACAACAAACACTACAAAGTTCTTCTTATAAAACCTCTCTTCTATTATGGCTAAAAATGTTCTGCAGTCAAAACTATCAGTTCTTACAGTAGAATGTCTCCCAGTTTGGTTTTTTTTTTTTTTTTGGCAAATAGTATTTTCTCTGTCAAGTTGCTTAGAACTTCTGGTGCACAAATGTCTACTTCTTTCTGGGAACAAGGAGCTATCTCTAAAGTTTATTAGTTCTGGCTCATATAATTAATCTCATTTTGAATTATTGAGAAATGAGAACTAGATATGCAAGCAGACAATTAAGATAACAAGTAACATTCAACTATAGCATTCTAGGGACTAACACAAAATGTTTTTTCTTAGAAGCAAATTGTTTTCTATTTATGGAGATACTTAGAAATCTCTTAAGACGGGAGTTTACATAATCAAAGTGGCTACTTACACAGGCTTAAGTGTATTTACCACTTACTCATATTCAAAGTGCTTTGAAACTTCAAGTAAAAAGCATAGAAAATAATCCCATGAAATAAAGACACCATTTACAGTACAGAACTGTAAAAAAGTGGTGTGTAAGGTCACTTGATGGGAAGAAATTTAACAAAGTCTTTGAAACCTTTGTTTGGGTATCCTGCCCATGCAGACTGTACAAAGCTTTACGTAGTCAAGATACAGAGAGAAATTCAAGAATCACATTTTTTTAACACATTTTGAACTCAGAAAGAGTTCAAATACCTTTTAGTTTCATGCTCTTGAAACTTACAAGTTTCTTACAAGGGTATAGGTGAAAGCCAAAGACTGTGTTAGATTCTTACTCTGTTCTTTTAACCCCATGGAAATCCATGACTGCATAGTGTGAAACTGAGAACGGCTGTTTTGTGCTCCTACCCATAAACACCTTATGAGAAGGCACTGAGCAGCAGAATAAATGAGCTTGCACGGATTTGTGCCAGGCAGGTCTATGGGATTGCCTCACTGGGACCATGTAAGAACCATTGATAATTCACTGGTGGTTTAGCAGTTCTCAGAGCCCACTCTAAGCCAAGGGCTTTTCCATGCCTCATGCTCAGCCAGTGAGGGGCTGCATGAGCAGCTGGGGGGAAGGAGCAGGAGCAGGGCAGCTGACCCAAACTGGCCAAAGGAATATTCCACACCACAGAACACGATGCCAAATCAGTCAACAGGGGGAAATTGGTCAGGAGGGGTTGATGGCTGCTGGGGAATCAGTTGAGCATCATTCAGTGGGTGGTGAGCAATTGCATTGTTCACTACATTTTTCATGAGTTTTGTATGGGTTTTATTCCTTTATCTTTTCCATCACAATTATAACTTAACATAAAACAATAATTATAATTATTATATTTTAGTTCATTTCAACTATTAAACTGCTCTTAATTCAAGCCATGAGTATTTACTTTTATTTCCAGTCAGGACTGGGAGCGACTGAGTGGTATCTAGTTGCTGGGTGGGGTTAAACCAACAATGAAATTGGCCCTCTTTGGTGCAGGTTGATGTTTACCTGGTCTTTTTTTGGCAAAACTAATTCTTAGTCTGTCCACCTTGGCTTGTACTGGTGAATGAGGATATTTGTCCCATTGAGCTTTGCATTCTCCTTTGCCTGTATTTTTTTATGCCTTTTTATTTCTTTTTTTTTATTATTATTATTATTTATTTTGTTGAGGTCACTTCAGGTAGCAATGAACCACTTCCCCCATTTTGATATGATCTGTGAGCTGGGTGAGGGTGCACACCATCCTATCACCTAGGTTGTTAACAAACAGTGTTTGCTGCAACGCATATCCATTAATGGCTGCCATTTGGACATTGAACCAATGATGAAAATAAGCTTTTGGCCTGAGACTTTTGCCAGTTTTGCGCCCACTTATCAGCCTATATTTCACTGAATTATCTGTGTGAATGCCAGTGAAGATCATGTTGAAACCTGGCTAAAGGCCTTCTGGTACAGAGTTCTCAGACAGGGCCTTTGGAGAAAAAGCTTATTATATTAATACAGATAATAGTGACCCTGACTGTCCTTTGCTGGAATTGATCTTTATAAAATTATGTATATGTATTGTGGCCTGACCATCTTCGCTGTGGAAAATAAATAGAAAATGCATATAAGGATACTTACAATGATAAAAATAAATATTTCCAGTATCGCAAACTGCACAAGAACCTCCTGTTCATAGCTATGCTAAATTACTATCTAAGAAACAATATACTTGACTATACAAAGCAAAAATAGAAGCCTTATTATGCATCTTTTCTTCCAGTATTGATTCAAAGCTAGAATATATGTTGATAATCTGCTGTTAGAAATTTCATCAGTCAAAGATATTCTCAAAGGGTTAAAGCAAAAATTTTAGCTATTCTTCAATGCTACAGTCATGAAGAGGAGAGAAAGCAGAACAGAATATATATTTACATAAAAAATATTTAAGACATTAAGTGTTAAGTATGTAGCCCGCATCTTTTCTCTGTAATCACACTGTATTTTATGTCTGCTACATGAAAAACACAGTGGCAAATGTCTTTATATTCCAAGTAGGTAAATGGTCTGCTTTGTAAGTGAAAATGAGTGTTCATGCTTCACTTACTACAAAATACTATGCCAGTAGAAAATGAAAGAGGAAATGAAAGAGAAAAGAAACAAGTAATGCAGAGAAAAATCATAGAGCTTATGTTGATGAAATAGTTCTGCTAGTTCAAGTTAACACTATCTTTATGACTGGCAACTTAATAGAAGCAATTAATGTGCTAAATAGCATTTCATTGTGTATAACTCATTATCAATGAAACTTTCAATTTTCATTAAAAAAAAAATTGGGGCCCCTCTTTGGACTACTGCAAACAGTAAATTTTCATTTAAGTAGCCTGTATACATGAAAATAGGTCAGTTTATCTGTTAGAAATTTCTTTCACATACCTTTAGATTGTTTTGTTCTCCCCCCCCCAAAAAAGACAAAACAGTTGGACCTGAGCCCAGAATAAATAGGAAACAAAATCTGTTTTGTTTTTTTTTTCAAAATTTGAATTTTCCATGGTTACATTAATAATAGAGAATAAATATAAATTATATAAATACAGTTACAAGTCATCTTTGCATTATTTCTCATTGTAGAATAAATTAATACTTTGCAATAAAACACCTAGTAAAAGTTTTGGCATAAATCACTCAAATAGCCTGACTCAAGACAAGAAAGATTACACTGGCATGAAAAGCTTGGGTAAAGCCTCACATTTTCCCCAAAATGGGGTTTGTGACAGCCAAAGAAAGAAAAACCATTAGAGCAAGCAAAAAAGCTCCACAACATCACATGACAGCAAATAAAGTCAGGACATATAAACAGAAGAACTTGTCTGATAAATCTGAAAAAGAAGAAAAACAACAAACCAACAAACTACATCAGGTTATAGTCTGACTGAAATTTGATTATGGCATATATCAAGTAAGACTGCCCATCATAACCTGTACACAGAACCCAAATTAAAAGCTTGCATGAAACCAAACTTAGGAAAAAAAAGTACTATCTCTGACTCTGAAAATCTCTTAAAGCTTTTCTTTTTTAATATAGAGAGCAACCAATGAGATAAGAAACTAAGCAGTTGAAACAGTAAAATGCATTTGTTTATGTTCCAGACTGTCACTGAGAAAACAGAATCTACAGAGCTTATCCAGGATCTATGTGTGTGTAACTCAAGTAATATCAGAAATTCTTCAGAAGATCTTTTCAGATCTTAAAAGGGGTTATATAGAATGGAGACAGATTAGAAACCTTGTAAAAGACAGCTGGCACAAGGCATTAGACAAAAACTAATGGGAAACACTTTTCTGCCTCCAAGTGAGGATTAAATAAGGCAAGTTCCAAAATGTCACTTTTGCAATGGACTGGAAACCATTTGCATTGATTCTACAATAGACTGGGGGCATCTAAAAGCTTGTAGTGTTTTGGTGATTGTCAGAGGGTTTTATAGAAAAATGTTTCATCACATGTTTGATCAATGGATAGGCCCCTCAAATTCACCATTGCAAGTAGCCATAATTGGCAAATTCAAAACAGAGTTTATAAAAATCCTAGTTCAACTGAACTAAGAAAAATCAAAGCATTTTTGTGTTTGGGTCACCAGTCTAGGAGTGGAAAGAATTCATGACCTGCTTGGTTTCCTTCTGTGACCTTACCAAATTCATTCAGACCAAATCCATGCAAGGCTATGGGTAGAACTTAAGCACCAAAAGTTTAAATTCTCAAAAATTCTGTTTATTTGATGGCCAAAGACACAAGAAATTAACATAAAATACTCTTGAATATCAAAGTTATTCCCTTTTACCTCTGGCTACACTCCAAAATGTCTTAGCTTGGAGAACATTTGAGATACTTTAGGTACTTAATTTATTTCCTGCTGGAATAAAAAAATTATAAGGATGACAATACAAACAAAACAGGGGGCTTATGAAGTGTTAGGAATGAGCAATAATGCAATATGGCAGATACAGAGACGTTAAAAAAGGAGTATGTTACATGAAATTCATGCTTGTGCAATGTAACCTTTTATTTTTGTTACCCATTCAGCAGGTAAACATGAGAAGTCAGTATGTACAATAGCATTAAATAGTTAATATTTGTCTAGAAAAATAAATGAGGTACATATGCTGTACCTTACCTCTCATCTCTGAAGACAATTAGGAAATTCACATACAGCACAGAAAAATGGTCTGGTGTTAGCAGTCTTTATGCAAACACATTACCAGAAATAACATCAAAAGTTAAAGGCATTTTCAAAGAGAAATTGTAGAGAAGTAGGAAGAAAGACTTAAGTTATCCAGTCTGCTTCTGTTTCAGGACCTTGAATTCCCCAACTTTATTTTACCTTCAAAAGGCATCTGCTGCTTGTATGACACATTTATAATAGCAAGAACTTAGCACATCTATTAATCAGTGTCGTTTATTACTGAGAAAACTTATCAATGTGTACCATGAATCATCGTGATCAGAAACTATTCTAACAACACTCAGCTATTAAGCAAGATTTAAAGTTATATATATACGTGTGTGTGCATTTATAAATATATATCTCACATATATATATATATCTATATATCTTGCATATATATGCACATATATAGAGATAGGCATAGAATGTCAAGCAGATCAATGATAATTAATTTGTACAGTCTAGGAAATTATATCTATCTACCTCAGGCAATCAAAGATTTCTTTAATAATTGCACTGGAACCTGTTTTTCAAGCAATTAGAATTTAGTTGCCAGCAAACAGATTAAAAGAAATGGCATTTTAAAATTACATGAATAAAAATTAAATGGAAATTAAGACTACCGTTGTCTAATAGGCAATCAGAAACACAGGAAGATATAAATTCCCAAGACTACTAGAATAAGTTTAGTTCTGTATTTCCCCAAGTTTTTTCAGTAATTTGAAGTGATATCATGGGAGTAATCTTGTATGTACTGATTACCAGGAGTTCCAGTGCCTTCAGGAGGGATTCTGCGTGTCCCATACCTAGGGAGGTGAGTCTATGGGACAAAAAGTTTCCTGTCAATTCCTAGAAGTGTACAAACCCGAGAATGGACACAAAACATTTTTCATTCTCATGTTATTTGCTGCTGGGGACTTGCAATCCTAGTAGTCAATGCTGGAAATCTATAATGTGCTGCAATATGTTATCAACGGGTAATTGAGCTTGAATATTATTTATTGATATTAAACTTGACAGTCAAAAGGATAAGCCTCAGATATTATGTTTAATACATTGTCCCATAGGATGCTTTGAATATTTTTTTAAAAATTTAATGTGCTGTTATTATCAATGCAGCAGACATAAAATTAATAAAAAATCCTAATGAGAATTGGGTGGGTTTAGATAATTCTCCAGTGGATTTATTATCTTAGAAAAGTGGTGTTCTAAGGCATTTTGATGACTCAAGGGATCATCAACAAAACGGAGTTTCTCTCATATCTTGGTTTCCAAACCATTTCATGTTACTGCCTGGAGTTAGTATACAATGACTATTTAAGGCCTATAAGAATTGAGCAGTATCCTTGACCCCATTTGAAAAAATATATCCCCTGAAAAAATGAGACCTATTAGAAATTTAAGAGTTAGTCTGAGCTCTAAATGAACTATAGTGTTCTGAGGACAAATCAGACTGACAAAAACAGTCAAGTGATAAGGCAATTTGATTTTCCCAGGCTTTAGTTCCTCTAGATAGCAATTGTCCTGCTGCAGGATTTTATTATGAATTAAATTAATCCTGACATTGGATAGACTGATGCTCATTAAGCTTTTATATTTCTATAAATCCCAGTTACAGACTAGAGTCTGTATGGAGAAAAGGCAAAACGCTATACATGTTGTAGAAACAAGAAAATTTTTATTTCCTGCTTTTAGAAGAGCTGAAGATTTTACATCATGCTGAACACTTATGCACATGCCTAAGTGCAAACACAAAAGAATTAGTCACACACTTAAAATTTTAGCTGTGAGAAAAGTTTTCCATTACTGTAGATAGGAAAATAAGTAATTCACAAAGATTTAAAGGAGAAAAAGTTCAAATTCCTTTATAGATGAGATTGAGATTTTTTTATAGGTATAGATATTATAGACATTTTTTTGATAAAGAAGTAAGAATCCATCAGTTCCAGCTACTGGTACTGCCCTGAGAGCTGGCTATAAAGGAAGGTCTTAACATAGAATAATGGTTACACATTGATTATAGCTGTGTATGATGATTCTTAGTAAAGTCTTCAGACTATTATAGATGCATTTAATTTGTAAACTCAAAATGTCTAACTGCATTTTTGGGGAACAAGACAGGAAGTGAAAGAAGGAAATGCAGGAGGACGCATTTGCAGGAATATGAATAGAAGATAAATAAGAATTTTTTAACTAAGGCCATATACAAAATAAAATTGTAGATCAGTTTAAGCCATTAGACCTTAGGTCAGCAATATGAGAGAAACCACAGAGTTTCTTATAATGAGATTAAATGGAGTTTGGTTTATGTACATTTCTAGGACATACTATTTATTCACAAGGAGGTATTACAGTTCAGGAAAAGCAAGAAATTGCTTCAAAAGATGATAAATAACACTAATAAAAATTTCCTTATATCCATAGTTTCTTTGGTAAGTCATAAATTGAAAGCAATTTTTTTTCCTTCTCTATTAGCAGAATGATTAGTGTTGGATACTCATGGATACTCATGTCCCATCTCAGCTGATTCAGAATACCTTTGCTATGAGTTAATAAATAACACTCTGAGTCTCTTAAAATCTTAATTGTGATTTATACAAACAATCACCAAATCCATGATTTTTCTATTAAATAGATTTCTGACTATATCCTTCTTTTTTGATAATATGTAAAAAATGCACATATAGTCCGTAGATGATCTGTGTCTTGCACCTTAGGAAAAGAAGCTTTTCTTTCTAATGGTTTAGAGGATAAATATTGACTTAGAAAGAGTTAATTACACAACATATTTCCTGTTGGGAAAAAAGCAGTCTCTTTCAAAATGCCAGTAAGAATTTTCCCAAACATGTGCATCAACACAACTCCTCTGAAAGTGACTGGCAAACCTGATTTCAGGAAAAGACTTTGAGGCAGTTTTTGAGAACATAAAAACAACCCACAAGCAAACCAACCAACCAAAAACAACCCAGAAACTATAACTCACATGTTTATGAATCATCTGAAGCATTCTGTTCACCTGTTTTTATTTATTTAATTAATTTTTTATCTCTGAGAAAACAAGTATGCCTCAATAGGTGCTAAAATGATCTAGCAGGCTAGCATTGACACTGCTTGAGCAGTAATGGAAGAGATTTGTGCTGTGATAAACTTAAATACCAAATAAAATTTAAAAGTCTGCCTCAGCATGGAAGGAAATAGACCAAGCGGCTGTTGTGATTAGATGGTTTGAGAGCAATATTTAACTTGAAATCTGCTCAGGGATCGAAAGCAAAATCTAACTGCTTATGAATTTAGAGTGCAGCTTGGAGGGATAGGAGACTGTCAGTACTAGTCTCAAGCAGCAAAGTTACAAAAGCTGGTGGAATGGATTTTTTTCAAAGGGTTCATTTTTGAGGACTTTTGTCACATAGTTTAATATTGGGAAAATGGAAGGTTTTAATATTCTACTTAGCTTGATGGAAAATGGGGGCACTAACAAGGAGCAGGAAAGACTATTCTAAGATGAGCACTGCACAAATATCATGCTATCAAATTTCATGGTGCTCTTCATTTGTTTCACATGTGATAAGCAGAAGAATTGACAAGAAAAATGAAGACACCCACAAAACTGCTGCTCAGAGATACATTGTGGAATTGTTAATATAACACCAAAACCAGAGAGAAATCAAAGAGAAATCAGAAAGAAACATTTTCTCAGGAATATGTGCAATAAAATATTAAATGTACTTACTCTGTCACCATAATACTTTCTCTAGGACTCTGAGTTGCTGCCTCCGAACAATTAATTTTTGTCAAAAATTACAACTCAAATAATGAGCTAAATCAAGTCTTTTAAAATCCCTCTTTAATAAGGTGAAGCACAACAGCAAATGCTGAATACATGTATTGATAATGTTCATGCTTTGCTTCTTTACAGCTACCTTAGGTGTGTGAGAGGTATTTATAACCATAAAAATGAAAACATTTATTGTAAGGGGTGAGGTCAAAGTGATTACACTGGCTCCAGAAAACACCCCAGGGGAGAATTCCAGGGGAAACCAGGAGAGGGGACAGCATCACTTTCCTTGGTGTCACTTCCCTTGATTGACTGATGTCTCAGCCATTCCTGGAATTGTAACGAGAGAAGGCCCCTGAAGTCTGAGATCTTCATCATGAAGTGCTAATGTCTTCATGTCCTCTATTGCAACTCCAGTCAGTGTTAGGATCCCTCTCTTTATATTCTGCTCACTTGGATTTATGTTCCCTGGTAACCCTTGAAAGCTTATTTGGTTTTCTTTGGTTTTGTTTTCCAGGATAAATACATAAAAGCAGCTGTCTCAGTAGCAAGATATTTTCAGAGTACAGGCTAAATGAGAATTTTTTTTTAGACTGTTGGTAACATTTTGTGATTTACTCTGCATCCACCCTGCCAGTGCTCTCTTAGCTTCATTAGAGAATGACAAGTGATTACACCATTACCTTTCTGAAAACAATATTTTGTGTCTCTCTGAATAGCATAATGCCTTACCTGATGAGAAGGGAAAGTTTAAATGAAGATATTGGTCCTAATTTGAGAGTTTAGAGAGTCTAGATTCATAACTGGTAATACATCCCTACACAGATAGGGCACCCTGCCAACATCTCTTTTGACAGCCTTCAGACTTTGCTCGGTCCAGGGTAGACATTTATTTCCATCTTCTTATCTTTAAATACTGTCACAACCATCCATGTTCCTGGCTATAGACAGGCAGTCTTATGAATCAGATTGACATCATTCAGGTCTGCACCTTCCTTATTAGTCATGAGATCTTTGGCCTAGCTGTTTCCAGGTACTAGGTTCAATTTTTAGAGGCAGAATGAAAAATTCAGTATAAATTATTCAAGTTCTTTTTTTAAAAAATATAAAATACTGATTGATTACTGGCAGATCACAGACCCCTTTCACACCTGTATACTGACAGTATCTCCAAACCAAGCTGAGGTAAGCTTTGCATATCTAAGTAGCCATTTCTTTTTATGAATTATTGACATCCTGTCTTATATTTAATCATGCTTCAGGGTATCATTTTCACCTCTTACTGCCTTCTCTATTGTTCTATTTTTTCATGTCACTCTCTCTCTTGTTCTTCCATTTTCCTTCCATTTAGGTTTTTTTTGCTACACTGTTTATTATTAGCTTGAAGAACTTTAACAAAATTTATTTCTCTCCCCTTCACTTATAGTCTCATTTCCTTGTATTGTTTCTTATTTGCAATAGTCTAGATGGCGACAGTCAAACAAATGTGATTAGCATTACATTAATGACTGAGCAGAAGTGTGCTAATATAAAATTTGTGGAGTCCAGTGATTATTTCATTAGAAAGACAGCATTTAAAGGTATTTATTAGAAGATTTGTCTGTACTCTTCCTATTGTCAATAGCATGATACAGGAATTCAGGGCAAATCTTCTTACTGATGCCATGAACTACCATGTATTTTTCATTAGCCAGAAATGGCCTGAATTCAAATCACAGTCCTTAAACATGAAATGATCCCACTTAGAAGTCCAGATGGACTGTGCCTGCTGCCTTCATGGAAACACTGCTGATGGCTGATGTAAATGTTCAGCAAGATTTCCTGGACTGGCTATTGAAAATCTGATATTGCACATTAGATCTTCTGTGCCCAAAGTGTTCCTAGTGCAAACACGGAAAACATAGCCCTATGGGTTATTTGTAGAAATGTCTCATATCTTGTTAAAGATACTGGTATAGACCATGCAGAGCTCTTCAAAATTGTCCTTTTTTCTCACTTCTGTTTCTATTTATTTTTTTGTTTCTTGTCCTTTTCTGTTTCTCCAGCGAACCTTCTGTTTGATTCTCTCATTGTTTCCACATCTGAACTTAAATTGTGGTTTTCTTAACAATCATTGTATGGATTTTTAGAAGAATGAGATTTTACTGAAACATATCACTGTAAACACAACATTAGTTTCTTTCATGTTCTTTCATCTGGCTATGTCCTTTTTTCTTAAGACAGCCAGAAAACAGCCCAGTGAAAAGGGGGGACAAGAAATAAATGAGATCTTTAAGCAAGAAGCATGATCATGTTTAGAAAGAATTTGCCTAGCTCCTGGGATAAATACCAATGTTATTCTAAATATTTTTTATTTTTCTCGTGGGAAATAATTCTAAAATTACCAAATTAAACTAATTTTTTTTTTGCATTACAAAAATTTTCCCTCCTTTCTCTTCCCATTTTCCTTTTCCCCTCCCCCCTTTCTCCTTTCCTTTTCCCCCTTTCTCCTTTCCTCTGCTTTTTCCCCTATTTCTGTCTCTCTTCCCCCCTCTTCTCTTCTTTTCCTCATTATTCCACATCCAGTTGATTCCACTTTTTATACTTTTACCCTTATGCAAAGTTTACAGTGTTGTTCTGTGAGCAGCAGAGCTAATATACTCACTTTTTATCTGGTATTTCCTTTATCTCTGTGCTAACCTTGCAGTGGGCTAGTTGTGCATCTGATCTAATAAGTGCTCCACACTATTGATGTCTTTCCTTTGTTGTCCTCATGCCCTGTTTGATATCATGGCTTCATGGGGAGTGCTGCTCTGCTTGAATCTTTGCATTTTTCTGCTGGTGATATTTTGTTAAATGTTGTTCAATGACTTTTAGAATTGCTTTGACTTTGATGATATTCTGAGTATATCCCTCTCCTTGACATAGCTGAAAATTCAGTTTCTTTTTCACCTGCTTTTTCACTTAATCTTATCTATTTCACTGTTCATCTTCTTAATTTTTCCTCTTTCTACTTAGTACTGTTGTCAAACATTTTGTCTAAATTGTTGATGTTTCTGCCAGTTGATCTGTGGCCCTCATATGCTCAGTGTTAGCTTGGACTCTGTGGCCTGCAGCATTTGTCAGTGGGTATATTTTTGGTTCTTTATTCTCTGTCTTTTATTGTGTGACTGTGTGTTCACTTGACAAGCTGAGAAGCTTTTGGGCAAAGTCTGAGGAGAGGTTTTAGTCCCAGAGAATGCATCTTGGAAGCAGAAGAAAGAATGAGGAGATTCTGAACTATTCTAAACAGATTAAGTGCAGGGAAATACTATGATGATGATAGTGGTTATGGTTGTGATAGGTAAAGAAATAGTAGGAAGTCAAGCAACATCCTACTCTGAGAAAACAATTGTGATAAATATATATGTCTAATGAACAAGAAAAATATTTTATGAGGTTCAGAGGGTGGAGATATTGGGTGGGATAAACATGGAATTTCCTGCTACTTTTGGTATCATCTCTGCTGCAACGCCTAAATTCATCTTTTGTGGGTTACTGGGCAACAACTTGGCCTCTCCAGTACTAAGACACTCCAAAGCACCAAGACTGCAATGCATTTTCTCATCAGACCAGATTCACTGGGTAAAAGATTTTGGATAGGTCCATTCTATTTTCTGCCCAGGAACAGACTCCACCATGAGTAGTATAAATTTCTGACCTCACCAGAACCTTGTATAAAACTGACAGGACACTGTAAATTTATGCAAGTCCACCACATGTTCAAAATATTTTCCCTTTTTACCCCCTTTAAAATTGTGGAAATACTCTGCAGCTACCAGTTGCTGTGGAAATAGATTTTTCCATAGAATTTATACACAACAAAAAATATTGTCTTGATGGTTTATCAGGAGCTGCTGGGTGACTCAATGGGAGGTTTTAAGTTTCAGCTACTGTTACACTTCACAGAACCACTGCACTTTTTCTCATGGGTCGTACCTATTAGCCATTAGGTATTATTCAGTCTTTCCGTGATTATCTCTCCAGATATTAAAAAAATCCATTTTCCAGGTGCCAAACCCCACAGCCCCTACTTTTTAAAATAGAACAATTACCATATCTGTCTTTTGTAGCTTCCTTTTACTGCCTGTGTCATTAAATCACCTTTCAGTAGTTGCTTCTGTTTCACAATTCTGGTGAAGGTCTTACTCTCCTATCTTACTTTTTCATGCCCTTCGGAGAAAAAAAAATATGCTAATAACTCTATTTAGGGTTAGACAGAGTGGAACCTAAACCATTACAAACCTCACTGATCATCTATCTCAGAACTTAGAGACAAAACAGGAATCACAATTTCATAAAGAGATGCTAATAATGTCATCAATAGTCCATGAAAGTACATATTTTCCAAAGTTTCTGTGCTTTGATTTAAAGAGGTGTTTAAAGCATTAGGTTACATACATGACATAACTGCACTGTAGGAACAAATACATAATACTGTTTTCTTTAAACCTGTTCAGCAGAACAAAAAGAAAACTATCAAATAGAAATGGAACAGTTATGGTTGCACCTCATTATGATGGTGTTGGCAATTGGTGCACTTACAAGAAATCTTAGTGCTCACCATGTTCTACAGATAAACACAAAGAAGTCACATCCATTGGCTGCAAATCAGGTGAGATGACAGAGAGTTTGCTAGGGGAAGAAATACTCTAGGAGCAGTATGGAAGTGAAAAATCCCCATCCCCAAAGGGCTTATCAGTACTCTCAAGAGCACAGTCCTTTTGTAGTCATCCCTCTACAAGACAAGGAGAAAACTGCCTGTGCTCTGGAATATAAGACTAGGCACTACAAGAAGGGTACAAATTGTTCAGAAGAAGTAGGCCAAGAATTCAACTAAATATTGGTGGTTTATTATGTAGATGAGTCTAAATCATCTGTACAGTGCAAGTAAATGAAACAATATGCCACACCCCTTAGTCTGAGTCTAAACTGTGATGCAGGTGATGGGTCAAAAAGGCAAGAACCAGACAATATTTCTTGAAAAGCTAATACTTAGAAAACAGGGGGAAATTTGCATCAATGATGCAAATGTAACTCCAGACATCAGAATATAATGGCACTATTAATAAAAAGATTTATGTGGAAAGAATATCTTTAAGAATCTGATTGGAGGGTGATTTCTTTGATTTCACCTTTTTAAGTAATTCTATTTATCCATTGGTTAATTTTTTTGTGTATTTATTTATTGGTTCTGTAGAGAATGTTTTGGGACTTTTTTTCATTGGTTTTGTATTATCTTGGGCTGCTGCTTGCAGATGTTTCAACATAAAGGCTGAATGGATTTTGCTTTATGGGCCGGGAGGAAATTGATGTTGGTTAGCTAAATCATGCTATAGTAGTTGTCAGTGTGCAACATCACTCCATAGCCATTCAATTTTAGATTTCTAGATATAAGGTTACTGTATGAATGTTTGGTAAAGAGCTGTTATCACAAAGACAGCATTATAATGAAAGTCAGATACTATCATTCCTCTCATCTTTCACTGGCAGTGTAGTGTAACTACTACACTTTTTACTTTGGGAAGAAGTGAGAAGACATTTAATCTTCCTCAATATGTAAAACTGACACGAGTTCAAATGTTACATCACTGCAACTGAGATACAAACTGCAGCAATAATAACAGGGTAATTTGTCTTTGCTTATTTTTTTCTTTAAATTGTTTTCTTTTAGGTTTTGTTTTCATCTTTTTTTAAAGCTGATGCTAACAAGTCTTCCAAAAATTAGTTCACTGAACTTATTTTACATGCTTACTTTATTACTTATTTTAAGTATAGGCACAAGTTTGCAAAATGTTTCAGCTTCTTAATAGATATTTATTTAAATAAAGCACTACAGAGAACGTTGCCATTTTTAAAAGAAGTCATAACTTTGCATATCACATTGGAAAGGTGAAATTGCTTTTATTATGATTGAACAACCCATTAGCCATGCAGTATGCTAGCTAGCTAGTAATCCAAAAAGAAACTGAATATTTGTACATGCTTCATTAAGAAATTATCATTGTAATTTATTTTAATTTTTAAGGGCAAAAGGAATTTTAGGGAGCAATGTTTACTTAGAATGTATACAGTTATGTAATCTAAAATAGATAGTTCTAGCACTGTGTAATGTTATTATATTTTTAAATCAATAACATTTATTAATTGACTAATCATATTTGCTCAGCCTTTTAGTCTGCAGTTAATTATTTAAGGCCATGAAAAATGTCAAGCCTCATAAACTGTTTTTCAAATGATAGATGTAACAAGTATAATAATAAGCCTTCTATTTTTTTCCTTTCCTTTTTCTTTCCCCTTCTTTTAGTTGAAATGACATTCTATAGTATACCTAGCAGTGAAGTTTACCTAGCAGTAAGACAAAAGACATTTTGAAACAAGAAAAAAAAATTACACCTCTCATATTTAATGCTTAATCATTTCTCAATGCCAATTTGATGGACAGTAGTTTGAGTCTCCAAAATTATTGTTTTATTAATAGCAGAGGATCAGTTTGGATTCTTTCTTTCACTGAATTTTGAAAATTCGATCTTTTTAATCAAAACTCTTTTTACAGTTGGTGGGAGAAGAGAATGAATCAATGTTTCTATATTCTTTTTAGAATTATCTGAAGAGTTTGATGACAGGTGATACCCCATAGTCATTCCTTTTCTTCCTGCCTGTTTTATTAACCAGGTTCCCACTGGTTAATAATAGATCTATGTAGTAAAGGCAGTAACCATTTCACTAATTTTGTAAATATTAAATTTCTATTAGGAAATGTCCCTAAATGTGACAGAAAAGACTAAAAAATATTGTCTTCCTTTGCTGGAGAAAAGTAATTTTTAGAGCTAAACATAAATTTGAGTTTCTTCCATAATGATTTTTGTATTTGCTTCTTGACAGCTTGTTTCTAATTTTGCTGGCAACATTATCGTTGCTAGTTTTGATTGATGATCATGTTTTGGGAAGACATTTACAATTTATGTAATGTCCTGTATGAGAGTACCTCACTGCCAGCATAAAATTGCTGTAATTTAAGATATATCACTTTCAAAAACACATAAGGGTTAAGTACATATAATAAATACTTAGATACCTCCTTAGTCACACTATTATAAATGCTTTAAACTGTGTTAATCTGACATTTTCATTAAACATGAAAAAACATGAATCCAGATTGGTACATGATTACAGACTATGTCTAAAAGAAAGATTATTCTTTACACTTACAAAATATAGTTGCAACTTCTGGATGTCACCAATGGCATCTGAAAAGGCTTGATAGAGCCCTTAAGAGGGTTAGTCCAGCTTTGTGAGAAGGTGGGAATTCAAATGAAGCCATCCACAGAGTATAAAAAAGGAAAAAAAAATAGTGGGGTAAAATGTAGTCTTTGATGGAAGTAAAATAAGGTTTTGAACCAGCAGTATTTGACAAATCACTCAAGTATGCTCAGAAAAGATGACAATTCCATTTTATTTTTTACTTTGATGTAGTGCAAAATAATACATTAAGGAAAATAAAATGCAATACAGTACAATGTGGAGGTATAAGATGCAATTGTAGCAGATAGAGAATAAAGAAAAAGAACCATGCTACCTGTGAAACATGAAACATACCTACATACCTTTTGATTCTGTAGCAGTAAACTGTTTGCCTTTCGTAAGTAACGTGCAAAAGTAAGTGATCAGTGACACAGTCAATGCAACAAAAGGAAAAGTCAGACTAGATGGGTAACCTCTGTGGTTAAACACCTGCTGCCAACCACCACACCCACAGGTTGGGGGAGAGAACCAGAGCAGTGAAAGTGAAGAAATCTGTGGGTTGTGGTAAAGGCAGTTTAATAGGGAAAGCAAAAGCTGAGCACAAGAGCAAAGCAAAACAAGGATTGCATTCACCTCTTCCCAAGGGCAGGCAGGTGTTCAGCCATTGCCAGGAGAGCAGGCCCCCACCTGGCAATGGTGACTTGGGAAGAAGAACACCACACTCTGAATGTTTGCCCTCCCTCCTTCTTCCTTCCACATACTGAGCACGGTGTCACATGTTCTGGGATATCCCCTTTGACGCTTGGGGTCACTGGTCCTGTGTCCTCTCCCAGCTTTTTGTGCACCTCCAGCCTCCTCACCAGTGGTGTGGCGCAAGGAGCAGAAGAGGCCTTGCTTCTGTACAAGTAGTGCACAGCAAGAACAAAAATACACCTGTTAGCAACACTGTTTTCAGAAAAAATCCAAACCACTGCCCCATACTGGGCACTGTGAAGAAACCACTGCTCCAAGTCATGATCAGCACAGTAACTGAGTGGCCCACACAAATTACATGAATATCATCATGGTATGTAAAAGTGGCTTAGACATGCCAGATGATTCATATTGGAAAGAATACTTTACTGAAAACTGTCAGTTAACATAAACTGGAGAAATACAAGAGTCTTCAGCATGAATCTAGAAGTTTGTTTAAAATTACTCTGCATATCTAGAAGAAAATATGACAGTACTGTCATAATGAAAAAGACAGATGTGGAAGAAAATATAAATTAAGGGTAATAGTAGTACAAGTTTTTCCATTATGAGACATCTGCATCTGAAGTTGATTGCTTGGTTCTCATTCTATTTATGGAAAAGTGGTAGATGAAATTAAAATATTTTAGGATCATGTGCCATGAATAAAGGCACAGAGGATCTCCAGAAAATGGGAAGATTGGTATTTTGACCACAAAGACAGAGAAGTGCTGATGCAGTTTATGTTTGAATTAGCTGTTCACTAAAATCTTTTCCTCCTGATTATGCAGGGGCAGATCAATAGGTAAAATAGACGGTTCTGCTGTTCCTCATGTTTATGTTGTATGTGGTTCATGGAGTTTACATTAGATAAATCTGGATACTTGGGCCAAATGTGCCTATATACATCTGGTTTCAACTTCTTTGATGAAAACTTACCCAGTAAACCTTTGTTTCTTTGACTACACACAGGTCCACATATATGCTTAGGAATCACAGTTTCATTTCATCTATTTTATGTGGATAATTAGGACATTATTGCATTTGTGTGTTCCTACCACCTTTACCTTTGTAATCCATATAAGAATAAAATATAATTTATATTGATGATGTTGCTGCATTGTGTAGTGGCTGCTGCCCCACCAACTGTCCTTTTTGTTTTCTTAATGCCCACAGAAAGTGTTAGAGTGGAGTGTTCATCATTTGACTGCAGCAGAACACTGGATTGCCAGTTCTGTTATACTTTCAGTTTGAAAAGTAAAACAGTATTTGCTAGTTCTTCCTTTCTAGTGATTTTATTGAAGAACTGTCCCAGTCTCCTGGTTCAGAGCAAATCTGGGAGAGAATCCCCAAAGGGGCTCCTCTAGGAAAGCTGATTCAATTGGCCCCTCCCCCCAACCGGTCCGGAAGTAAACACCTCCTTGGAGAAAAGTGGAAAAAACCTGTTTATTAAACAATAAAACCCAAACAATATTAAACAATAAAACCCCTTGCCACTCCAGAAGAGATGACAAACTGAGAAAGTCCCCTCCCCGGGTTGCAGCTCAGCTCACTCAGTCTCTGATCAGTCCCTCAGTGCTGGAAATGTCGTGGCCCAGGCCCGGCCCAGTGGGCCCCAGGTGTGAGCTGCCAGAGCTCTGCTGGTGTTCAGGCCAGAGCAGGTTTCAAGAGGTCCAAAGAAAAGGGAAAAAAAGAAAAAAAAACCACCACAGTCCAGGGAACTTTTTTGCCTCATCTAGCTAAAACTAACTAAAAGCAAAGGAGAGCTCTGTCCTGCTGTCTGTCCATCCGCAGACAACACAGTCAGGAGCAGGAAT
>NW_005054375.1:2944538-2954745 GCF_000277835.1 Geospiza fortis
CTGGGGATAAAAGCATGACATAGTCAACCCAGGACACCCAGTTTATGCAGCAATGTTTGGCGGTGAGGGAACAGCTCAGGTGCCCTGCCATGAGCTGTTTTTTGGCATCCTCCCTTCCAAATTTCAGAGCCTACATTTATCTTCAAATTGAGAGTAGGGGAGAGCTGCTCTTCAGGTGAATTTTGTAGCCCATGACTTATCATGAAGCAGCAAACCAGATCCGAGTGGGCAAATCTATCTTAGTTCAAGGTCTCTGAGATGGAAGAGCAGTTCCAGGCTTATGAGCCGAAGGGTAGAAGATGCTGAGTGCAGTGCTGACCCCTTTTATGACACACAAGGACCACTTCAGGCGATCAGAGTAGCTCGAGAGCCTTGTTGTTGTCATGTGAACAGAGTCTGTGTCATGGTACCCATTGGCTGTGTGACCATGACCCAATTCACAACTTGATGCCCCCTTGGAACAGGAGGGAATATTTGGGTCTTGTGGTAAGACTCCTGTTTAGCTTCCTCACAAGAGAATACGTGCAAAAGAGAAAAGCTGCTCTGCAAAAACAGTCTGCAAACCAAATGCAGAAAAGGGGCATAAGGGCAGGATTCTTTTCAAAACCATAGTATTGCCTCATTTTAAATTGTTCATGTAGAGATGCCTACAAAGCTATAGAGATTCAGAAATTACAGGTAAATCTGAATCTAGTTCTTTTAACCTTTTTCATTATACAATGAAAAAAAAAATTAGTGTAAAATGGAAATTGATACATTAAAAACTCATTGTCTTGAGATATAATTGAGGCCAAGAGCTTAGCAAGATTCAGTGAAGGATTAGACACATGTGGATAATAAGAACATTCACTGTTATTTCACGTATATTAATTTTCTTTAGACAGGATTTACACTTTAAAAATACTAATAATTGATAGGGATTGTGAAAAGTAACCTCTAGGAAGATTATTTAATTCCTGGGCACTACAGAGTTTATTTTTTCTCATTCCTTTTATGATTGACAGACAGTATTTGGGATTTGCCTGGTTACACATGCAGCGCAGTAAGAGAGTTGATATTCTAACATGCACTTTACTGCCCCAAGGTAACTGTGTCAAGTTTATCAATACTGAAAATTTTGATTGCAAACTGTAACTAAGTTTTGAGACAGATAGAATAAGATGTGAACCTTGCTCTCAATATTCTGAAACAATTTTTGTATTATTCCTCTTTCTTCCTCATCAGCTCACTAACATTTAAATCACCCCTGTGGACAAAGCAAAAAAAAAAGGATGAAAATGCTACAGTTCCTAACCCTGCAGAGATTGCATTAGCAGGGCATAAATTTCTACCAAATGCTTTGCAGCAGCTTTAAAAATACTTTTTTTTTTTTTTAGATATCTCTTGATTTTGGTGCGTATAGTTCTCTACCTGAGATACTTTTAAGTCAGCTCCTTGAAAGCTATACTGCTGTTATATTTATATATATATATTATATCCACAGATTGATGTAATCTATGGAAAAAATTGGAAATTTAATGTTGTAATGAAATGGCCTCCAAGAACAGCAAATTAATGTAGTTAAATGGGTTTAAGTTGGTCATAATTTAGGATTTTTTTCTTTAGAATGATTGGTCAGGCACATTCTAATTAATTCAATGGTATTCTACAAGTGCAGTCTCTTGTGTATGCCTTTTCCAGCTTTTTATTCCTGAATGAAAGAGCATAACAGTATTAGAATGATGTTTCATCATGACTATCAAAGGAGTGAGCTATAAGCAAAGGTTAGAAGTGAAGAGCTTGATACTCCCTAAAAATTAAAGAGCACAGGGAGAGAACTCAGTCTTTTTTCCTTCTTTTGTGGGGATACAAAACAATAAACTAAGTTTTTAGGGCTTTTTTTTCTTGGTGTAGTTTTTTGTTTGATTTTTTGTTTGGGTTTGTTTGGGGTTTTTTTTTTTGGAGGGGGGTGGGCGTTGCCCCGAGTGGAAAAAAAACTGAAAGCATTGTGTTTTATTTAAGGTGGTAATCTGAAGTGATTTTTTTCTCCCAGTTTTCATCAGGAATTTTCTAGTTTCACCAATGTCTGCTTCAGGATACTGACTATCTGGAAAGTGGGGACATGTTTTATTAAAGTCATATGTTGGAATTTGGAGCATGGAGACAATTTCAAGGACTTACACACTAACATAACTCTATATATACTTCTTGGTGGATCTTGATTATTGAGAACTTGAGAATAGAAACAATAAATAGATGTCTGATGTATTTGTTGTTATACTTCTATTTGATGAGTCACTCTGTCTTCTTTATGCTACATCATCACTGCAAAGCCTTTTCATTCATTGAAAGAATATACTTTAATCTATTGCAAATGAATATACATTATTGGAAAGGACAATGCACGGATGACATTTCTGCTGTTTAATTTTTCCATTTACCCAGGAGTGTGAGAAGTTGGTTGCACAAAATGTCAGAAAACAAAAGCTTATTATGTGATGAAAAACTGGAACACACAGTGAACCTACTCATATTAAACAATTATCTACAAATATATCAGCAACTTATGTTTTGTGTGTGAATTTGCTTAGGAAGTACCTTAATTTAAAAAATGTGTGATATCAAATGCAGTCTGAAAGATTAAAATTTATTATTTTGGCTTAAGAAATAGGGAGAGCATGCAAGTTTTGGGGTTGGGGGTTTAGTTGTTTGTGGCTTTTAAATTTAATGTTCAGATTTTATTACATAAAACCTAAGTAGCCATTCACAGTTATGGCAAATGTCACATATGCCTGTAAACCTTGAAATCAGATCAGACAAAATGTTTTTGCCTATAACATTAAGATTGTAATAATAAGGATCTCTAAATAAAATCCTTTAATTTTAGATTAGATTAATAAATTTTGAACATTGACTCTGGAACTCAACTGTTGATTAATCTTGAATGCAAACTCATTTAATCCAGCTTTTTGAAGGTTTTCCATCTGGTCTAAGTTTTTTTAATCAGTGAAAAGAATTGTTCCCTCAAAGGCTTGTTATTACCCTCCTAAAGCAGTTTAAATGAAATACTGACTGGATTACCTAGGTAGTCTCTTAATCCTAAAGCACTTGTCTAAAGAACATCACCCAATAAAATAATGACAAAGTAAGGATTTGATCAGATTCCCTAAGTTTTAGACTGTTCTTATATATTTAATGGGAACTTTTCTTTTTTCTTTTTTTATTTTTTTTAATGCTGCTAGCTGTATTATTACTTAGATACACATACATCTTTGTGAAATTGGTCTTAGAAAGGATTTGTCACCTTTTTTACCTCATCCAGTGTTATTGTGATTTTTTATGAATTTTGGTTGAGTAATTGGAATTTGGTGATATTTATGGGTATTTTTACAGGAATTGGAGGAGTTATTTTGTGTTTTTAAAGTGAATTTATGATTATTGTTATAGGTTTTGAAGTATTGTCCAACAATCCAATGCATTTGTTTTGCCATACACAGAAAGTAATTTAGAGTTGATAGGTTTTCCTTGGGGTTTATATTTGGGCTTTTTTTGGTGTTTTTTGATTGTTTTGATGTTGCTTGTTTGCTATTTTTAATTATAAAAAGGGCACATTTTCAATTTTTTCTGGTGCAGGACTAGCTACTATATTGTCTTGATATATCTGAATGTCCTTCAAGACTTTATCATTAAGAAAAAATTCTTAATTAAAACCTATATTTCTGGTATTTTTCCAACTTGAACTTGTGGGCCACAGCTTATCCATCTTTCATCAACAAAAAAAATCAAGATTTTTGTGATAAAATTTCATTTAGTAAGCAAAACTATGTCTGACTTAGAAAATATGCATAGTCATAGATGCTTCTTTCATAATGATTTCCCAAAAATGAATGAAACATATGCAATGAGATTTCCTGAAATTGTTCAATATTTTGTTACCAGGTGTTTGGATTTGTACTTTAATTGCCCTTTTGCTATAGTACTTTTAAGATAATTCTTTTCCTTGACAGAGGGAAACATTGAAACTTTTAGACTGCTCCTATTGTTTATTTACATACAAAACCACCAGTATATTTTATGCTTTAGAAAAGATATATAAAATCTAAATCACTTCCTTTAAGGGTATATAATCTATGGAAGATTGTCATGCTGTCTGTACTGTAAAACTACCATTGATTTTTATGAGGATCATTAGGTGCTTTGAGAACATCATCCAATAGCTGCAGTTTCAAGGTACTGGATATTAGTTTGGTTGACTAAAAGCAAAGTTTTGTATCTCTTGTGCTTGTATCATTAATTTTATACTATCCTATTTTCAATTATCTACTCCTCTTTCTGCAGGAACTTTCATAATGATTAAATGTCCCAAGTAAAATATGTCAGATCTTATTATAGGAGAAGAATTTATAGTGAGGGAAATAAAATTACAGTGTGTAAGAAAATAACATAAATTATGCCAATAGACTTAAATAATCAAAAATCTCATTGAATACTTGGTGTTGCCTCTTAATCAAGACACTAATCTGTAACCAGTTTCCACCATCATCACTATCAAAAGGTACTAGCATTTATTATTATTATTATTATTATTTCTGTGTTATGATCACTGCAAAAAATGGAACAGATGTAATTGTTCCTCTGATATAATTTTGGCTTACACTTGGTAAAAAAGCAGAGAAACTGCTAAACAGCATATCAATAAATGAATCCAGCAACATAAATAACCATCTTGCTAACTAGAGTTTAGTTTGGCCAAAAAAGTGCACAAAATTAGTTGGCAAAAAAAGAGTTTGCTGTACCCATCTGTGACTCTAATTTCTTGTTCCTATTTAATAAAAACTTCTCAGGATCTAACTGCAAAACTGGAGACTTAGACTGCTTAAATGTTTTGGGAAACTGCTTTCTATCATTCAGGGCTCCTTTATAGTCCTTTTTGTAGTATAATCCATATTTAATTGCAGCACTAAATGTGATGTAGGTATGTTGGAAGGAGTGCACTGTGCAAAGAAACACAGACAAAATTGGTGAGGCAAAATGAATTGATGTAAAGAGGGAAAAGCTCAGAGATGTCAGAATGTGGTCATCCTATGGCCTCTAACTGAGAACTAATTTAAGAGAGAGGCCAATCTGTAAATGTAATCAACATAATTAATGATGATGATGATGATAATAATAATAGTAGCAATAAAAAGGATTATCCCTGAATGCATAACTGCAATTTTTATTTATATACAATATAATATATTTAAAGGATATAGAATATATGACAACATGAAAAAGACTTTTTGAAGCATATTACTGAAAAATATCCTTATAAATAAACTCATATTTCCTGAAGAATTACATAATCATTAGCATCTCTTTTATGCTCAAACATGAAAACTGGATAATAATTTTTTATTTCTGCAGTTGCATTTGGAAAAAAAGAAGATATTGGAAAACTTTTCAAAATGCATTTGAAAACATGGCTTTGATACATTCATGTAGGTCTGCATGCATTGAATATACAGAACTTCTTGTTTTGCTCTTTGGTGTAATGTTGTGACTTACAGTTGCTAGGGAATAGAAAGCTCAAAATCAAAACAAGATTGGCACAGGCTGTATTGCAAACACATTATTCAGATCTTAGTTTCTGATTTGTCTCTCTTTAATGATTGACAAGGACTTCCAAATGTGGAATGTACTGGCTGTCATGTGTACAAACCATTCATTATAGGAAGCATAAAATAAAGAATGCATCCATGTATTGTAATAGTTTACTCAATGCTATTTGACAGGTTGGTTTGTTTTCCCCTGATTCAGAGGTCAAAGAAAAGGAACATATCAAATTGTGCCAAAGATCATCAGACAAAGAATAGTTGTCTTGTGTCAGCTTGATGAGACTCCATCATAGTGATATCAAGTCAAGATATGGATTAGAGTAAAATCAAAAACCTAGCATGTTGCACAATGTCCAGTAAGCAAAAAACCACAATGTTCTATAAAAGATGAATTACAGTTGAAATATACATATCTGAATTCTAATATGGCTGTGCTTTTCTACATTACTCTTGTTTAGGATATGCTGCTGGAAAAGGGTCATGTAAGCTGAAAATAGTTGCAAAGCTGGGCATCCTAATCATTCAGTGTGGTCTAATTAGTAGAGGACCTAACAAAAAAAAATCTGTAGAGAAAGAAACTGTTGTAGTTTAGTCTGGAGAAGAGGAATTACAACATAGATATGATAAAAAGAGTTGTAAAGACAAAAGAAAGAAGCCACTGCCCATGAGCCCCTCTGAATAGGATAGGCAGTAGCAACCATATTTTAGCCAAGAAAGATTTTGAATATAACATAACAAAATGTTTTTAAGAGTAAAAAGTTAAGCACTTTAATATACTGGCCAAGGCAGTCCACAGAATTTCATTCAGAAGCTCCAAACAGAAAATTAGTCAAGTGTGAGATCTGCCCATATGTCTCAATGATTCCTTGATACAGTTCTTAAACACAAATTTTGATTTCTATATCATTATATTATGTATTATAAGCTTGAATTATTTCACCATAGATGGGTGTTGATATCCAATAAGTAGTTTCTAGCCATCTGCATCTGACTGTTACTTGTGACCAGTTTAGGCAAAAGCAGAAATGATTGGCTGTCATAAATGTAGTACAATGACACATTTTATTCTGCTCTAAATTTGTCTTAGAATTCCATTTATCTGACATCCTTCTGTTTACTTAGGCTCAGTAGATACTAAGTTTTTGGAATAAAATTGTACATGATTTCTATGACTAGTAAAGTGTGTGAATAAACAGCAGTACAAGTTTCTCTGAAATTCTGTTCAAATTCAGCAGATTGTTGGAACTGACCTTTTCTCCCCCTTGCAAAAGTAAATTGTTCAGCTAGATTAGAATCAGACTGGCAAATCCTCAAGGTCAAAGTATATATCTGCTATGTGTCTTTGGCAGATAAAATACCCCAGACAAGAGAATCATAGACTCATAGAATCTGCTGAGTGGGAAGGGACCCAAGGGATCATTGAGTCCCACTCCTGGCCCTGCACAGGACATCCCAAGTGTCACACCATGTGCCCAAGAGCACTGTCCAAACACTTCCCGAACTCAGACTTGATGCTGTGACCACTGCACTGGGGAGCCTGCTCCAGTGCCTGATCCTCATTTGGGTGAGAAACTTTTCCAATATCCAACCTAAACCTGCCCTGACACAACTTTAGGCCATTGCCTCAAGTCTTGCCACTGGCCATGAGAGTGATGAGATCAGTATCTACCCTTCTGCTTCTCCTCATGAGGATGTTGAAGACCACAATGAGGTCTCCCCTGAGTCTCCTCTTTCTCCAGGCTGAACAAGCCAAGGGACGTCAGATGCTCCTGAAGGGGAGGACACAGTTGGCCCTCCTGACTGCCAGGGCATTGCTGACTCACATTTAGGTTGCCATCGACCAGAATCCCTTGGTGCCTTTCCACTTTCCAGTCTCTCATTCCCCATCCTCACACACATCCAGGGCTGCCCCATCCAAGGTACAAAATTCAGCACTTGCCCTTGTTAACTTCACACAGTTGCTGATTGCCCATCTCTCTTATTTGTCAAGGTCTCTCTGCAGGGCCTCTCTGCCCTCAAGGACAGCTCCTCCCAATTTAGTGTTGTTGGCAAATTTAATATTTTTTCAAGTCGTGTGCCCAGGTCATTAATGAAACTATTGAACAGAAATGGGCCAAGGATGGAGCTCTGCAGAGCCCCACAAGTGACTGGACACCAGCCTGATGTCATTGACTGCCACTCTCTGTGCCTGATCCACGAGTCAGTTGCTCACACATCACATAACAAAGTTATCCAGCTGTGTGCTGGACATTTGTTCCAGAAGGATCCTGTGAGAGACAGTACCAAAAGCTTTGCTGAAATCCAAAAAGATCACATCTACTGGCTTTCCTAGATCAGCTAGGTGGGTTACCTTGTTGGAGAAGAAAATCATATTCAACAAGCAGGTCACCCCCCCCTCCCACCCCCATGAAGTTTTGCTGGTTGTAACCAGTGACTGCATTTTTTTCTTTTTGGTAACATTTATCAGGGATAAACCAGCTTGAAATGAAATGCTTATTTCTTAGAGGAGGGAAAGGGCTTTTATATTCTTTTTTGTATTTAGTGAAAAACTCTCCCAATGCAACATTCCAATTCTAAATATCTCTGCTATTAAAAATACATTTCTGTCATCTTAGATTAATTTTTAAGGCTTTTTTTCAGTCAATGTCCAACTTTGAAAGGGGAACTAATTGTGGTGAGTTTGGCATGCCAGCACTCATGTAAATAATCTGTCAATATTCTGAGTGAACTTTACTCAGCTGCCAGAATAACATTGTCTCCTGTGGCATCCCCTCCTGTGCTGGGGACCTGGCAGGCAGAAGACATTTCTGCCAGTGCAGGCTGTTGCCTTCTTGGGCAGCCCCCACAGGAGTGCTCTGTAGGTGGTGTCACTGACTGAGTCTAAGGGCTGGACTGCATGGGGAAAGACACTCAGAAAAATCATTATGAATCAGTTATTTAAGTCATATGAGTAATTTGTGTTGAACCCCTGATTGGACTGTCTCACAGAAAACTGTAATGACCTTAATTTGATTTGGCTTGATTTACTTTGGAAGCAATTTGAACTCATTGAATTAAACCATAGTTAATTTTCGTTATAGCTTTCACACAGGGACTTTATGCAGTTTAACTAAACCACCCGTTATTTACTCAGTATGTTAACTGGAATTAACTATCTTGAATTACCTTGTGTAGGAGATATGAAAGTGAAACCAGAAAAAATTGTAAGAATTACTGTATTCATTATTTCAGACACTGATCTTACACATGACCTTCCCACCTCCTCCCATCAAATCATCACACATATTTACTTGCTTAGAGTTACCTAAAAACTGTTGGGTTGCTTTTGGACTGACAGCTTTATTAAAGGAATTCTTCAGAATTTAACAAAACAATTCAATAAAAAACATTTCCAAATTTGGTGAAAATATTGGGTTTTTTTAAACCTATTTCACAAATTCTTGCTCTTGAGAAAGTTTGACTTCATGTCTAAATGTGATATTGATTCTGATACTCTAAGTTTTAATTACTAGGCATGAAAGTAATGTAAGTTAGTGATAAATTCAGCTTATGCATGTTTTTACCTAATCCTGTCCTCTCCTCTCACATTTATACATCAATCTCATATCCTTCAGTTTGCGGCCTTTTGGAAGCTGTCTTGTTGTTTTTTCTTGTCAATGGCCAAATTATGTGAGGTTTTTCTCCTTCCAGAACAAGCCAGTGCCTGGAATCACACTATCCAGTATTGTAACTGGGTGGACAATAGGAAAGGCGCTTCCTGGCTCAAGCACCTCCAGATATTGAAGGATCCAGAGGAGTCAGGGTGAAGCATGACCAGGTTTCTGAGGCTTTGACACTTGGCTTTCCTGAAACCTGGAGCTCTGAATCAGTGAAAACTGCTGAAAATGAGCTCTGACACCAAAGGCAGTCTGCTGGCTTTCTAAAACTATCCCTCAAAGGAAGATCTGGAATCTGTTCTTAAGTCTCAGATTACATTTGCATATGCATTACTAAATCTACTAGATATTGGCAGGGCAGAGTTATTACACTTTCTACTGGAATCTTGTACATCTATATCATGGATAAATATTTCTCAAAAATTCTGCTTTGTGCCTATGTCATTACTTGCATCATCAGATCATGCTTACAAAGAAAGTGTTTTAAACCCATGTACTTATTATAATCTGGGTTACTTTGTGAGCTTTGGGGACTTCTCTCCACTTAAATAAGGCTTTTGTTAAATGGCAAAATTATTGGTCCTGAAATCGTGCATAGCAGTGTCTGAAAAGACTTCATGCAATAGAGGTGTTCTGAGGTGTTGTTAACCACAGCAAAGCACTATTATTGTATGATTTATGACTATCACTTTCACATGAAGTTCTGACTTTAATGCTGTCCCGATCCAACCCAGGGGGGGTGCAGATGACGGGGTTGATTTTTTAGGTGCAAAATAACCAGAAAGGCACAGAGGATTTACGGCAACAAATCAGATACAGTTTTATTGAAAATCACAGCAGAATGGCGTTGGTGAAAGGGGGGAACCGGAGAGAAGAGGAAAAGACAAGGAAAAAGAGGGAGGAAGGAAGGAAAGGGATATGGGTCATAGCTACCAAAACCGTGGTCTTGATCCTCGCGGTCCAGCCGTCAGAAGT
>NW_005054375.1:2954909-2959304 GCF_000277835.1 Geospiza fortis
TTCAGTCCCAGTCTTTAGAAGAAGGTACATGGGGGTCTGGTGATACAGGGTCTTCTTGTCTTGATCCTTCGATGAAGAAGCCCGCATCTTTGTTTATTTGTCACGATGGTTGAAGGCAGGCCAGGGGGGGTCTCCTTGTTGGAAAGGGGCCATATGCACAGTCCAAAGCCAGCCAGGCCGAGAGGAGGGGAGTCCGGATCCATTGTTTGGAATCAAGGGGCAGAATGTTCCATAAAGTCGACAGGTAACTACCTAGGTAGCTACGAGGCACGCAACTTCCCCACCCTGCACTGGCTTAGCAGGTTTTTCGGTGGTCTTTTTGGCAATCGTGAGGCAGAAAATGCAGGATTTCGGACAGACTCTCACAAATGCAGAAGACATTCAAAACTACTATGCAAAGGATGACTTAAACACTGGTTTGTGGAAAAATGCCAGGAAGTTTGCACAAAGTATCAATACTCTCTGCTGGCTGTATTTTTATTCATAAGTGCACCCTTGATAATGACCATCCTTCACATCACTCATGGACTGTTTACAGCAAAGATTTAACATTGAAAAACCCAGCGGTATCATAGCCACTTAGAGTTATCCTTGCTAGTTAAAACTGCACAAACCACATTTGGACAGCTAATTTCTTTTTGGATTTAAAAATATTTTTGCCAGGACCTCAGGTTTAGTCTAACAGACAAGATTTCCAGATGCTTGCAGACCTACACCCTCACTGGTGAAGGACTGTAAAGATTTTCTGTCACTTGCACTTCCACTCATGAAGGAGAGGAACTTTCACACTTGGTCATTGTAGGAAGCCTTCAACTCCCACAGTGGAAGAGTCAATTTATGCAGCATGAAACATAATGTTTATGGATATCCCTGCCAGATGATCTGTTCCAGGGGTTAGAAATAGACAAAGCAATTCAGATTCCTACAGAAAAGATAAGGATGTATCAGTATATAGGAAGTTTCCATGGGATCAGGAAGAAGATCCTAAGTAGAAAATACATTAAAATGGAATATTGGAGTTAAAGAGTATGTTGTTTTGACAGTTTTGCTCTTTTTTTTTCAGTTAGGCAACTGAATTTAACTGACACAGGAAAATTTAAGCTATATACACCTCTGAGGTGTTAATTTGTTGAAACACATCTTCCCCCCGATTCTGTGATTTTATTCAGCAGAATACAGAGGAAATAGACTTATCGCACAAAAAGAGAGTAGGACTAAGTTGAGGTTTATGATCCTTTGTGGGTCAGGAATAAAGCTTAGTTTTCTTGACCATTTTTGCTAGGTTGACCCTGGCCAGATGCAGCCAGGTGCCCACCAAAGCCACTCTGTCACTCTCTGTCTCAGCTGGATGGGGAGGAGGAAACAAAACAACAAGTTTGGGGGTCAACATAAGAACAGGGAGAGATCACTCACCACATGCCATCATAGGCAAAACAAACCCAGTTTGTGGAAATTAATGTAATTTATCTGAAATGAAATCAGAGTAGGATAATGAGAAATAAACCCAAATCTTACAAACACCTTCCTCCCATCCCTCTCTTCCTCCCTCTTTCCCAGGCTTAACTTTATTCCCTATTTCGTTGGTCAGCTCATCACACATTTTCCCTGTCTCTTCTTCCTCCTCAGGGGGAGAGCTCCTCACACTCTCCCCCTGCTTCCACCCACAGCCAAACTCCAAAGCCTTGCCACATCAACCTAATACATAACTGTGTATAACACATGGTTGTTTGGAAATGGAAGATACTTTGCTTCCACATCAGTCTCTGAGCACATTATTGCTAGGGAAAGGAGGGTCCTTCTAGCCTGGGGACCTTACAGCTGCTCATCACACACTCAGCTATTTGTGTTCTCAGGCTGGGAAATGAGTTTGTAAAAAGAGGTAGCTGCTTTTTGGGAATAAATCTTACCAGCATTTCAACTTAAACTCTTTTAATAACTCTCTTTACCTAGAAAGATGATTTCATGTCTGGTTTTTTGACTACCTCGTATTGCCTATTTAAAACAAAATGTGATCGTTTATTATATTATACTGTATTATATTATGTAGGAAAGATAACAATATAGCAGTTGAACTCATGGGAAAATGGAACATTACAATGAATTGTGATCTTGAACTGTATTATGATTTTATTTTTAAGAGTTGATGAATATCAAACCACCTGATTTATCTGAAATGAAGTATATGCTAATGTACCAAAACATTCATGAGAACACCTGTAACAGCATATCTCTGCTAGGTATATTGTTCTTGATGACTAGCAAATGAAGATTGTAGAGAGTTGAGATCAAAAAGAAAAGTCATTTCTATGATATAACTTCCCCTTTCATTAAACCATTCCAAGTGTAATTCTTCTAATTATATTTGCATATTATGACTAAAGAGCAAGATTCATGAATATAATGAGTCAGAGAAAGTTCCTGAAGAAGTTATTTTGATTTACACCAGCTTAAGTTGGGCCAGAGGTGCAATTTACAAAAATCATTGATTACTTTCATCCTACTATCTTAGCTGTTGCATATTTTATTGTACTTCTTACTGTAACTAGAGTATTAAATTAGAATTTCAACATTATGATCCATGAAATTTTGTGTATATAAATCAGGAAACTAAACTGGAAGTTTAACAGAAAGATTTATATACTTACATACTTTACATACATAAATCAGAACTCTAAAATTTAAGATTTTTAAATAAGTTTTATATGCAGCATACATAAATCAGCACAATATACCTGATTCTGAAAGTAAATGTGCATAAATCAAAATTCTGACAGTATATATTAATGAATGTATATATTAATGAATCATGGTAAATAAGTTATACTTAGAAAAGCAATTTACAACTTTATTTCACAGCAGATATACTTGCTTGAAGCAGTCCTTTCTCTTGTACATTTTTGATGCAACAAAAATAAAAACTGTGCTCATCATTCATGAAAAGAAACTAGCAGTCAAAAAATTACAACACCAGGCATGGATCAAATGTTTGATACACCTAGATTGTCAACTAACATAAAATCAAGGATGTGTAGCAATCCTTGAGGTCAAGAACCTAGTCCAGCTTAATACAGTTTAAACTGTATATAGACAATTTTGGTGGTGTTTCTTTTAGCTAGGTAATTTTAAAGGCTTGCAAACACCCAGTTAGAAAATGGGATCACTGAGTCTTAGTCAATATTCAGTTCTGCATTTAGTGTTTTGTTTTTTGTTGCCACTTCCAAGCCTTTCCCACAGCATGAGTCAAGGAGTAAAACTGTGATAATTTCTCTGTCCACTGAGAATTGACATCAGTACAATCTGTTTTGGTGAAATAATGAACCTGCACCTAAGTTAGGAGACAGCTTAATATTTATTTCAGAGATAACATCCTTTAGGACAACATATTATTGCTTTTATTATAGATTTATACTAACATACCAGGCAGAACAGAACCTGGCAATGATCAGCTATGCAGCCTTGTCACTGGGTTGGCTGCTGCTTCATCAGCACCAACTCCAAAGAAACTTCCCTTCCATACATTGTTCTAACTTCTCTGCTCTGACATTCATACGTGCATCCTTTCACTCTCAATTTTCACATCTCAATCCAGTCAAACTTTGCAAGATAGATAACTCTACATTCCTTCTGCTTCCTTTTACTCTATTTTAAATTATTATTCACACTTACGTATCACCCAAAATTGTTGAACCCAGTTTAGGATTTGAAACGGGAATTGTATGTAATTAAAAAAGTCTATGAGGGAAAGATCCTGCTCATTGTGATTTTTGGTAGAATTTTGTCCTCACTGGGGATGTAGCGAGCATCACAAAAAAGTTTTGCATTCACTCTACCCTGTGAGCACAAGGTCATAGAAAGTGTAACAAAGCTTCTTGTCAAGAAAATTCAGTCCCTATGGAAAATTTGCTCACCTTAACACTATTCAAGACAAATATAGAACCTAAGCCTTGTTTTGAAAATCATGGATTTACTTCAGAACTACTTACACTCTGTGACCATCAACACATGGTAGTTGTCATGAGTGTCACTTCTTATCAGATATGTTCTTTCACCCTTTCTGCATCCCTTGCTCTGTTTTCTTCTTTGACATGAAGAAATACAAATCCTGCAATATTTACACAGCAGCGTCAGTAGAAATCTAAGCAGTAATCAAGTATAAACTCAAGATATCTGGGGTAGTTATTTGTAACCCCAAAAATCGTTGATTACTGTGTGAATTCAATACTCACATAATTTTGTAAATCTGGTCATTTGGCCCATGGTGGAAAGCAGATACCACATGGTACTTTTTGCAGATGGATCATATAAACTGTGCATCTGTGAATAAGTGTCACAGAGGTATTTCAGCTTCATTTTGCCAGCTGACAAACAGAAATCAAATGCAGATGTTTCAGCAGG
>NW_005054375.1:2959393-3008213 GCF_000277835.1 Geospiza fortis
CAGCAGGAAGTTGAATCCTTCTGTGTATAACACTGGAGCTTGCAGCATCGGAGGTGAATTCACAGAGCACAGTGAATATGAATAGCTTACACGAGAGATTTTTATCATACATAATTTCATATTTTCTCTAAACTTTCAAGGTAGTAGAGTATTGCTAAAGAGTAGGGGAAATGTGCAGCATTACATTGCTTGTTTTAATTTCTGTTACTCTTCGGTCTTTCCACTATATGAAATCAAATTGGAAAACAGTAAAGAAAACCATTAAAGAGGAGGTAGAGTTCATAAAAGGGTGATTCACCTGTGTTAAGGACTAGAGACAAACATGTCATGTTTGTATGAATATTCATATCTATGTAACATCTAGGAAAAAAACACAGTAAAATGTGTTAAATAAATATCTTCAACAGGGAAAGTCAAGAATTTTGGTGTCTTTTTAAAGGAGAAACAGTGGAAGGTGTCTTCATATATTTTTGCCTCTGGCAAGAAAAATAGGAAGCATATTCTAGGTCATATAGTCCTTTATCTTACATGTGGGGGAATAATTCTTTTTACATTGCTGTTTCATATTCAATGCAGCAATACAATTCCTTTTGAAAGTGAGCACAAAGAAAATGAGACAGACAGGGAGACAGGGAAGAAGGCCATAATTTCTTTACTGGGAGCACATGAGACTGCTGAACTGACTGATATTTCCTAGGACATCCTAAGTGTCTTCCTATGGCACAAAAATTATTTCTCTCTTACTAAGGGGAAAAGTAGGGACACACTCATGAAGGAATGGTGAAAATGTTAAAGCTATGTTCTTTAAATTTTATGGTATCTTTGTGTTTTGATCTACTAAATTCCCAAACCTGTTTAACTGTCTTTCAGATATCAGTGACTCAGAACAGGGTAAGCCATGACTGTACTCTGACACCATCTCTGCTTTGTTTTCCTTGTTAACAAAAGTTGCGTGACCTCCATGACAGTTCTTGGGATTCCATGTGCACATGTACATTCCTTTTCCATACTCAGCCCTCTAACAGTAACTGTGGAACACTGAAAAGTGTTTGGGAAACCATCTCTACAGACCCATTCTGAGAAAAATTTGTCCTTGATTAAGTTGATGGCATCTACTGCTGAAATCAAAGCACATCTGGGTTAATGAGAAAAATTTCTAGCAACTTCTGGCCAAAAGAACAGACAGAAACATGTTCCCTGTAAGCCAAGTCATCATGATAGAAGTTACAATCTTTCAATGGAGAGATTAATACATGTGACAGATTCAAAGCCCAGAAGGAAAAAAAAAAGATAGCTACTGTGCTGTGGGAAATATGTACATGGGCCATACAAATAACTATCCCTTGTACCACTTTTTCTTGAATTTCCTCTAAAATTCTAATTGCACTACACATATTGAATGTCACATCAGCTATTAATTTGTCTTCTGCAAAATGTATGTAAATTCTGTTCTTTTCCCCAGCCATTTCCAAGGTAAGGCCAAGGCAATTGGATTAACCTGTATTATCACACAACTACTTGTATCATAACTTTCATTGGCTTATTTGCTTTCTTTGATAATTCCAACAAAGTAGCTCTTACATTTTGATTAAATTAATGTGAATATCACAGAAGCAATGTAAGAGCAGCATGGGCAACACAGTATTGTTTTACAAGAGGGTATTATGGACTAGGCCATAGCCCACCAATTTAGGTCTTTAATATTTCTACGCTAGTGTGATGATAAAGTTTGCTTCTTTGCATAAAATAAATTGAATGGGACTAACAGAGTTGCACTTGCTTTTACATAGAAAAATAAATAGCATTCATCATGTTTTTTGTGGATATTAATCACACTGAAAATCAAAATGAATGGATGATAAAATATGTTTATAAATTACAATAAGCATAAATTGTATAAGTTTTATGTGTATGAATGTTCTTTTCTTAAACACAGCTGAGTGATCAAATGTTTGCTGTAACTTTTAAAGCCTTTTATTAATTTTTAACCTTTTTTTTTGCTTGTATTCTACCCAAGGGATTTTGTAATTAAAAAAAATAAAACCAAGACCCCAATACTACCTCACTCCAATACATCTATCTCTTGTACTGGGGAGCCCAGCACTGAATACAGATCTCCAGATGTGTCTCACCAGGGCTGAGTGCAGGACAAGGATCACCCCCTCAGCCTGCTGCTGATGCACTGCCTCCCTGGCCACCAGGTGAGCACAACAGCTCAGACACCCTCTGCAAGGCCACTGTGACCCAGCTCCCAGCCCCAGCCCCTGGATTCTGCCTCCACTGTCCCCATTTCCCAGCTTCAGACAAGTGGAGAAATTGAAACAGCACATCGAGAGCAGTTTGTGTGTTTGTAGAAATTTAATACTGTAATGAATGACAGTCTAATGCTAAACAAAGCTTGATGGGGGACACAGTCTGTTGCAGGATCCAGCCATGTTCACTAAGAATCTAGGAGCACCCTGATCCTTGCTGAGAATAAAGCCTGCTACTGCAGATGAAACAGCACAGATTCAACAGTATGTATGGCAATTAGCAGGTGCAGCAAACATCAGCTGGTATTTCAACCAGTCCCCTGTGCCTTCAGATTTGGAAGCAACAAGACAAATCTTATTTGTACATTACTGTTTTGCTCTTTGGGGCACTAAGTTTGATTTTATATTCTTGTGATGTTTTTACTGTGGAATCATTTGTCCTTTACTCTTGTGAAGAATGGTGGCTCTGATATTTTGTCAGATTTTAGTGATGCTTTTATAAACATCAAAATATTATGAGATTTAGGCCTCAGGAAATTAAATATGTTTTGAATCTGGCTACAACGATGAAAATGAATGAAAAATATGATTCCAGAGAATAGTTATTTACTAAAAGAAAAACAAAGTAGCTGCATATCTTTCCCTTTAATCAGCATGTTATCTAATTACCATATTCCTTTGTTCTTTAGTCTCTGTAATTGTAAAAGATTTAGATGTACAATCAAGCTCTGTAAAATGCACGCCACTGTTTATGCCCTACTTTTTGATGCATTTCCCACATTTCAATCCCAGTCTCCAATAGTCCAGTACAATGGCAATTAATGGCAATTAGTATACAGAGTAAGACTCAAATCACCTTCTTCCTGTATCTCAGTCAAACTCCCTTCTCTCCTGGAAAATATGAGAAAGTGAATGTCAAAACAGGTGAAAGACTGTAACCTTCAGACCAAACCTTGACAAGCTTGAGGTGTGGGCCCGTGAAGGCCAAACTCAAGGTCCTGCTTCTGGGTCAGGGCAGCCCCTGATATCAATACAGACTGGGGAAAAATGGGTTTAGAGCAGCCCTGCAGAGAAGGACTTGGGGGATTCTGGTGGGTGAAAAACTGGATATGAACTAGCAGTATGTGCTGGCAGCCCATCCCAGACTGCATAAAAAGAAGTGTGGCCAGAGTCAAGAGAAATTATTTACCCCCTCTGCTCTCAAAACCCACATCCAGAGTACTGAGTCCAGCCCAGGGGCTCCCAGTAAAAGAATATCACTAATCTGTAAGGGGGAGGCCAGAGAAGGGCCACAAAATTGATTTTTGGAAATTGATTTTTGACTGGAATCTCTCCTTTGGAGATGGGTGGAGAGAGCTGTGGCTGTTCAGCACAGAGAAGGCTTTGGGGAGATCTTATCATGGCCTTTCAATATATAAAGATATATTTCAATATATAAGAAAGGTGGAGTAGTTTTTACCAAGGCCTGCAGTAACAGTACAAGGATTAATTGAATTAGACTAAAAAAGTGGATATAAGGAAGATTTTTTTTCTATGGGGAAGGTGCCCTGGCATACATCAGCCAGAGAAGTTGTCAGTGGCCCATCCCTGGAGATGTTGAAGGCCAGGTGGGGCTTTGAGCGACCTGGACTAGTGGAATGTGTCCATGCCCATGGCAGGGAGGTCGGAACTAAATGATTTTTAAGGTCCTTTCCAACCAAACCATTCTGTGATTCAGAGACAGGAGGCTCTAGCACTTGGTTTAGAGGTGGATAGTTACCCATTACTATGAACAGGGAATTTCCTAGGATGGAACAAAGATGACCTTGAGAAAAATAGATATAAAACAGATAAAACAGATATAAAACACCATGATACATCTTAAACTAGAATAAGGCAAGCACTGTTTCACAACTGGTCCTGATTCTAGCTGAATTACAAAAGCCTATGGGTAAATGTGTTAGTACTCAAGTTTTACTTCTAGCATCACTAAAAGTCCAAAGAGGGAAGAGGACTATCACATTTTGGAATAAATTAGACGGAGCAAATAGAACTAGAATTTAAAGGTAAAATACAGTGTCAAATTTTAGGTAAACATGAAGAAAATAATCTTCTTAACAATAAGAACTTTAAGACAGTGGAATGTTCTCTTGGGGAAAGTGATGGAAAACCTCTCACTTCAGCAATGCACACAGAAAGAGGTTTTAAATGTTGTTTGATCTGCGATAGAAAGAAATTGGTGAGTCATTACAATGTACTTTGAAGTCCTACAGAAGAAGATTTTAAAAAAAATCTGTGCCTTCCAGTCAAGTGTTGTAGCTGCCTCACTGCTCAGTTTTTGATATGGAGATAACCACAAGAATTTTAAGAACTGATTTTTATGTGATGCCAGTTACCACTAGGATCTGAAACAAAATGTTATGGACAGATGAACAGATTCGCGTGGTTTTCCTATCAGCTACCTAAAGAGCCCACCAGGCAGTATAAATTACTCCATCTCACAGCTGCATTTGACCTCCTTTCTTCAATGAAATTGCTCTGGATAGGTCTGTTCTGAATGCAGGAAAAGAGCAGCAAGTCAGGTATATATCAACTACCCACACTGGTTATTTCAATAACCTGGCCCAGAACTGCTAGGGGTGAGCACAAACCAATACAAGTTCCAAAAACAGCTGAGGCATTCAGACTCCACAGAGTTTCAGCAGCCCCTTCAGGAGTCTCAGCTGCCCCCTGTCCCATCCCTGTGGAACACATACTGACCATATTACAACAAGGTATTACTGGTCCTCCTGCAAGCTCTTGTTTTGGCTCCATGGTAGAATTGACTTGAGATATAGTCACAAAATTTCCCCCCCTGCATTTTCTTGAAATTAAAAAATATATGTATTCTTGAATCTTTGTTGAAATCTGGGGTGACTTGGTGAAAAGAAGAGAAAAAGGCAGGGATAAAAAATATTCTTTTTATCCTGAGAAGAATAAAAGAGATGAAAATTCTGGTTTCAAAAGAAATATTTTAACTAATTCACAATTTTAGATACTTTACTTGTGGCCACAAATGTCCATGCTGGTAACCTCAGCACAGTGCAAGAAGTCACACCCTGTTCCTGTGGTGATCAATGCAGGGGGGCCTGTACAACTCACTTTTGGCAAATTATCTGTTGTGTTGAGAATGTGAGAGTGTGAGTACTAAGCATGTGTGAGTATGTGTGTTTTTGTGTATGTGTTGAATGCAGAAACCTGGTTTTTAGAATATTCACCTGTCACGGTTTGACACTGGCGCAATGCCAGTGCCCCCATGAAAACACACTCTCCCTGGTGTCTGCTGTGAGATGTGACCAGGAATAAGCAAAGCAGGCTTCTGCTTAGGAATAGAGGAAAAGTTTATTAACTAAACTACAAGTAAAAAGACACACACACACACAGAACATGAAAACCTCACAAAAACATTTCCTCCTCCCCCCACCACATTTCCAATACATCTGTCTCCCAAATTCCAACTCTCAGTCCATTATCAAAACCTTCAGACAATCAATCAATCCTCAGTTCATCGAGAAGAGAGGAGCCCTTCTTGTGCCATGGTGACCTGTTCCTTTTCATGTCCAGTGCTCTCACCACTGAACACGGACCAGAGTTGCCTCTGGGGTCATCGTTTAAGGATGCTTTGTCTCCTTCCAAAAAGGGCACAGTCTCTCCTTTTCAGGACATCTGTCCCCCCCAAATTTGTTCGCCCCCTGGGGCTGAGAGGCACCAACACTGAACCCTCTAGGCTCTGAGCCACCGCCTGCCCCGGGACGCAGTCTCTGTATCACAAGGAAGCATGGTTCTGTCCATGGCTGTACAAAAAGAGTCCAGCAAAAAGCCACTCCATCATCTCTTTCCACCTAAGGTTCTTCTCTACTCTTCCAGCATCACTCTCACTGCTCAGACTTTCATCACTTGCCCATTTCCTTCTTCCACTTCATCTCTATCTCCCCTCTAGGGAAGGTCACTGCTCTGTAAAGTTTTCATTGTCCAAAAAGAGTTAAAAGCTCCTACAAGTGGCCAGACTCCTTCTCCTGCACTTGCTCCCCCGCTTCTCCGCAAGCTGGGCCGTGCCGCCAGCACAATATCAAATTTCAAGGTTAAAGTCCAGGCATCAGCTTCTCTCTCTCTCTCCCTCCCCGTCTTCTGGGGGCGGGGGGCTGCCCAGTGCCTCTTGGTAAGATTCTTCTCCATCCTTCCACCCTTGGGCCAGGCCCACCTTCCATGTCTGTCCAAGGCCCGGCCTATCTCCTGGGCTGCATGGCTTCCCTACCCCCGCCCAGCTGGCATCTAGGCAGGGGAGGTCTGGACTCTTCACTGACCGGAACTCAAAGAGACACTTCTCCTCGAGAGCTCTGCTTTTAACCCCTGTGCTCCCAGAGGCTATCCAATACCCCAGTGGCCAAACCAGGTGCCAATATTCAAATCTGAACACTTATTGGCCTGACCACTCCATTCCCAGAAAACCTACTTCCCTTAAACCACGACATCACCCAAAACTGATAATGCTCGAGAAGAAAATGATTGTCAGCTGGATTAAATAGTAATGGGGGAATTATAAAGAGGATTTGACACAAAGAAGCAGTCACTGGGAATAGTATAAAAGAAGCATAAAAATTCATAACCAGAGGGAAAGACTGCAGTGGAAAGGACAGAAATGAAACCTGGTTTGGCAGTGACAGAAGCTGCCCTGGGGCATCACAGCCCCTGTCCAGCCCAGAGGGATGTCCCTGTCCCTGTCTGATGCTGGGAGGGTCCTGACCTGGTAAACAGCAGCTCCTGCAGGTGGGACCCATTTTTGGTGTGTGCAAAGAACCTCTTTGAGCCTTTCCCATCAGTGTCAGGTTCCTGGGGCTTCCGCCTCTCCACAGGAGGAGAATGCAGGCAGGGCAGCCCCCATGCCTGAGTGGGTGGGGGTTACTGGTTACACCCTTTTCTTGGTGGGGGGTGTGAACATAATTGCATGTGTGCATATGTGGTATGAAGATTTTAGGACTAGTTACAGAAGAATGTTTAGGATGCTTGTTTTATTATTATTACTATCATTATTGGCATTATTGTCAGTATTTGTTATTTCTTTTGAAAATGTGTACAATTGCAGATTATCTACTGTATTAGATATGACTGCTGGATATATTGTTTGTTGATTGACAATTATTTACATGTTGTTCAGAAATCAATAAACTGCTTTGATTCTTTGATTTAATTTAGTCTTTGTGAAATGAACAATTTTCCCTTTGTCTATCAGAAAGCATTTCAAAGAATTTCTACTGGCCAAAGGAAAACCTGCAAAAAAGCCTTGCAAAACCTCCCAGAAGGAGGATCTGGAGAACATAGATGCCAGTCAGACCGACCTCAGTGTCCAGCAGGGTTATGGATCAGATCATCTTGAGTGTGATCACGTGGCACATACAGGACCACCAAGTGATCAGGCCCAGTCAACATGGATTTAGGAAAGGCAGGTCCTTCCTGAACAGCCTGATCTCCTTTTATGACCAGATGACCTTCCTGGTGGATGAAAGGCTGTGGGTTTTGTCTACTCAGGCCTCAGCAAAGCCTTTGGTGCTGTCTCTCACAGCATTGTCCTGAAAAAGCTGGCAGCCCACAGCTTGGACAGGTGGACTCTTCACTGGGATGAGAGCTGTTTGGATGATCAAATCCAGAGAGTGGTGGGAAGATGTGTTGCATCCAGTCAGTGGCCAGTCCCTAGTGGTGGTTCCCAGGGCTCAGTATTGGGTCCAGTACTGCTCAGTAATTTTACTGATGATCTGGATAAGGGGATTGAGTATACCCTCAGTAAATTCACAGATGACACACAGCTTGGTGGCAGTGTTGATTTTCTCGAGGGTAGGAAGGCTCTGTAGAGGAACCTGGACAGGCTGAACAGAGGAAATGAGACCTCTATGGTGTTCAAGAAGACCAGGTGCTGAGTCCTACACTTTGGCCACCATAATCCCCTAAAATGCTACAGGCTGGGGGAAGAGTCGCTGGAAAACTGCAAAGAGGAAAAGGACCTGGGAGTGCTAGGTGACAGCTGAACATGAGCCAGGTGTGCCCAGGGGGCCAGGAAGGCCAATGGCACCTGGCCTGGATCAGCAATAGTGTGGCAGCAGGACCAGGGCAGGTGTACTCAGCACTGGTGAGGCCACACCTCAAATCCTGCGTCCAGTTTTGGGCCTCTCACTACAGGAAAGGCATTGAGGGGCTGGAGTGAGTGCAGAGAAGGGGAATGGAGCTGGCGAAGGGTTTGGAGCACAGGTCTGATGAGGAGCAGCTGAGGGAGCTGGGAGTGTTTGGCCTGGAGAAAGGGAGGCTCTGGAGGGACCTTATTGCTCTCTACAACTGCCTCAAGCAACGCTAGGGGCGGTTCAGGCTGGACATCAGGAGGAATTGCTTCCTGGAAAGCAATTCTTCCTGTTAAACACTGGAATGGGCTTCCCAGGGAAGTGGTGGAGTCACCACCCCTGGAGGTGTTCAAGAAACTACTGGATGTGTTACTTGGTGCCATGGTCTGGTTGACAAGTACAAAGGTTGGACTCAATGATCTCAAAGGTGTTTTCCAATCTAAATGATTCTGTGATTCTATGAAAATTTGAGGATTTAAAAAATACTTTCTTAATGGCACAAATATTCATTTATATCTCTTTATTTCTTCTATCAGTCTCAAAACTGTTAGTGTTGGATGCACAAGATAATTTTACACTACTTTTGCTTTAAAGGTTTTTGAGAATTTTTCATAGGAGATACTGACTTTTGTGAAGGTAAAAACAATCCATCAGATTTTGGCAAAGATACATGTTTACCCACAGACACAACATGAGACATGGTGTTAAAATACTTCAACATTCTATTTTATGCATTAAGATCAATTCGTCCCTAAATCAAATGCCAGAGCTGGAAAATTAATTTAAATTCTGTCCTCATAGGAAAAAAAAATAGATATTTTCTTTCAAAATTTTTCATTATAGATTTTTTCAGAGTGAAAGTGTAAATCATAATACTTACAAGAGGATACATGTATTTACAAGAAGCCTCTGGACAGTTTCAATAAGTCTAAATTGGGCCTTATTAAATGAAATCTATGGTCAGTTCACATCATCCTGTGAAATTTTATGCCATGACTTTGTATGATAAATTGCAACAATGCAAAATCATATATCCAAGTAATTCCACTGGGAAATTCACTTTTCTGTTTTCTCTGGGTTTTGACTGTATGTAGTGATTTTAGAAGATTCTTGTTTACTAATGATATAGGAGATATGTTTGGAAGCCATTTTCATACAAAAGAGAAGAAGAAGGAGCTCAAATGTCTGAAGAAGTCTGTGTGAAATCCCTGCACAAACTGGAAGCACTATCACATCTTCAGGCAATTGTCTTAGGAGCACCACACTTCTGGTGTGGAAATTAGATATTTACTTGCAAATGACTCAGTAAGGGAGGTTTCCATAAAAATTATTCTCTGTAAAAAAAACCAAAAAACAACAAACCACCAAATCAACCCTCCTAAAAAAGCTCAACAAGCTTAAAATTTCTAAAAAACTTGTGAGAAGTAATTATCAAGATAGCATTTCAACGCCATCTGTCTAACTTTCCAATACCTGATGCATGCCAGGTATGAATGAGCTCAGTGGAATGAGCTCAAGGTTTATCATCCCAAAAATTTGAGCATTTTCTACACCCTTTGTTCAATTTAACGGTTTTTTGTTTTCCAATTGGGACAAAGTCTATAAAATCTATCAATTGGTTTTAAATATTATGAATTTCTACTGGGCAGCTGAATGCTATCATGCAAACAAAAAAGATTAAATGAAAAACCACTTATCTTCATTCAAACATTCAGTATGCCTATTTTGGAAAGCTGAGGCTTGTTGCACTTCGCTAAGAATATTTGGTTCATTGAGATATATGAATTCAACTGCTTTCAAAAAAAGAAAAAAAATCAAAATTTCATTTTGTGCAAATGTGTATGTTGCAGCACAAATTCTCAACGAAGCCACATATATTTTTAGTAAAATAAGAACCTGGTAAACAGCCAGAACATGCAGAGGCACCAAATTGTAAGAGTCTGATCCCGTCTCAGATTATTCATGATCAGCTCAGTGTGTATTAATCTAACTGCAAAACAAGAATCCAATAAGATGTTCAGAGGTTTTAGTAAGCAGTCAGAAACTAGAAGTGAGCAAAACAATTTTTTCTTCAGTATTGTTTTAATTTAAAAAAAAAGGAAAACTGTGTTCCATATTTTATTAGACTATAAAGCTTTGTTGAAGTTTTTCTAAAGATTAAAGAAGAAATTAATTTCTATTTCCTTTATGGGGTGGGGACATTTGTGCATATAAGTATGTTTTAAATTTCCTTCTCTTCCAGTTTTTCACTTTTAATGTGGCCCTTTTTTTTTTTGCATATTTTAAAATTACAGAATAAATCAGATGGGAAGAGGCTTCAAGAGCTTTCTAGTCCAGGCCTGTGCTCACAGCATTGTTAGGTACGAGATCAGACCAGGCTTCCTGGACTTTTTCTTGAAAGACCTACAAGAATGGTGACTGCCCAAATTCCATGGACCATATTTCACTTCTTAACTACTTGGACCAGCCCCGACCTCTGTTGTCATCTTATTTCAAAAGTCCCATACCTTCTTGGTGATTTCTCACGTGCAGCTCCTTGCAGTGCTGACTCCTTCTTCCTCACAGCCCAACCAACAAACTCCAACTCTCTTCACAGCACAGCCAACAAACTCCAACTCTCTTCTCAGCCGGCTAACCCACTCTTTTGTAGCACTCGTCTTCTTATTGGACAGACTGTGGCCTATTAAGGGCAGGCCTGTTCCTAATCTTTGGTGATTAGTACAGCTGCAACTCTTCAGGTGTGAGACTGCCTTCTGCACTATCTTTATTTTCTTACATTCCATCCCTCCACAGACCTCCAGCATTTCCTGCCCACTGTTCCTGATGAGAAATGATGATAGCCTTGGCCTGATAGAGGCAGGTGGCTGTTGGGACCCTGCAACAAGCCCATCTTCCCTGGCACCTCCTCACACAGCCACTGCTCCCATCCTGACCATCCTGAGGGTCCTCCTGGGCTTGACTTGGTTGATCAAAGCCTGTTTTTTTACTGGAAGAGCCAAATGGATGCAGGACTCCAGGTGGAGGGATGGGATGGTCCCTTCCCTCAGTCTGAGGGTGGTGGTGCTGCTAGAGCAGCCCAGGGAGCTGCCAGGTCATGCCCTGGCACATGTCCCACTGGTGCCATCTGGACTCCCAGAGCCTTTCCCACAGAGCAGCTCCAAGCCTGTAGGTCCTTCACCCCTGAGGCAGGACTTTGCATTCCTGGTTGAATTGCATAAGGCCTTTGTGTTCTCATCCCTCTGACCTGGAGCTTTCTCTGAGCAGAAATCCTGCCCTTGAATTTATCCAGTCTTCCTACTGCTCCCTCCTGTTTGATGTCATCTGCAATTCTGACATGCGTCCTTTATGCCACCATCAAAATTGTTGACAGAATTATTAAGCCAGACAGATCCATTCTTGTTCCCTGTTTTGTTGTTGCACTTTTTTTAAAGTGTCTCCTTAAATAATAAAGTGAAGAAAAAAGATTAGTTTTCACCCTTATAAGGCTTATGGGGTTTTAGCCTTTTATTGTTAATTCCTTTTTCTTTCCTTTTTTTCATTTATAGTAAAAGGTGAAAGTAGAATACATGGGAAAATGAAAAAAAAAAACTAAAAAGAAAATCGTGACTTGAAAAATTAAGGCTATTTTCCAAAATATTTACAATGTGAAATAGAAGTTGATAGAAGAACCTTGCAAAATAGAAGAGATTTTGCTTTTTTAAAATAATTTTTAAATTACTATTCTTACTTCTTCCAAAATAACATCCCCCTCTGAAACCTGCATTTAAATTACACAATTTAAAAAATGCTAGGTTTATATTTACACAGAGTTGATTAAATTGAGGAAGGAACCAGCCACATCCAGAAGAACTGGATACAATTACTCTGAATCAATGATTGTGAAAAAGACAGAAAATCATAATCTGACTAATGCAACACCCTTGATATATTTGTTGGATGAAAATTGCTTCACATACTGTAGAGATTGGGGATATGGTCCTGTTGTCATTACCAAAGAATTAGCACAGAATCAAACAATTAGCCAGGCAAGAATGTTACTAAACCTTTTGCAACAAGGGAATGTGCAAGCAATTATTTTATCTCAGTGTGACAAGAGAAAATTACATTTAAACTGTGCTGCCAATAAACACAGCAACCTTCGCTTTTCCAGGATTGGTGCCTCAAGCAAAACCCGAGTGATTCAGACTGGAAAAGTTTCTGAATGTTTAAAAAATTCATTAATCCTGATTATCTGACACCTCCTCTGATAGATAAAAGCCCTAAAAGGATTCCTTAAACCTTTTCTCGGCCAGAGCTTTACTTTGAGCTCTTGAATCACAGAACAAGACAGTGGGGATACCTGAAAAACACCTGGTCTGCTTGTTTGGTGAAAGCAGGGTCTTAGATCAGATTATCTGTGACCCTGGCAAGACAAGAAAAAGTAATTCTGGTGAAAGAGACCACACCAGTTCTCTGTGTAATTTATTCGGATGTTTAATTGTTCCCACCATGAAGATTTATTTAATGTACTGAGACAGAATTTGCCCCTGTGCCCACAGCATCTTGTCCCATGTTTCCTTGTGCAGGAAGTAGCTTCTCCTTCTCTGTTGCTACTTTTGAGGTATTGAAAGGCTGTGATTAGATTCCCCCTCCTGAGTTTTCTCTTCCCTAAGCTGGATGGCCACAACTTTTTCAAACTTTTCTCATATGTGTGCTTCACCCATCTTGGGGACCCTGTTTTTTGTCTTTTGAATGGAGGGTGGACCAGAACTGAGCACTCTATTTCATGTCTGGCCTAAATAATCACACCTTACCACCTGCTGCATATATTCTTACTGATCCATGAAGCAAACACAGAGTTTTCCTCAAGGGTTCACAGCTTGTTGCAATTGACCCATGTTCACCTTGTTCCTCACAGCCCTCTAGGTTTTTGCCAAAATATCTACATGCCAGACATCCATCCCCCAGCTGTTACTGCTGCTTGGGATTATTTCAGCCCAGGTTTGCATTTCTCTTTGTTAAACATCATGCATTGAATGGTTTGCAGATCTTTCAGCTTGTCAATATGTCCCTGTATGATAGCTCTTCCTTCTGAAATGTCTGCTTCTAATCCCAGTTTGGTACCTACCTACCCAGACACTGAACAAAAGTCAAGTCACCATTTCCACCTACCCAGCATGGTTCAGATTAGAAAATCTAAAGAAAAAATACTCACTATAAAAGTTTGCAATCAGGAAAATACGAGTAAAAAGAATAAATAACAACTGTATGATATGTTTGAAGACACAGCATGAAAGTATATGAAGACTATTTGGAAGGATCAGATAGAATTTTAGAGCTATGCAATCTATTCTTCTATGTAAACAATAATAGTAGATTAATAATACAGAAAATAGAATAAAGGCACTGTTGAAACATAAAAGTCATATTTGTATTCAGTTATAACACTGTTATGGCAATTAGCCTACCTCAGAAAAGTGTACTTACAGAAAACAGGTAATAAATAGGCCATTAAATTAAAGAGAAGGGGAAATGGAGATGCCATGCTTCCTCCAGTTGGTGAAGAAATGGCTGTAAAAATGCCTCTGGCCTTGGGTATGACTTAAATGTTAATGAGAGTTGGTTGCATTAACTGTGCAAGGCTACCACACATAACTTTGCTGATGGAAGATGAAGGAATTCACACCAAAGCAAAGCTCTGAGTTCCTGCCTCTGAGCTGAGAAGTTCATGGTGCCTGGATCAAATGGATGCTCAAGCAGCTGATGCTCAACAGATATTGTAACATGTTCTGTTTGGAATCAGGAGCATCAGCAGTGGCCTTGGGATGCCCCACAGCCAAAACAGGCTTTATTTTGAAATTATTTGCACCTTTATCTTTCAATAATTTGCATTCTGTGACCTTTATACCGTCATGTTATTTATAAGCCAAGAGTATTATCTCACTGAAATATGGCAGCTAAGAATATAGTCCAGCATACAGGAATTAGAAGTCTAAAATTTAGATAATCTGTTTATACTCCAAAAATCCTTCATCTTTGAAAGTTTCTACCTTCTTTCTCAAATGGCTTTAAGAGCTTTCTTTTTTTTCCCTCCAAAAAATAGACAACAAGCTCAGAAATATATTTTTATATATATAAAAGCTCCAAATTAAAAAAAAAATTAATTGCTTCTCATGAAACAGTCAGACATAAAAGCCTTTCAATTTCTTAAACACTTGTACCTCTTCCCTAAATTTCTGCAGGTGTGTCTGGATTTTTTCTTTATTTGAACATTTTCTCTACACCTCTAGTACTGACTGTTACACCTATGCTGAGAAATGTATTTGGACTGACAAGTGTAAGCACAGCCAAATTGTTTATAAATTTTACTTCTGAATTCTATTCATCATACATTTCCATTCACTTACTTTGCATTTAATTTCCAGTCAGAGAAAACTTTAATAAGATTCATTCATTTAATTTCTCAGTCATTCACTGCCTCACTTTGCCTGGCCTCTCAGACATAAAAATATTAACAAGAATTTGTTGATTACACAATATAAGTATTGATCAATTAATTTACTAATAGTAACCATACCACCCAGAGTTTACTTCTCAAAATTGCAATTTTTCATTGGGATAGAGTTACTACTTCCAGATTGTCTCTATACAGGTAACTGAATACCTAGCAATTTTCTATGTTAATGTAAATAAATAGCTGTACTTCTAAATATTTTTTTTCAGGCAAGTGTATTACCCACTTGGAACAGTTTTGGCTGGACATAGAGCTGGTCAAACACAATTTCTAGTTTATAAACTGTACATCAAAATTTATTATGGCAGTGTAGGACAACCCAGGAAAAAAAAGAATGCACAGAATTAGTCACCTTAATGTCTTTTCTCTCTTTCCTGACAGATATTAAGAAAAAGGGAAGTCTAGAACTAAGAATACAATTTAATAAATATCCTATACTAATTGATTTCAAGATTTCATGTTACTGCTGCTCTTCTTCTTAATCAGTAAGGAAAATAACATTTTATGGATAATTATCTCTAGGGGAAATTTTGTTATATGATCCGATAAAGAAAGAAAACTACACCACTACAGAAAATATTGTTTGGTTGTCATCAATAAACATTCTAAAAAACCTTTGCCATATCTTTAGATTTTCTCATATCGTATGACTATAATTTTTATCTTCAGAGAGATACATCAGAGGGTTGTGTTAGCACAGAATGACAACCATCCTGGGACTTAAGAAACAAAGATTGTGCTCAACTAAGCCAAAAATATTATTCACATGAAAAAATTCCCAAAGCAATGAAGACAAATCTTTGTCTAGAGACAGTGTGTAGCTCAACAACAGCACACTTTGCGATGAGAAAACACAAAGTGTTGATCCTCTAAAAATTCCTGCTCAGCAGTTGTAGAGTCAGAAACTACGCTTAAGCTGTCGTTGGTGAAATGAAATGATGGAGAAACTTAAAAGTTCAAAATGTTCCATAATTTAGTAAATAAGCCCTTCTGAAAGTATCTACTCGCAGTTCAGCACTGATGGCAATTCACCCAGAAGGAATGGTGTGATGCCAAGAAAAGGCTGCTCTCAAGGATGTGTCCCTGAGCCCCTGAGAGGAGTCACATGCCAGGGGTGTCTGAGTGCCAGAGGTGGGGAGGGACACTGAACCATGCTCACATTTGTTTTAAGTAAACAAAACAATTATTTCAACAAATGTGAAAGAAATTGAAACACAGGCACAGGGATGGGTTTAAAAGTGCAATGTTTTAGTATTTCAACTTTTTGTTTTATTAGAGAAAATCAGAGTGGCCCATCCTGCCAAGATTTATGTAGAATCTCTTGGCATTTGTAGTTAGACTAAGGACACAGCACAACCTGTGGAGAAATAATTTTAATAATTTTTAAAACTTTAAGGCTTTTGATAACATGCCTTTTAGCAACTTACAGAGATTTACTGATGTTATAGATAATGCTGCAACTTGGAAGATCTCTGAGGATTTTCAGATTTTGTGTGTCACAGGTGTGAATAGCCATAAATGAATAACGCAACATTGTTCAGTAGAAAGACTGAAGTAATGAGTCAGCTTAATCTAGGAGATGCTGTTCCCAGGTTTCTCTACAGGGAAAGGAAATGGCACTAGAAAATGCAAAAGGGCAAAAAAAGGAAAGAAATGTGCATGACAGGTCAGAGACCCAAGGGCCTGGCAGAGTAAGACAGGAAGCTTTGGGCAATGAAGGAGTCTGCACAAGTTTACAGTGATTAACTGTGACAGTGCCTCCACCTCTGGGCTTGGATGTGTTTTTCTGTTGTTTTTCTAGGGACATACCCTGTCTGTGTCTGCTCCCACTGCAGGGACAAAGTCTAGCACCTTGACTCCTCTCTTCACACTCTGCTCTGCATAAGGGAACTCCACTCTTCCTGCCGGCATGCAGTGGCCACAAGGTGCTGTCAGGGGCAGTGGGAGCCCAGGATCCCAGGCTGAGCAGTGACTCTCATGTCCAGGTAATGCCTGAGGAGTTACCTGCCAGGAGAAGATGGAGCAGCACTGAGACAGGTTACAGGCTTGGTGGTTACATTGGAAACAAAACCCAAGCTGGATGCTGTGGGCTGATCATCCCTACAGCCTAATTTCTAACACATCCACAAGGCACAATTGTGGCTGAAGCAAACTAGATTTCTGCTGGACAGTTCCTGGCCATGATCCAGACAAGAGCAGCATTAGGGGCCAATGAACTCCACAGGCATAGGGGAAAAATGTGCACCAGCTTTGTTTCTTTTGCTGTATGGGGTTTTCTAATAGTATCTGGTATCTTAGCACACGAGTGCATGACTTCCTTTTGTTTCAACACTCTGCTAAGCTGTGACATTATGCTCACATTATTGCAGGTATTTTGGACTGAACAAACTACTCGCAGAAGTTACTTACGTATTAGAGCCATGGAGCAGCATGTGGGGCATTGCCTTTCAGTTGAATACTATGCTCTGTGGACATGTATTACCATGTGTTATCATTCATCTAAAAAAGAGCAGAATCCCTTTATTTAGGAGTATAACTTCATCCAATGATTCAGATGTAAAGTCTGTTATAGCTCTCAACAGGGATTTGGGAAAGTGATTATGATTGAGGATTATTTTTTGGTTGTGAGCCTGTTCCTAAACCATAAATCAGAACATCCTCATGGATGGAATCTACATAAGCAACATTAACTACAGTGAGCTGAGGAAAGCAAGGCAGCATACTCCACAAAAGCCTGAGGAGTCAGCCCTGGAGTCTCATTGTCATAAAGGGATCAGAAAAATAAAGTTCACATCTAGGAATGGAGCCAGAGGAACTGCTTACTGATCCAGGCAAACACACTGAGATTCAGTGTATCAGGGCCTGATTCATCAGCTCGTTAAAAATCCAACAGCTTTTACCAGATTGCAAACTTTCAGTTCAATTCCTTCTGCTGAATAACTGGGCATTGGCTTTGAGGACAACAGGTAATACAAATAAATATTTAAATAAAACCACTGGAAATCGTATACATGCTGCTTTCATAGAATTCTTCCCTGAGTCTGGAATCTCAACATTGGCCAGTGCTGTCACATATCAAAAATGTCACAGTATTTTCCAAAAGAAGGGCAGTAAGGGAGCTCCTCAGCTTAAGAGAGCTTCCCACTCAGAAAGACAGATATCTAAGTGTGGTACAGCTTCCCTCCAGCAGAACTAGTGCAACAGGGAAAGGTGAAAAAAACTTCCTCTCCCCATCTGATACTCAAATATGATCTTCTTTAGTGTTTTATGTGGAATGGAGGCTGAGGTATAAGGAAAATGCTGAGAGGCCATTTCCTTTAACACACAAAATTCTCAAGTTCCTTTTCCTTACTGGCATATCTCTCTTGAAAATATAGCAATTGTGTTCATTTTCATGATAAGTCAGAAGGCTGGGAAAATAAATTACCCTTCTTAGACTTTACTCTATACACACACACACACACACAAATATATATATATATATACATACCCAGTATACTGGATATACTTTCAAAATATAAAAATTGTTGCACAAGCTTAACATTATACCCATGTCAGAACACTCCATCTTTCAAATCCCAATACAGGAAAAAAATCAGTTATTCAGGTACTACATTCAGCATTCAGAAGCTAAGAAATTTTTCTTGAAGTCAGCCATTATATGGCTCTTCTTTATTCAGTTCTCAAGAGGAAAAGAAAGGCCTGTGAGGGCAACAACAATATGTGTTATGCTGTGTTGAAATTTGGAATTCCTTTGTCGTGCTGTATTAAGTGCAACCATGAGGAAAGATGAGGTCAAGGGGAAAAAAAATCCTGCAGGATTCCACAAGGCCACAGCTTCCTCTGCAGTGCTGAAGCTCAGATTGTCGCTGTGAAAAAAGCTGTTAGACAAATACACAAAGGGCATTTTAAAATCATTTTAATAATAAAATATATGTCAGAACCATACTGAAAACTAGACTTCAGCTCAGTGAACTGTGTTTTCATGCATTATACAATGCCAATTGCCATGCAAATAGCTATGAAATAGAGTTAAATATAATTTAGAAGTTCAGTGTTTCATCAAGTAAGTGTCAGAAAGCACTTTGTGCGTTACACTAAAAAAAATATGACAATTAAGGTGAACAAGTACAGAAAGGCTGGGGAACAGAAGAGACCACTGAAAGTCCATTTTGAATTATGGGGAAGAGATTGCCTTCAACTCCAAGATTACCTTAATTTCAAAAAATTCTCTGGGATTAAAGATGCACCTGAATCTTTAAGAACTCCTTAAGACTCTAAGGAGTGAAACACACTAAAGATTTGGAGACTCTTTGCCATAACAACAGAATATTGAAGCTTATGTTTTTAGGTACAAAGTACTTTCTTATCTGTTTAAATGCAATAGAGATTGCATCTTTCAGGATAAAAAATACAGTATGACTTTTCTCCTCAAAGCAGCTGTATCATGATTGCTAGTCATGCACACTATCTGTCTGACATTGTGCTTGGCATCTGCTTTAACTTACACCAGCAACTTCTCTTGGTAGAGGAACCTGCACATGGTGGAGGGACTAATTCACTACCTCTTTGGCTGGCATAAACTTGACTGAAGCAGGCCTGGCACCAGCTTTGCTGTGCCCAAGTTTTTCTAAAGACATTTCAGCAGATCTTTGCCCTTAGATATGCCTCACAGATCAGTATTTCTGCTCTACACCTCTGTCTCACTAAAAAGACAAAAAGAGCAGAGGGCCTGTGTCCACTAAGTGTGAAGATGCTGGAAAGGACTCTCCTGTCAGAAAGTTCCAGTGATATGAACCTGCCTAATGCCTTCTGCTAGCAAAGAAACCAGTTATTCCAGGTGCCAAGACTTCTTTTTCAGTTGATTCAAAGAAGCAGAAATTTGTTGCAAGAATTTTATGAAATAGTAAAACAATGCTACGAGTGCAGTGATCGCAGAATGACAAAACATGCTGAATTAGAAGGGAGCTATCAGGATCATTGAGTCCAACCCTTGGCCCTGCACAGAACACCCCAAGAATCATACTATGTGCCCAAGAGCATTCTCCAAATGCTTCCAGAACTCAGTCAGGCTTGGTGCTGTGACCACTCCCCCTGGGGAGCCTGTTCAGTGCCCAGCGACCCTCTGGGTGAAGAACCTTTTACTGATACCCAACCTAACCCTCCCCTGACTCAGTTTCAGGCCATTCCCTCAGGTCCTGTTGCTGGTCACAGAGATCAGTGCCTGCCCCTCCTCTGCCCCCATGAGGAAGCTGTAACTGCAGTGAGGTCTCCCCTCAGTCTCCTCCAGGCTGAACACACCAAGCGCCCTCAGACCCTCCACACGGCTTCCCCTCCAGACCCTTCACCATCCTCATGGCCTCCCTTGGACACTCTCTGACAGCTGAATGTGTTTTTTATGTTGTGGTAACCAAAAGTGCACACAGGACTCGAGGTGAGCCACACCAGTGCAGAGTAGAGTGGGACGTGATGTGTTAATAAAATAATAACTGGGTGCATACACATCTGCAGTTCTTCTCCTCCTTCCTTGAAAGAGGCTTCTACATCATTAACTGTATCTCTAAGGACAAGTGCACGGTTTTTGCTGCTTGGTTTAGGGATTTGTTTTTTGTTGTTTTGTTTTGGTTTTGTTTTGTTTTTTTTTTTTTTATTATCCACAGAGTTTATCTAAGAGAGGCAGAACTAAAGGTCACAACTGAATAGGAAAAAACAAAAGCAATGATACAACTCCTCTCCTTCCTTAATCTCACGGGTCCTAGCAGTCATTAATGAAAAAACACATTCTTGTCTTTTCAGATGCTTTTAGAGGCAAATCATTAGTCAAGATTGTAGCAAGGTAAGGTGAGTGACAGGGTGTGTCTCCTGGTACTTGACAAAGGCTGATGTGGCACATACCAGCCCTGGAGAGAATTGCAGCTTTGGGCTGCTTTTTGGGGTATAATGGGCACTCAGTGTGTTAGGAAAGAGTGTTCAAGAAGTTCCTGTTTGCCTTTAATTCAGGCAAAATTCAGTCTCAACTGAATACTGAGTGAAGCCAGAAACATCTGCTAAAGCTGCCATGGGAACTCTAGTTTGAGAGTAATGTGTGCTGAGACAGGAGAGAAATGGATGTTCAACAGGTGCCTCATGGAGGCTATTTCAACATCTTATAAAAAAAAATCTGCCTAAAGACAAGTTAAGGACAGAAGATGGTGCGATCCCAGAAACACTTACTTAAAACAGTTCTATTAGAGCAAAAGTTATTACATAAAGAAGAAATTTCATATATTGGAGGTCTTAGGGGAAATGGATCAAAAATACTTAAAGATCACACAGACATGTATTTCAAAGGCAAAGTTCAGGTAAAAACGAAGTCAATTACAGGCTTGAATGACACAAAGGATGGTGTTAGAAACACCCAACATTTTCAGAATTCAGATGATAAAGATGATAGAAATATTTTGACATACAGGAAGTCTAAGAACCATCAATATGATGGTCCAAGTTATAGAATAGGGTCAGCCATATATCTCAATCAGATAAAAAGTTATTAAAGAGCCATTGGAGCTTTTTGTACACAAGAAACAAAGAAATTAAATGAAATAGAACAAGATCTACAATGATATTAGAGGATAGATATATACTGCTGAGTATAGCTCTATTTGCAATAATATAATATTGTAAAAATTCAGCTTTTATAAAGTTTAAAAGAACACAATTAAAATAACTAACCTGGAAATGGAATTAGATTGGTAAATGTGGAAAATGTCACAAGCAAAATGAGGAACTGGAACAAAAATCCCTGAAGTGTTGAGGAGTGTTCATGTGTCATTGTATTTGCAGACTAGATCTCCAAATTTAATTGAAAATTTTACAGTAAAGAGGTATATGTCTTGACCTAAATACAATCTGGAAATATACCTGGTTTTGACTTCCAACATCCTTTAAGATCTAATTTTAACTAAGCCATTAACTGGTGTGGCAGTTTCTGTCAGACAAAATTGTTTCTTCAGTCTTCATTGCTATGCAGCATCAGTACTACATAACAAAGAATATTAGTGTCACAGATGAATAATTATGAAATAATTTAAAGATAACAATCTTTAAATGCCAGATATTACTACTGTAAGCAAAGGGCAAGAGATATCTAACAGAAAAGTGGGTTGGTAAGTAACAAACCCTGTGGTTTCACCCTCTGATAACAAGATAGCTGCACAGCCTGTATTTAAAGAAAGCAAATTCCTTCTCACCTTCTTTTTCTGTGAAAAAATTTAAGCAAAAAAAAAGTTTGTGCTACTTCTTTCTCTATTCACACTCAAGTTGAAAATAAGCAGCATTTTAAAAACACCCAAGCAGTGCATTTTTATTTCTGTTCAGTAGATAAGCCATTCTGTGTGAAAGTTTCACTCTGGAAATTGTTATTGCATTCTGCATGTTACTCTGCAATTTCAGAGGAAAAGATAAACTTATCACCTTAGTTTTTGTTAAGTTTTTTTTCTACATTAAGATGTCTATATGTCTCCATCCTGCTTCTTCTCTGTAAACAGTTTCACTGCATTAAATAAGGAAGGACAGGAGAATAAATAAATTTTTCTAGGAGAATAAATAATTTTTTCTCTGCCCTTGAAATCACGCTGCTTTTAACCTAAAGGAATCTGGGTGTTTCCACTCTGCCCTGAGCAGCTTTAAAAGCGACAGTGGAAGGTGACAACATAAACTGTTACAATAATTCTCTTAGGAGCTGCCTTGCTGCAGATGGATTTGATAGCAATGTGTTTGTCAGGCTCTAGCACATCAGCTAAGGACAGTCCTGGGTGAGTGTCCTGAGTGCATAGCAGTTGCACCAGTGAACTGTTTCTCATCTGACCAAATGGGCATGAATGGGTTTTGTTGCTTAATGAAGAGATTATGTTATTAAATACTCTGGCAAGTTTTATTTTTCTGTTTTATTTTTATTTTCTGCATTAATGTGAATGGTAAGTATTCACTGTGTCTGAAAAAATGAGGTAATTGCAAAAGGCCAAGGCCATATCATGATCTCAAATTGAACAATTCTGTTACTGCAGATTAGATGCCTGGAAATTATTTGATGTTGAGTAAGAAGCAATATCTTTTTCCTCCTGCCCCCTAGTACAAAATATTGAATAAAAAACATTTAATTAAGGCTATCCTCCAGGCTACTGAATTGTTTCCATTAAATGTCCACCTCTCCTGACTTCTGCTCATTTTGAGAAATTAATTGAAAGCAATTATGTCTTAGAACTGTTTTGTCTTTTTTCTTTAATCAGTCAACCCCTATGCAGGTCTCCTACCTCTTAATGATGGTATTTTATCTTGTAATCAGTGTATGAGATGTTCTTTATATTGATATGTACTTCAAGCTGTGTCTATTTGTTAGCTTTGTGCAAAGTTAAAGAGCATCCTATTTCAATCTGAACAGACTCTACGTAAAATATAGAAATGGAATGTGAGCATTTTGCAGAAGAACTAGCAGAGGTATTATTTGTCTTTATTTAAACATAATCCAATTTTAATTTTTTTTATGTGTGTATATATACATATATACATATATATAAAAATAATGTGTGTGCAGGTGGAGAGGAGTTGAGTGAGAACATCGTGGTTAACCTGTGTCACCCAGGAAAGAACACAACACACTGGTTGTATGTTAGGTTTTGGAGAGAGGTAATACCTACACTTTAGATCTGGTCATTGAAAAATGACAGAGATCTTACTTCTAGTTTCAGATACCAATTTTCCCCCCCAAAACTGAATAACAACCACATCAGCATTGATTTTTAATATCTTTATTTATTAACATATCATATCTCAAAACCAAGACTCCTTTCACAGAAAGGTCCTTGGAGAAAAGGAATATTTCCCTTGGCAAAGTATTAAGTGTCACATCTCTAGGCACACATAGTCTTAATGACTGCATTGGAATCTCTGAGTTGTACATTTAGATTCAAAACTCAAAAATGCTCTGAAAGTAAGTAATCTTATCAGGCTAGTATTTGAAAGCCCCAAGTGCTCTACTAAGCCTTACCTTTACTTATATTATAGTATTTTTTTTAGTTGTAAGGACTGCAAAAAATCCCTTTTAAAATATAAAATGAAAGTGAGTGTTAAAAAATATCAGCAAGATTCTAATGTGCAGCGAGACAGGACAATAGACCTGGCAGTTGAGAACTGCCTCAGATGTTTTAACTGTAGTGCCTAAAAGTCACTCAGGTGCAATACACTATTTTTTTATAATGAAAAGAGATCACTACACTGGGAAAAATATCCCAGATTTAACACCCTAAAGGATTTAAGGACAGATAACACACCAGATGAAGGTTTACTGGAGGCAAGCTGAATGTCCACCCCAAGTACAAATATATGCATAAACCATTATAAGATTAATATTTCCTTTGTGATTCGATGCACATCCCAGCTTAAATTTTGCTTAATTTTTGCAGCGTATTTAAGTACATCGCTGAATCAGTGCCTCAAGTAGAATAATTACATTGATGGCATTGTATCAGCTGGAAGCCTGGAGGTTCAGTTTTCCCCAATACTACCCTTTGGAGCAATTGTACAGGCTTGTTACTGCTAGAGGTACCCAGACCCAGGGGAGTTCGGGACGTAGCAGGTATTTCCCACCCCCATCTGATTGTTCATATAAGATTCTCAAAAGAGTAGCTGAGAGAAAATGTCCCTTCTAGCAGTTTTGATGGACATGTAGCATCTAAGAGTAAATTTGGCTGCTGGATCTGATATCAAATGACTGCATTTAACTGTTACTCTGAGAGAAAATGAAGTCTTTGAAGCCTTCTGCTTCACTTTAAATCAAGTGCACAGTCACACAGAGGACTCTATGGTCTCTCACCTGCCCTACAGCCAGCTGCTGTCCCTGGAGCTGCACATCTGCAGCAGCTGACCTGGGCCCCACAGTCCCTTCAACCTCATGCCCCTCTTGTAGACTGGCACTTGGCATAACCTCAGACCCCTCAGCCAAGCTGGCTTGCTGTTCATCTGTGGTCTTGCACACAGATCACAGAGTTCACACACAGTTAAAACAATAAAAATGGGATTCAGTGAGAGGATAGGACAAACTGTGCTGCCAGTAACCTGTTGGGCATCACTAGCTCCTTTTAATCTCCTTTTCCTTTTATTTCCTCATATTTGTGCCTCTTGTACCTGCTCAGCTCCTTCCCCCAAACAATCTTTAAAACCTGCCGCAAAAGGTTTTACACAATGCCAAAATGCTCTTCCATCCTGGATCCCATAGGCAGGAGTTACTTTAGTTTACATGATAGTGCAAAGAGAGTTTTTTCTCTGATTCATATTTGTAGGTTATAACAGCAGGTTCCTGTCCTTATTCTTTGATAGTTTTAAGGGCAGCTGGTTCAGTGTTCTGTAATTTTTACCAATTAGATTTCCACTGAGGCTACTAGAAGTTCTCCACCTGTCACTGCTCCCCTGGTCCTTGTGGGGTCTCTAATCTGCACAGTTTTTCTTTAGAAAACCTAGGAGTCATGCTCCTTCCCTTCAGTTTCATTTTCTTTCCTACAGTTTTGGGCCTGGTGGTGGAAGGACAAACAGGCAAACCTTTGCACTTTCTATTATCACCATGTGTCAGGACTATAATTTCTAAAACATTTTATGGAGTGAGTGGAAGGAGGTGACCTCAGAAGATAACTCCATGCTGCTTAAAGGTGAAGATACTACTTACCTGATCTTTATGTTCTGCCTTTTGTAGCTGGGGGCATGGTTTGCTCTGTCCTCTGCATGTAGGAGGTGTTTTAGGAACCCGTGTCAGGCAACAGAGTTAGTAGTGCACGTGTACTTACTCCCAGAACTAGAAAAGTTCAGTAAAAGATACAAGAATCTGAGAAAAGCAAATAGTTGTACAATAATAGCAATTTTTGGTCACTGGCCTTGCCTAATATCAGGCATTTTGGCTTCTGTCTGACATCAGTTACATTTCCTATATACCCTCAATCTGGGCACACATATTGTGAGCACCACTTGTGAACTTCAGGAAGAATTTAGGTCAGAGATTAATGTAGTTTTGGAAGAAAAGTCATGTTAATCCTTGTGGTATTGTCTATTGATAATATGTTAATCCTCACAGTATTGTCTGTGGATAATTTAAAGCAGCCAAGAAAAATGAATAAATTTTGCTCTAGGGAGAAAAGCATATAACGACAGCTTCTTTTGTCAGCCACCAACCTACTGGGCTGATGCTGCAACTGTAGAAAACAAAATAATATTCTCACTGACCTTGAAGGTGAAGACAAATTTGCTAGTTAAGACAAAGAACCATAGGAAAAAAAAAGCCCAGCAAGATGTGGTTTGGTGATATGCCATTGGATGTGCATGCATGTGCTTAATGCTCTCCAGCAGAGGAGAGCATACATTCCATTCCACTTTTGAGATGGTAGCAGCATCACAGTGCTACCAGTGAAAAAAATGCTTTAAGAGTATTTAAGGGGAATATTTGAAGAGATCTGTTGTGTGATAGAAATACAAAGGATTTTTTCACTGGATAAGATACAACCAAGCATTTCTAAACCTTCCACTTGTAATTCTGCAGAGGATTAAATTATATTCTTTTAGATTTTATTTTTTTAAGCAATAGAGAATGTGCTGCATAGACATATAAGGGAAAAGCACTGGGTCTGCAGTATTTTCTTTTCCATATTTGCATGGGTAAGACCTTAGAAACAGAGCTGTTGGACTGCAAGAGAAATCAGACCTACAAAATAAAACTGTGGCTTTTAAGCACTTTTTAAATACAACCTGAAAGTCACAGACTACAATGCTAATGATATTCCAATGCAATTCTAATGGTAACTAATGCTGTGGTGGCTCTTATTGAGAACTCTTTTCCTCTGCAGTTACTAATATACCAGGAAGATATTTGAGAAACTAAGGCAACAGAATCACTGCAAGCTTCTGTGATGCAGAGAGCAGCTGAAAGCCACCAAAAAAGCATCAGCAATAACAAAAAAAATCAGCAATAACACCATCAGATTCTAGAGATGAGGAAGGGTTGACAGTGCAGCATTAAGCTGTGTGATAACTATTCTGTCATGCAATAGTTCTTTGAATTTATGAGCATTAGAGCACCAAGTTTACCCTTATAGACTTTAAATGTTCATCCATACAAGGGCTAGGTTTTCAGCTTCAACCTGCACAGCTTCATAGACTGTAAGAATCTGACTTGGGCTTACTGGGAACTGCTTTAAGTTGTGACAATCTATCCCAGAAAGATTTTTTTTTTTGCAACAGTTTGTTGGTAGGAAAAAACTCCACATGTTTTGAACATTTACCTGAACTGATAATTTATCCTTTGTTCAGTAGTGTGTGTGTGCACATGTACAAGTTTACCCCAGTAAACTTGTTTAGGTATTTTTATAATTAATAAATGGTATTAGCACAGTTTTTCCTGGTTTGTATACCTACATTGCATTGTTTTTAAAACTGCATTTACTATTAAATGTAAATAATACTCTTTTTAAAAACTTTGAGCTTTAAAAAAGTGAATGATTTCTCCATCTTATAAATCTCTACTTTGTAACCCAACAAGATGCAGGGCTTAGATATTTGCTTTAAGAATGAACACAGGATATCTACAGATCAATTTTTTTTATGGTTGTAATCAACTCTGATTCAATGTGAAGTAGAAATTTTCGAAGGCTTCACTTGCTCTAAGTGTAATAGTTGAATGCAATTATTTTCCATTAGATGCAAGCTGCCAAGTTCACTCTTAGGAGGCTATGTATGTCCCAAATAAAAGCTGCTAAAAGGACCCTTTCCTGTGTGCTGCTGCACTGTTTTGAGATTTCTAAATGAACCAATACATGACAAATGTTGTTCACTCAGTGTTAGCACAGGTAGCCCAGTGCACCCAAAAGGCTGTAGATTAATTCTTAGAATTCCAGTCAGAAGTCAAAAACAGCTGAAGACTACTTCAGCTTTCAAACTCATTATGTATGATCCTTCAAGCAGCTGTCCATAGTGAGGAGGGTTTCCTAGCCTCAGCCACTACCACAGCTGATGGAAACAAAAGGAACAATATCTGACTTGAACTGCATTCTTTTACACAGAGCCTGCAGTGGAGTTGCTGCTCTGCCACCTCCTGTAAACGTAACTGTGAGCACCATCAAAAGTGATCAATGGCATGAATACAGAGTAATAAAAAGACAGAAAGAAGAAGCAGTACACAACCTCATCCATTTTACAACAATCTAACATTTCTGACTGCCAAGGATCGATTTTTTGTTGTCACATTAACACAGGACAACATGTATCAGCTAACTCATTTCCAGTTTTCTGCTATTAAAACCAGGAATGCTTCCTTGGAATCTATTAGTAAATCTGGCTTCAGTGAGCCAAAAAGGCTCAGCTGAAAAATTTTACTGGAATTAGATTTTTGAAACTGTGGGGCATAAGGTATTCTCTTCCTCTTGAATTCCCAGTTTAATTACATTATACTAGGCATGCTGACAACAGAAAAAACATCTTTTCAATAAACGCTTTAAATCCGTACAAAACAGAGTAGCTGTGGAGAGCACTGTGGGGCCATAGCCTTTTACATAGTCTTTTAAGGTTACTCCTGTTCATTAGAAAAAACCACATATGAATAATTAAGGAAAAATGGAAAAAGAATCTAGCCTTCTGTATCCTAGCTGAACATACCAATGCTTTTTGTTGGCGTATAGTAACCACTGCCTACTGCAGTGGATATTTTAGAAATCTGAGTATGTACTTCTGTCATTTGTTGAGTCAGACAGCCAGAATAGATTTTTGAGTATAGTTTTGACAAAAACTAAACTAACTTCATCAGTTTGTCAGGCAACTATACTTATTCAGTCTTATTTAGGCTGATTTTCATCAGGAGAGCTCTCTGTGCTTTGCTAAAATGAGAAAGCAAATCATCAAGTGCAAAAATGAATATGGAAAATGGGATTTTTTTTCCTCTTTAAGCAGGGGCATTAAGACTGGAGTGGGGAAAGTATAGATTATAAGATCTCTGTACTGCTCAGTCAGAGTTACTCTTGAGCACAGGGGACAAGGACCCTTCCTCTCTTTAAGTAGCAAATTGACTTAATTAAAGCTCCATGGAGGCAGACCAGAGCAACACAACTTAGCAAATTTATCACTCAGAAGGTGCACTATATTGCCCCAAACTGTTTCTTTTGCTTACAAAAAGACTACATTTGCTAAATTGTGCTATCAGAAATCTCTGGTGTAGAAGCTGTTGCAGAAGAGTGGAGGTTGCTAATGCAAGTTAGGCTGAGTTTACAGATATTTTACATCTAGAGAACAGAAATGTGAATCTGTGGCACCAACAGGCATCACCGTGACGTGCAACACATTGGTACCACAAGGGAGGAAGTGACTTTTGGCAGTCATCCTGATGCATTCAAGTTTTCTACAAAATTTCTACATATATCAGTTTCTGCTTCTGCACGAGCCTGGAAATATGATTCAGCCTTTACAGATGATGACATGTCCCAGTCTAGTTCATTCTCAATTCATTTTGGGTTTGCTAAATTAAGTTTTCCCTCTGCAGCCCCTTCAGAGCTCAGTTCAGGAAGATTCTTCCACTTGTTCCTCTTACAAAAGCAGAAAAAGCAGAAAGTGTCTATTTACCTGGCTGTTAAGCTTCATTTTATCACCTCTCTGTTACAGAAAAAAAAAAAATCTTGATGTTATATATTAATGGTAGAATAGCTAGCGACGTGAGACATATAGGAACTTTGTTCTGTTATTTTTAATTTTTCTTTTTTTCATTTTGAATAAAGATTTTAGTCCTCAATCAAAACATTTTTGTGCTGACAGATGGACCTGATTTTTCCCCAGTTCACAGCAGGTTAAATGAGGTGATAAAATAATTATACACTGATTGAGAAGAGTGCCGATTAGATTGAAAGGAGACTTAATCACATAATTTTTGAAGAGGTAGTTCCCTGGATGTAGCATCTGTGGAGGGGGTCTCCTTTCCTCTTTTTTTTCTCTTTTTAGGCTTCTTCGGATTTTTTCCTATTGGCTTAAAATTAAGGTTTTAAAATCAAGTAATTTGAGATTTTTTTCCTCTACATCTGAGCTCATATTTACTTAATACATGCTCAAAAACTAAGACTCTGCATAATTTACCCTCACTGAATGCTAGCTTAGACTTTCTTAAAGCAGCAGACATTGCTTAAAGGTGTATATTTAGTTTTGCCCTTTTTTGTCAGAAAGGAGTATAGAATAATTCCTTGACTTAGAGAGATGGATTAAAAAATAGGTGCATCTTACTGTGATTCTGAAATAAAGGTCTGCTTTGCTGCAGGATACTAGAATACATATGAGAGAGCATTTTCTTGTAATAGAAGCTGGCAGCTGAGCTTTCATTACCTAGTCACAAAAAATGACATCTGGACTGAGACAAAGTCAGACACATAGATGAAGAGAGGTTAAAAATCACTGGATCAGAGATAAAAATTGAGGTAAAACCATGACCAAGAGGTGACAAATGCCAAAGACAAGGGGAGTAAGTTTCCCTGCCAAGGGATATAACCCTGAATAACAAAGAATTCAGAATTCTGAGGCCTACAGATAATCTGTTTTCTCTATGAGACTAATCATAAATTTATCTGTGTCAAAATGGATAAAAATATGTGCATCCAAGTCTCAGAGCTCCTACAGTTACACAGTGGAGTTCTGCAGTGCCCAGGGGAAACTTTCAGGCCAATATTGCTTGAGGCTAAAATGAAATTAGCAGCATGGGCCTGATAGATCTCCTCCTAAAATAAAGTGGAAGCTTTCCATTCACATTTATGAGAGCTAGATTAGGTCTGATATTTATTTCTGAGATCCAGTACACTGACCATCCTCAATATGGCTCTTTTGGTACAAATCACATTCATACCTGAGCTTTTAATTTACAGATAGCATAACTCCCAAAGCTACCATGAAAAAAAGGTTTCTACCCTTTTTTTTGCCCTTTTCTATCCAACTTCATGGATCTTAGGTACAAATTGCTTGAAGTAATTCAGAAATTAATATTCTGTGTCTTCTTTGTCTTTTTCTCTGTCAAATATTGTAGAAATTTATTTTGCACAGAGGTGCATAATAATAAATTTAAACATTACACCTTTTAAACTGAATCACACAGTGAGTAATGTGGTTTGAGATAAAATACAAAGGGGGCTGGGGATTAGAGGGAATGATTTTGGATTTATAAGTAAACATTTTAGCAATAACTGTAAGTATCAGACCACCCTACAGTTGTATTTATTGCTGGATTTTTTATCTAAGTATGAAAACACATTAATATTGACACTTTATGGACAGAAGAGGCTCCTGTTCCTGCCAAATGTTGCACAAGTTATTAATGTTTGTTAGGGTTGGTATTGTACAAAGACCCTGTGTATTGTCTTTATTCACATAAATTAGCATTTTACATCCAGTAGCAGCCTCTTAGCGTCTAACCCAATGAGTGCTGGAAAGGGAGCAGATTGCAACTCTTGAGTTTAATGTTTTATTTTAAGGTCTAGTAAAACATTTCTAATGTATTTTTAAAACTCATTGGTATTCTCCTCCTCGCAATCAGTGAAACAGTCTGTTGCTAATGTGGAATGAAGTACTGTTTTACCTGCAAAAAAGATGTCATTGCTTTAAACAGGCTTGGCCAAATCAGCTCCTTAAATCTTAACTGTGCAAGGCAAAAGGCTGAAAAATAGTTCATCATTGTCTGCAACAGGTGTGCTACCAGCCACTTTCATTCCTGTTGAGCTGGCATTCACGAATTATCTGCAATAATGCAAAAAGAGTCTTAATTTGTAGTCCAACTAATTGTTTCATGGTTTATGAGCTCAGCATTTCAACAAACAGGAACAAATCCAAATTTTGTTCAGAAACTACCTGCCTGAAAATAGATATTGTAAAGGATTTAACATTCAGCTTTTTGTTTAATTAAAAACAGGAGCATTATTTCTAATATCCCAATTAAACCTTTTTCTGCCTTAAAATCTGGGGGTGGAAAAAGTTGCAAAAATAATGTTTTGAAAACATTAGCAGGTAACTGCAAATCTTAGCGTGAAAATGTTCACTTTCTACAAGGAACTAGAGACAAGATGATGCCTTTCAGAGGATCAGAAAGGAGGAGTTCTTAAAATAAAATTGGGCAAGTTTCATTGACTTATTCACCCAAAGCCTTCAGTGATTGTTTCTAATATCATGTTGCAGTGTCTTTCACCTGCCAGTGAATGCTCTGCTGCATTCAATCACCATAATTCAGGTTGACTCAAACGCAGTTGCCAGGTTCAGAACCTGGAACATCCTCTTGAAAGGCAGGGGTTTATTTTTCTTCTACTTTTAAATGCCATCCAAAAAATGGTCAGGGTAGCTATTTCTCTTAAATTCTTGTTTAGAAATGTAAGGACAAGCACAGTAATGAAGGGATCAGGAGGTACATGTGTGATCAGTACAGAATGATCCACTTTTATTTGCTATAGAAAGAATGAACCTGAAAGAGGTTTACAAATTTCTCTGGAACTGTTAGGATAACAAGAGGCCAAAGCACAGAAGTAAGGGAGGGTGTGTGCAGTTATGACTGCCATTTGTGAAGGTCTTTAAGCAAAGCTGATGGCACAAGAAAAGAGTAACTGCAAGTGTAACTACAAGTGTAACTGCACTCTGCAATTCAGGGTTCACCTCTTGTGGAAAGAGAGTATTTCTGATTGAGACCTTCTCCAAAATATAAGTAAATAAGACTATAAAATATATGAGTGAGGATTACAACACAGGCTTGTGTGTCATACTTCCATCAAGTGAAAGTCCTTCAAAAAACAGTAAATACAAGCCTATTAAGGGAAATCCTCGGGGAGAAAAAAGTCAGTGTGGCTGTTTGAAAACTAAACAGAAAAAACACATTTCAATATTGCAAAGGTGATTAGGTTAATGACATTTAGAAGGAATATAGCTAATACTATTTCTTAGCTTAGGAACTTGAGACACAGATGATTTCCTTATTTGCATATAAATTACATTAAAAATTGTTTAACCAAGACTTTTGGCCCCATAGAACATGAAATTGAATTGAAGGGGGTTTTTGTGGGTTTGGGGGTTTTTAAACATAGAGGAGAAAATCTCTGGAGGTTTTGTTGTTGTATTTGTTTCTAGACAACAACTTAGACTTCATTAGAAGTCTGAAGATTCAATATCAGTAAGACACAAAATTATGTGAATTATTAATTCAGGTCCTCTGTTTCAAGTTGTTCACTTTGGATGTCTGTATCTTTCCACAAGCATCCTTTGCTGCTTAAGCCACACAAAGGTGGGTGAGAGAAACTGTGAATTAAAGACAGCCTTCCCCACGAGAGGATTAGAACCCCTGAATGTGGAGGTGGTCCTTATTAAATAAGCTCAAATTAAGCTCTTAAGGACTGAGTGCACAAAATGGAAGAAATGGGGTTTTTAATTTTCCTTTTATGTGGGAGTTAGCCAATGGCAATGGCAAATGCCTACGCACATCTGTCTAGGGAGGGTGTAGCACCTTTGCTGTATGCCTGTGTACCTGTTCAGCAGAGACACAGCAGTCTTGACTCTATGAACATATCTTGACATTGGTTGGGAGGACATAACATTTCAATTAGATCATGGTTTAATACTTTCAAGTATTTGCTTCAATCAAACTATTTGCAATTTCTGTGTGTGGCTTTTGGAGCATTGATACATGGCGGCAATAATGCATTCAAAAGGACATATTGCTATTAGAAATAGCATCCTGTTACAGCTATTATGTCATGGATTTAAAAAAGCATTCAACATCTTTGCCAACCATTATGAAAATTCAGCAATACATTTTCAAGCATAAGACTGCTTTCCCAAAATTGTGCAGCTAGTGCTTTGTAATCTCTTATGTGAATATTTCTCTACGCAGCTCTCTTCCTCTTGGTTTCACGTCACTTTCTAATCTATTCCCAGTAAATGTGCTTTCTTAGTCAAGTAATAGTCTGCATTATTGTATACCAGTGTGTACTAGAGATGCAGAATAGAGCCGCAGAGAGCCACATAAAATTTCTTCCCAGTGCAGTTCTGCATCCTTTACCTGCAGTAGAATTCCACATTGTCATAACAAAGATCTCCTGGGCAGAGGAGCAGTATTGCCAAATCTGAACTCTTTTAAAAACCAAAAATAAATTTCTAGTAACTTTAATGACCACAAACCTGGGAGAAAATGTAATTTCGCTAAAGGATTCAAAAATTTCTAATTTTTATTTTAACTTCTTACTTCTTTGTATTAGTCTCTGCAGTGGAACTGTAGAGAATTTGAAATAGAACTTTGAAATGCATTTGAAACTATTTTTTATGCTGGGCCCTTGCTTGCATATTAGGTGTCAATCTAGAAAATATTTAAGTATCCTCACCCTGATTAACTGTACCTAGTGTCAAGGGAACTCATTAAAGTAAACACTGAAATGTTAGTAATGTTTTTATAAGTTTGGCTGAAACAATTGTAAAAGAAACCCCAAAACCCTCCACTTGGACAGAAAGCTCTTTTTTTCAGGTCTACTAAACATGTGTGCAAGGCTTTTTTAGCATTATAATCATTTGTCATTTAGTCAATCCTCACTGTTTTAAAATTAGAGTAGCTCTTTCTGCCTACAGCAATTAAGTCCCTCTCTGACTTAGCACTTCAGATGCTTTTGCTTATACCATCAAAACAGGTATTTCAGATTGTTTGGAATATTGAGCATTAAGACGAGAAATTTCTTGATTTGCTCTTCATTTGTGCTCCCAGGGCTTTTTCTGTCTTTTTATTTTTGTGGGTTTTTTTTAATATTGTGTCCCTGACCTTGAGACTTTCGCAATTTTTCAATACTTTACTTCCAAGGGAAATGCAATAGGTATGGTCTTAATACATTGGACTTTTTTAGGTTTTTTAAAATTTTTTTTCAAATATTAACACTGTACAATTTCAACTATGCTAAATAGCCTACACAATAGATCCCTCCAAAACTATATCAAGCACTAGAGGGAATAATTCCATTAAACTTACTCAAGTAGAACAAGTATTAGTTTTCTCCTCATCTGTAATAAAAAAAACTGGCTTATGTAGATCTACAAGCAAACATAACAAGGGAGTTTATGGGGATATTTAGGTAGAAAACCACATTATTATTATTTCCAATTGTTTAAAAAATTGACAACACTTCAGTCTCTTCCTCCCTTTAGAAAATTTCAATCATCTTCAAATAACATGAAGAAGGATACTTTAAAGAAATGTTTTAAGTTTTGTATTCTCCTTCACTCTCAAGGACTTGTTTTCCCCAAAGATAAAAGGTTCTATATAAAAGTAAGGTTGTTTGGACTCACTGGAAATAGATTTCCCATTCCTAATGAAGTTTTGAGAGCAAGAAATGGCTAATAAAGAGGTGATTTTTTTAATGTTCTTTCACTTTTGAGATACCCTGAAAACTTTTTTCAAGAACAATGTCTACTAAAAATCAAGTAAAACAAAATTATGCAAGTTACACATTCACTCATGTACTGGGGATGCTATTAGAACTAAAGAGAACTATTTTTTTCCCATTCTCACATTTACAGAGTTTCCTGAAAATGTGCACATGCTACAGGCAAAATATTAACTTTAAGAAGGTGTTGAGACAACAAGAGAGTGAAAAAAGCTAATTCTGCAGCAATTCTAGTATGACACTGGTGTACCTTTCTTTCTCCCATTTAAAAGACAAAGGGGTTGGGAAGATGCCATGAAAACTCTGAATTTAACAAGAAGCCTTCCTTCTTCTTCTATTTTTTACAACGCATTGTATTCACTGGTCAGCAAGAAACAAGGAGAGAATAAAACAGGCACATTCCAGCATCAAAGGGAAGCATCTTCCTGATTCTGAGCATTGCTGGGACTTCAGTTGTGCTGCTTAAGATGAGGCTGCAGTGCATTTACATGGGACCTCTTTTTCTTGTCTGCAATAATTAATTAAATACAGAAGTCCTGCTGTCATTTAATAGAGTAGATTTTGATGTTTCAAGAAACAAATTTCTTTATATTTTGCAATAATGGAGAAGGTATATGAAGAACATTTGGAAGATTGTGTGATTCTGAAAAGAAATGGTACGATTTTAATTATGAAATATTTCTTCTCTTTCCATTTTATAGTCTCAATAAATGTTTTGTGTGACTTACTCACACAAACAGTGAAGGTGTATAAACTTTCAAGAGGTTCCAAATTGAGGTGCAATAAGAATACTCAATGGCTAGAGGTTTTCAGTTCCCTGCAGATAGCCTGAAGGATTTTTTAGTGACATGTTCAAGCTTGATATTTGCAAATAAGTTTATTTCAATATGTTATGATTTGAATTGCAGCCTGCTAAACCTGACAGTGAGGTAGACTTCCTGGACGCATATACAAAGATATTGCTCTAATTTTATTATTTTTTCCTTTCACTATTTTTTCTTAAATTATTCCGTTTATAAGGGCAAATATGGTTCTTTTTGCACAGTGCTATCTATGATATAAACACTCAATGAGATCCCAGCAATGACTGATCTTGAATAAAGTTTAATTTCTTTAAGTATGTATTGGATTGGCTGCTCTATTATTATTATTATTATTTTTGTTGTTGTTATTATTCCATTCTACACGTCTTTATTAATTGATTACATTCTCCACACATTTTTAATTGATTACATGCAAATCTTCAGCATTCTAGACATGTAGTAATCATCCTGTCACCCTGTGAGGGTGACTGGGCCCTGGAACAGGCTGCTCAAGAGAGGTGGTGGAGTCTCTGTCACTGGAGATATTCAGAATTCTCTCTGCACTGTGCTGGGCAGCCAGCTCTAAGTGGCCCTGCTTGAGCAGGTGCAGGACAAGGCAACCTCCAGGAGCCCATTTTGTACTTAGATTTGCTCAGGATTTAACAAATAATGTTTTTAAACAATTTTGGTTTTTTTAAAGAGTTAAAGAATTTGAAGTTTATATATTTGACCTGAGGAAATTGTGAATGGATAATGCACAATGAAAGAAGTTCAAGTTAGTTAATGGATTTCTGTAAGCAGCACACTTCTTGCTCCCTTACATGCAGAAACTCTGTTGTGGTGAAAAATGGGGAAAGATGAGCAGAGTAGATGCAGCAGATATTATAAAAGGGAGAAGAAAAATCACAAAGGCAAAGTAATTTACAGAAAGAGTCTGCACTAACACAGAGCAGCAGAGATACTATATATCTATAATAATACTTTTGTAATAAATTTGGAGCTCCTCAGACTAGGCTGAAAAATTTTATAGCTATTATACAATGGTAGAGTCATAGAGTGGTTTGGGTTGGAAGGAACTTTAAAGATCATCTAGCTCCAACCTCCCTGCCATGACCAGGAAGAACTGACACTAGACCAGGCCACTCTGATTCCCATCCAACCTGGCCTTGAACACTTTATTAGTAGCACTTAATGGTATTACTAATTCTTAGGTTTAGTGTTGATCTGGCAACAATTTCCATTGAAACAAAGAAGTGAACCACAACACGCAGAAAAAGGGTAGAAATGAGCCTTGGTTAAAGGTTCCTAGGAACATGAGGGCAACATTGAGATTTTTTAAGGAAAATCACTTAGTGGTGGTTGTTTCCATTATCAGAGTGGGCAGAATAGCCAATGAAATTGATACCAAAGTCTAAACTAATTACCTCAGATTGCCTTTAAAGATACAAGGAAAATGCATGTCCAGTAAATTCTCCAATACAGAAGCATCTATGAATTTCTGTGAACTTCTGTATTCAGAAATAAAATTGAAGTGCCCAGTATATGAACAGACAAATCAGAGAACGTGCTGAGTTGGAATTGACCCCACAAGGATCAAAGTCCAGCTCCTGGCCCTGCACAGGACACCCCAAGGGTCACACCCTGTGTCCAAACACTTATTGAACTCAGGGTTGGTGCTGTGGTCACTTCCCTGGGGAGCCTGTTCCAGTGCCCAGCCACTCTCAGGATGAAGAACCTTTTCCTGATACCCAACCTAAACCTCTTCTGACACAACTTCATACCATAAAAATCTACTGGTTAGACTAAAAGCATGGTCTTAAAGCAGACCTTCTTTGTCCAAGGTGGACATCAAGTTATTTTAGATATTCAGTAAAATACTTGAGAATGAAAGGACCAGAAAAGAGCATTAATAAGCTCACCCTTCAAAAATATGTTTATGTACTAAGCAGAAATAACATTTTAAGTACTTGGTCTGTTAAAAAAATTATAGTCATGACATTTTTTCTCTTTTTTCCACAACCCACAACATAAATCACACTGTTCCAATAAAAACACACAGAAAGCTGTAGAGCAGCATCCTTACTAGCATGTCACAATCCACTAACTGCAAGTTTTTCTGCATTTTATCTGACAACAATATGCATTCTCTTTCTTTTATTTTCAGCTTTACTAAATCAAGAGTCTTTTTAGAATAAAGAATATGGAATGAGAATTATAAACAAAAGCTGATATTAGATTCTGAGCATAGTTGGATGTTTATACAATGTGACTTGCAGACCAATAGGCAACTAATATTTCACAGTGAGGTAGAATGTAGAAGCTGTTTCATTTTTGTGTTTTATCTCCTGTTATATTTCTGGGGTTTTTTTTTTTGGTTTTTTTTGGGTTTTTTTTTCCAGCAGAAACAGTTTCCAGAAACACATTGTTGATGCACTAGACCAGATTTTTTTTCCAATGGAATATATACTCATCAGGTAAATATTCATATGACTCAATTAAAGCTAATTTCTGCTTGTTCTATGCACAGACCACAGATGAGATTTCTTAGAAAAAAGTTAATTTAGAAACTTAACAGTAGACATCCTAAAGTAAAGGATTTATATGTAGTTTTAATATTCTCCTCCATCTGTCACAATGGCATGAAAAATACAATATCAAATATCCCTCTTTTTGCCTTTCTCATTTTTTCATTCAAGGATAGCTGAATAAGGAAATATGAAAAGTTGTCTACAAATTTACAATTCTTTGGGCTACCATGTAAAGACTTACAGAATTTTCCATCTGTCCTAACAGCTGGAGACTTAGTCAGATCCCTGGCAGGAACTGTAATCTTTCCTTTCTAATTTTTTTTCCTTTAGTGGAAGATTGAAGAGGTCCATAATTTACCATGATTGCTTTAAGAAACGATGCTGTGTAATGAAACATTCTGGCATATTATTCTTTAAACAGGGAAGGAATGGGAAATATGGAGGGCTAACTTGACTAAATGAGAAATAGTATATAATGACAGATCTGAAAATTGCTCAAAGAAATCTTTCAGAAAAACAGAATTATCATACTTTTATGCTAAACGTATATGTATATAAGGAAATAACTGTATTTCTCTTTTCTTTTGTTCATTTATGCCTTGATACAAACAAAAAGCACATGAATTTCATTAACTTCAAGCTGGAAGCTGAATGTTTTTTATGGAGCCAGGGGGTGGAATATCAGGCCACAGCAAATATTGCATTTCTGAAAAATGAAAATATATCACAATTGCTTTTGATTTTTTTACATTGCAAATGTATAATTAAGTAATCAAAACTTTCTTTCTATATTTCTATGGAATTATTTTATGTTTTCTCTCTTTCAAGTTAAATAAGAAAGATGAAAAAGGCCACTTGTGAACACTGTGGTATTTTGTACCTAAAGTTGCATACTCAAAGTTGCACTTTGAGTTTCTACAACCTCTATTCCCTGAAATAATGTTGGCCATTATATAATTTCACCAAATTTACAAAAATGGTTTATAGAGTAAATATTCAGTCTTGTGAAGGCAGCCAAATCTTGCCTTTTGTATTTTCCTTTCAGCACATATATTTGAGAGGCTATTTTGAACATTAGCAATATAAATGTTTTATGGAAATTTTGAGAGAATAGGGGTTCCAACCATTCTCGAAGAAACAATCTGATGAATAAAAAAAGAGATGAAATTTTTTCATAACTAGAGCAGCATTGTTTTCAATATGATAAAAACACTGGAATGCCTAAAAGGTCTATTGCTTGTCAGGATACTTTATGCTACACCTTCTACTAAATATAGTTAAACATAACAGTTAAAAGTCCTGATTAGTGAGGGCAAAGTTTAATTACCTTTCTTCTACAAACTATTTATCTTATACTCACTAAATGTTTTATTTTTCCTCCTAAAAGCTTGAGAATGTTATTTATCATATTTAAAAATGTACAGCAAATACAGGAAGGATCGTACTACTTTAGCTGGGAGAAAATATGGAAAATATGACATGACAAGCAAGCAATAATACTTCTCTTTTTTTCCCCCCTTTTTTCTTTTACTTTCCTTGCTTACAAAAGGAGGGGATAAGCTTGTACATATATACAAACATATATATACATATAACCCTAAAAAGACAATTTTTTAAAAATCTTTAGTGCTTATGTAATAATATTTTTAGTAAAGAGCATTTCTTTGCAGCTATTTCTGAAAACTTTCCATAATTTTTAAAGAAATTTTCTTCCTAATGTGAGTGAGGAAAAGCCTTTATATCCATGGATTAAACTTCAGGGATTTAGTATCTCCAGTCAGATTGCAGCCTAATTTCATTTAGAATACAACTTCAAGTATCTTTATGAAAAGATGGTGCAAAAATACAAAAATGTAATTTATTATGTTCTTAAGAAAAAAAAGGTGAAATATTAACCACATATGAAGAAACTTAGTGTTATTTCCCCAAACACAAACATTTTTCCCTCAATACTGTTTGCTTCTCCTATTAGCAAAAATAAACTATCATTTTTTGTAGAGGAAACCACTAAAACCACTGGTGTACACTGAATAACCAGGGTCTCATGGTACTGAATTTAAGAGCACCACATCCATGATTTGTAATCATGTATAATTCCCAACACTGCACTGTACAAGATGTGCGTATATATATCTGCAGTGACAGACATTTTAATTGGGCTAATTCTAATTAATCTAACTAGTCAGAAAAAAGACATTTCTTGGTTACTGTTTTATGTTGCTGGCAGGAAACACAACTGGCACTCATAAATTCAATGTTATGTCGTTTTGAAAACAGCTCAATGTCTAACAATTGACAAAAAACTAAAGGCATCTACTATTCCATTCTATGCATTTTTTGCCTATTTTCAGACTTTATTTCAGCCCTTTAACATTAAGCCCATAAAATTTCATTTCAAGAAGCATTAGAACCAGGTTTGCCCTTGGATATTGGATGTCCTGTAACTTCAAGGATTCAATATTTGATTTAAAAAACCCCAACAAAACAAAAAATATATATGCCAAAGAAAAAAAATCCCCACAAAATCAAACCAAAACCAAAGGCAAGAAAACCTTTAGAAGAACAGCTAATTTTGTATAGGTTTGCTTTGATGTTTCCTTTATCTTAAATACTTTTCTAAAACTGGGGGAAGATGTGTTATCATAGAAGAGCCCTGAGATAATGGGTAGACAGTCCAGCATACCAAACTTTCATTGTTACATAAAGGTTTATTGACAGTACTTAAAAAAATTATTAAAATTTCTCCATTAAAAACAAATTAAAATCATTAGGCATTATGACAGAACAATGAATTAAAACCCAAACAAAGGTCTTCTCTGACAATTTCATATCGATTAAAGCAATGTATTCACATTTCTTAACATTTCCTTAATACTTTACCCTGAAGTAAAAATCTCAATTTTTCAGTCAGGATAAGTTGTTACTTTCCCTATTTGCAGTCAGATGAATAATAACAAAAGATTAATGATTCAGCAAACAGATATTTCACTGAAGATACAGAGCTGAGTAAAGCTATTACTTCAATTTGTGTACACCATGGACTACAGGACGTTGTTCTTCTATACCTTTGGTGGCATAAACACTTTAGTGAGTAGTTCAGACAAAATCAAGCAAAACAATCAAAATAGCTATTTGGTATAAAAACTTCGCTGGCTGGCTTCATGTAAATGAGGTTATAAACTGCTCCTGTGATCCTTCTCCCATCACAGCTGAAGATGATAGGCATATGGATGGTGTTAAAGACTTTAACTGAAGCAGCTGCTTGCAAAATGAGCACCTGTTAATGGCAAAAGGGTAGGTTCTCACCTTCATTATTTTGAAATGTAGAGAGACATGGCTAAACATTTTCAGTGTGCAATGAAAGCCATAAATCTTTAAGTTCTGCATTTGCCTCAAACGTGCAAACAGCGCCACAGCTTTTTGAGTTCATGCACAGACTCATGGTGGAATAAAAACATTTTAAAGTAAATCAAGTCATTGACTCTATCACAGGTTTTATGGTTCTTTGTATATTTGTATCACAAGTAACAAATGTAGCATGAGGGAAGTCAAGTACAAAAATGTCACAGGACTTGGGATGTCTTTCAGCTTTTTATTCACTCAAATTACAGGGCCCAATTCATTTTTTGCTGTCCTATCCTATTTTCCTCTGAAGCTGAACTTGCAGCTTTCCATCTGTGTTGAAAAGAGATGTTCCAGGTACTTTGTTTCAATCAGGTGACAATGCTCAGTCCATGAACTCTCCAGTGTAATTGACAACCCTGCAAAGTTAAAAAGGCCAAAATGAATCCAAAGGAACACTAAAGCGTGAAGCTGTGTGCCATGCAGTCTTCTAGATGCAAACAGACTGATTATGGAAATTATTGAAAAACTTTCTTCATACAGAAACACACACAGAAGACTCAAGATTCCCTGCATTTTGCATTCACAGGTGAAGGTCCAAGATCTAGTAAAAACAACAACAACAACAACAAACACTTCTCAGCTTCCACTGTATTTTAAACTTCAGACAGCTGTAAATTTCAGCATTTATATCAAAACACAGCAAGTGAGATCTCCTTCTCAGTCTTGAATAAAACTGCTCAGTAGATACCTACGGTGTCAAACGTATGTTTAAAGTTCAAGTGCTATAAAATTCTACTTAAATAACATCTTAGAGAGGGCACTGCAGGCTTTCTTGTCATAAGGAATAACAGACAAGGAAAGAAGAGACATGAAGACCTGGATCTGCCTCCATTCCTGGCCTTGCTACAAACTATCTGATTGACCACTGGTAAAATGCTTAAACATTCTAAAAAATAGGGATAATCTGTTTCACCTCCTAAGGACTAGGAGAAGTTAGGCTCTTGCATTACTTAGGCTTTAAAATATGCCATATTGAAAGAAAATTCTGACCCACAGTAATTGATTTGCTCTGTACGTACATGTGTATATAGAGAAAAATGCATGCACAAGTGTATTAAACTAACTTCTGAAATATATCTAACTTTTTGGTTTTCAAATATCTTTGGGCTTTTAGAAAAATCTCTTTCATTTTGTCTTGTTTTTTTTTTTTTTTTTTTTTTTTTTTTTTTTTTTTTCTGGGAGGGTATTCTTGATGTTTATAACAAGAGAAATTGAACATGAATGTCACAGTAGGCATATGTAACAATTGCTACTTAGGCTTTAAGGTACAGCCATGCTTTTTTACACTCCCTATGTTATGTGTTTGTCTGTTACATGATGACCTGTAGCATCCACAAGAGCTGAGGCCAGAATAATAAGTCTAAACATAAAGAACATTTCTAATTGAATGTGGTGAAGTTATGTTGCCCAACAACATTATTTTTTCAAATTTTTTTGCACATTTTTAATGACTACACATCCCAATAATGTCAGTTTCTGTATCTTACCAGTTTTAAAACAATGGCTGCTCCAAAACCAAACTTCATTTTCTGCTCTTCTGGTTTCAGTGCTAAGCCAGAGGGAAGACTGCCACCTAATGAGCTGTAGGTGAGTGCAGGTTACAGCTGGTATCTTTTAGTTCCAAGTTTTTGCATCCTCCACTGTTGGCAGGCTTAATAGACATCCAGGGGTGGACAGTCACTTTTATGGTTGGTTGTATTTGCAAATGCAACTGTGGAGCGGCTTGAATTAAAAAAACTGAATGGGGAACAGTGAGCAGCTTTCCATTTGGCTTTCTAACAATAAACAAGCTTGAAACCATCTCAACCTGCTTTTGAAAGGTTTTTGAGTGCAGCAGTGAGGAAAAGTCATCATGGGGAAAAAATGAAAATCCTGAAGTATCTTAGTTTGCTTTGCTAAATTCATGGAGTTAGGCAAGAAAATTATGACAGAAAGGAACAGCAAATGAATTAGGAAAATATTACAATCTAATTGTAGGTTTATAGAGAAAACTTCTCCCATCACAAACCTGAGAATTACTTGGTGGAATGAAAAGATAAATACTTCCATGGTACATTTGAAAAATTGCATGTAAATTGCAAAGTTGTATTCTGTAGGAGTCTTATTTCATTGAGACATTGCAGGGGGTGTCAGTCACATTAATACATGCCTCGGGTGGTTGAACGTTCAAGCATCCCTTGTCTCCCATTGCACCAGAGGAACGTGTTAATGAGTCCATAGAACATAATCCTGTCGTATTTTAATGCTATGTTAATTTGAATGGCTGAGGAACAAATCCTGGGGCTAGGAAGATCCATAGCATGGAGCCAAATGAAGCCATGCATTTTGTCTTCATCCTCTGGTCACACAGACCTGGTTCTTGTGATGAGAAATTGCTAAAGACACCTTGAGGGAGGGGGACCTTCTGTGTAACTGCCTTACTCTCAGCTCTGCTGTCCTCAGGGATCAATGATAATAAGACTGCTCTACTGAGGATTATTTGGGGGTGGATTGAGCATGAATTTTTGGCAACCCCGCTGCTTCACAGAAAAGTTGAAGGATTTTTTATATCTCCTCTTTGTTGTGTCTTCTTATCTAACAATTCCAAGGGAAAAATGAGGAAAAAAGTATTAAAAGGCCTTTGCTGCTCAGCAGTTCAAATACAGCCTTTTAACAAATGTTACAACTCCTCTTTTCAAAATGTAGTTTATTTTAAATATCGCAAGAATGAGGAGACCCATTCTGGCTGCAGCCTTCCCCCAGATCTAGGGCAGGCATGACTCCTTAACTGGGCCAAGAATATCCTAAGTTACCCTGTGCTGGCTGAAGAGTGGTAAGGATTTGGCTGGATCCTTTTCTTGTAAGCAGAGATTGCCTACTCAGAGCTTCCCTGACATGGGGAATACTTGGTTCTACACTGGTGACATCAAATTCTTTCATTATTTTGGGTGTACATATAAGGATACTAGTGTCATCCCCCAGCCCTCCTCCTATTCAGAAGCTCCCAAGAGAGTTGTAAGCAAACTCAGTGAAACATAAGAGGTCTCTGAACAAATTTCAGCTCCATTTTAAATACAGAGAGCCAAACATGGGAGTTTCTGAACAGCACACAGCAATTATGAAAAAATACCAAAGCAGGAGAGGTGCAAATCATATGGTATGTCCTTAAGGATATGAAAGGAAAGTTTCAGCATTCTCAGGACTTCCAAGGTCAGCTGGAAATTTAGATATCATAGCAATTTGAAGGTTAAGCAGCCTGAGAAGGGAATGGACACAAATATTTCTACCCTAAATACAATTAATGGGGAAGACAAAACTGCAAAATTGTGGTCAATTTGTCTCATGTTGTCATGTCATTTCTGCATTCAACAAGTTGGAAGAAGACCTTACAAACCATTTTATGAAATAGACCTTGTACTTTTTTCAACATTATTCCTGTTAACTTTCTTTATGATCAGGTGTTCTAAGAAATAATTGATAGACATTGCAAGCAGATGACCTGTACCCGCACTATAACCCTGTCTCATAGTCCTGTTTCAGTTCTAATTTTCTATCAGCTTCTCCCACAAAAAAAAAAAAAAAAGTCCAGGTCCTCCTAAAATTGTCCTTTCTATCACTTAATTGGTGAAAAATCAGATTGGATTAATATGGAGAAAAAAAGTTTGTGTGTATGTGTGTGTGTGTGTATTTGTTTGTTCAGAGACCCAGCTGTAAGGAGGAAGTTCTAATTTATGAAAATTTCAAATGTGAACTGGGAATTTCCTTAATTTCTTTCTGTCTTTCTAGACCCCTTCTCCTGATAATGAGCACACCTCTTTTCCAAAAAATCATTGTTTCTCTGCTGTCTCCTGTATAACTGAAGAGCCTCTCTCTATCTTAGGCTAAACTTGCTCCATTTACAGTCAAATTATAATTAACCAACCTTTAAAAAAATCAATTAATGATCAAATAGTTGTAACCACAAGAAAAAAAAAGAAGTGTATTTGTAAGAGAAAAGGACATTGATTACAATTCAAAGATATCTTAAGCACTTTCAACCACTACTTGACAAAACAAATGAGCTACAACCTTAGCTCTGATGTTTTTTTGCTTCAGTGTCCATTAAATTGGAATTTTATTGGCAGACTATAGCTTAGTTAAGAATTTATTCATGGTATGTCACGCTGTCCTTTTGGCAAGGAGAGAAATTTGAGGAAAGATTTTTAATTAAGTTTGGGGTTTTTTTTTCCTTTTGGCTTTAATGGACAAAGGTGACATTCCCCCTAAAAATGAGTTATTTTCTCTTATATTTACCTTTAAAAACATCCAAATGTATGGCTGCAGGGAAAAATTACAGGTACAAGTGTCAAAATTAATAACCTCAAGCAATAAAACTGCTTCAAAGATTGCTGCTTTCTTCACAATTAAACAGTAGCCTTATATGCCTTTAGATGCCATCTTATGGAAGTATAATCTCCTATATCATTCCTTGTTTATATGGGTAGATTTTTATAAGCCAGTCACACCCTTATTGCCTGATAACATCAAGCAGAGCTAATCTTTGAGGCTAAATAAATGTTATGAGTGCAAACCAAAGTCCAGTCTGGAAAAGAGGGAAAAGCGACTTGATAAATATTCCATAATGTTGTAACTTTCCAATTTTGTTCTCTTGAGCAATTGAAAACTGCACCACCTTGCCAGTTAGAAGAGAGAAAGAAATTTAATCTGGTTATGAGTGATTAAAAGAAAAACTAGGTAAAGAGGCATAACCCTGGGGAAAAGTAATATTTGTTGGGGTTTTTGGATTATGTCCTGGGAAGCAAGCATAAGAGATGCATAAGTCTTTCTCCAGTTCTGGGTCTATTTTCTACCCTCTCTGACTTAAAATCACTCATAAAAGTTAAAACAACTTAAGTTTCAAATTTAGAGGAAATGAATTGAAGTCCCCAAGGAATAATCCTATGCAAAACCAGAAATATGTAATATTTAAAACCTACTTTCTGATGTAAACCATCCATCATGTGCTTTATTATCCTTGGCCACAGGTGGCTAGAAGAAAACAGTGAAACAATATCAAACAGCTCATTCTTGAAAAGAGAGGGACTTCACTTTTTTCTCTCCATTTGGAGACGCAGTATTCACTGAAAAAGAAAAGTGACATTGTTTACCTGAGTTTTACTGATGATCACTGACAGAGCACAATATATGATGGGGCACATTTCAACAGTGACTTTCCTTATAAACTTTATCAAAACCTTCACTTTATTCCCATTTTTAAAGAAATAAATAGGTTCCTTCTATAAGACTTTGATCATCAAGTCAGATGCAAGCAGAACGTACAAGAAGGGATCTATTTGTGTGTTACAAAGAAGTGCCTTTAGGTTTATTTTTAGAGCTGATGGCTATTAGTCACAATTCCAAAATTGCTGTTCAGGTGTTTGGAGATTTCAGGATATTAGTACTGAGTTCCTATTTTGAAAGAGTCATTGAGTGTGTGTATAAGTACTGTCTTATGAATCATCACAAAAACCCAACAAAAAATATGGTTTTCTTTTCCTATGTTCCTAGGTATGTAAAAAGCTATTCCTGCAAGTGAGCAGGATTTTCTAGCAACCCCTTGGAATCCTTGTATTGCATTCATGGCAACAAAGATAGGGTAATTTTTTTTTTTAATAATCTGCAGAAATTTTCCTAAAACTTTATTTGCAAACACTATTGTAACCATTGAAAAATTAGTTTTTTCTGCAATGTTGTACTTTCTAAATTTAGAAATTCAGCTCTGCTTATTATTTTATATCCTCTTTACATATTAATAACAGGAATAACCTCATGCAGACTTAGGCATCTGTCATATACCTTCTATTTCCAAGCTTTTAATCCACTTTCCTGTCTAGCTAAGAGAGTGAAAATGATCCTTCAAAGGTGAGATTCACTTAAGATGTCTACACTAGAATGAGCTGAATCATTCTAATATAGCTTCTGCTTCTCCCCCATGCCTATAAAGGTAGTCTGGAGCTCAGGATGATGATGACACTCTGATGATGATGATGAGAGCCTAAAGTTATGGAATATTAGTTCTGCCCTAATTACCAGAGTTAGCATCACAAACTGCAGTGGCAGAAAATTTGTTTTAATTTGTTACAATACGTTGCAAGGTTGTCTTGGTATTGATTCAGACAAATCTTTGAAACCCAATATAATTATTCAATTTGTGATCCTCTCACAGAGATCAATGTTTTCACAGTCATTAATGATAGTCAGTCAGACCTCTATTTAAAACCAAAGACTAGCTTAAGAATGTTTTACTTTTTCTCTTAAGGGACTGTCTTATATATTACATATATATATATATCTCTATATATATCTATATAATATATATATGTATATGTGCCCTTGTAGAAACACCTGAAACTGTTTCCATCATTGCTGATATCACTAAATCAGATATTGATTTGTATAGGAGTCAAAGCTTGGCTTGGTTAGGTGTTTGGTTTTCAGGAGGTTTTTTGCTTTTTTCCCAATCTTTTTCTGAGGATTTTACCGTAAGTATTTCTATGTTAAAAATTCATAAATATGCAGTCAGACATAAACCACAGATCTAGAGTCATCTGACAGTTACATATTGGTCATTTATTTCAGTGGGATATTTTAAATTTAATGTCAAACCACACAAAATAAATATGTAAGAGAGAGGCCATTATGGGGAAGAACTGCAGGGAAATTAAACAGGAGAGAGGAAAAAAATTACCTGAAAAACCTCTCAGTCTGTAATCCTTCAATTAAGTTTAAATAATTCACTGTTGTATCTGTCTGTATCAGCA
>NW_005054375.1:3008223-3020837 GCF_000277835.1 Geospiza fortis
AAGATGCCTCTACTACAAAGCATGAAAATGTGTGTGATATAGTGTAAAACTAGTGACCAGAGATAGTAAAATTATTCAAAATTTACAGAGTATTCATTGACCCATGAATTTCAAACCCCTGTCTCCTGAGAAAATACATTGCTTATTAACAGCTTGTAACACCAAACCCTAATAATACATGCAGTTATAAAAGAGATGTACATTTTTTAATATGTGATTTATGCACTATTTTTTTAAATGGGGTATTGCTAGTAAGTGTTTTCAGCCTGGTTTGGAATTTTAATTGTCCATAAAATACATTGATATAGAAAACATAAGAGCAAATAATTCAAAGATATTTTGCTTTTGAACACTAATATTTGAATTTGTCCTTCTACCTGTCAGGTATTCTGTTCAGAACTGAAAATGTGAATTTTCAAAGAAACTTGGTCTAACTTACAATTTTGCTTGTTTTTTCTCTGTATTTTCTCTATCTTCATAACATGGTTGGCAACAAAGATTGTAATTTCCTAATTATCCTAACAGATTAGTGTTGAATTAAAATTATCAGCTTCTTTTGCAATTTCTGCCTTTTGCTCAGCCCGGGTGTGATCAGATTAAGATGTGATAGCAGTGACAGTACCGTGACATGCTGATCTTTGCATGGAAGCAGAGGAAGGTGAGGTTGGGCAGTTATCATTTCTTCTAGAGCAAATTTGTGCTTCTCAGTGGAATACTTAATTTTGAATTTTATTCCTCAGAAGATGAGGAGTCCAGATTCAATGCATTTCCACAAATCCATGTTACCACACGGTCACTATCAGCTGCAAACCTGGATTTCTGAGGCCCTAACATGGCAAAGCAGGAAGCAAGGTTACAGCCATTTTATAGTACCCACAAGTCTGATGTTCCCGGCAACTGCCTACCAGCAAACAATTTTGTTTGAGATGTCCTAGCAATTTTGCATCCTCAGCAGTCATATTTATTTTCTGTAACTGCACATGGGCAAATTTAAACAACCTTTTCTTTTTAGTGGTGAAATAACAGTATACACACAGATATAGATCAAGGTAACAAACCTGCTTTGATTCAAGCATCTCAATAAATCACAGTGGATTCAAGTCCTACTGAATTTCAAGGAAGCCTTCCAGGAGTGCCTTTAAAAATGCTAATAAAACTGTTCTGCATATTACTTGCTGTTAAATATTCAACAATTATAAAATGTGCTTTACCTTTATGAAGAGCTACAGGAGTATTAACTAACTAAACCTCATGACTCCTATATATAATTCAGATAAATGTATAATTTAATTCTACTCTTCTTAGTCAAATTAATTACAGTAGTGAACAAGCCTTCTACTAAAGAGTGAAGGATTTAAGAAAGGACCTTGGCTTCCTTGATTTTCTTCACCGTTCCCAGAGAAATCACAATTTCCCTCCAGCTGTACTGTAAAGAGGGAAAAACTAAAAAGCTTCTTATGCACTGGTTTAAAAAAGTCATTATACAGAAGAACAACAAAGCCAATACTGCTTCAGATACAACATAAAATTTAGAATTTCTTTTTTTTAATCTCAAGGCACAATTTTGTTGTCTGTATATTGCATACCTCACAATATGACAGCACATTTAGGTCCCTGTTATACACATACTGGTGTCTGCCACTATAGGGTGTTCTACACTGCCAAAAAATATTTTCTTGGAGAACACAACCCTGTTCTGAGCTTCAGCAACAGCTGATTCCTTGAAAGGAACTGCCATTGAAACCAATGGCTTGATGGCTGGAGAGTGACAATTTCCCCATTGTGTGTGTTGAAGCAAGAACTTAAGCTGACCTCAGTGTATCTATGTCTTAGGTTGGAAATGCAAGATGCAGCTGGGGGTGTGAATTCTATTCCCATCTGTTAGAAGTGAGGCAATTTTCTTCTGCTAATTGAGCCACCTGTTAAAGCCAGGTGGGGCAGTTTTCTTCATCTCTTCCACAACCAATCCTCCCTCCAGTAGATATCTCCTGTTAATGGGCCACTGAGGGCCACAGCATGGCTGATAAAAATTACCTCATCCCATTGTGAGATGCTCCACCCAGGGGGAGGAGCCAAGCATTCCTACCTGGATATAATCTGAGATTTGGAACACCACAGCCAGCATTGCCCACTGGATTCCCAGAGGAGCAGCTTTCTTCTCCACTGGATTCCCAGAGGAAAACCAGGCCCATCTCCATCACCACTGGACCTTCAGAGGAAAGCTACACCCTTCTCTACAGCATCCCTGCTTCAACAGAGCCACACCTGGCACTGCAAGAGAGCTGCAGCCACCATTTAATGGGACTGCTACCAACACCCTGACACCAAGGGTGTCAGGTCATATTCTGACTCTGCCAGTGTTGTTTTATATTACTGCACTTTTATTTTTATTTTTCCTAATAAAGAACTGTTATTTCTGCTCCCATATCCTTGCCTGAGAGCCCTTTAATTCAAAACTTCAAAATTATGATAATTTGGAGGGAAGGGTTTTACATTTCCCTGCCTTCCTCAGTGGACACCTGACTTTTCAAACCAAGACAGTCTACTATTAAAAGTGAGGGTTTTTTGATTTTTAAAGTTTGGCAAACTTCTATTTTCAAACGTAATATGTCTGCTTATTTTTGTTGTTTTGTTTTGAAAAACAGGATTTCCTATGCGTACTGACATCCAACACAGAACTATGTTGCATTATGAATACACTTAAATTACATATAAGTAAAATACCTGAATATTTAACTATACTGTATGCCCTGGAGAGTGGGTGTGAATTGTGTGTACCACAAGGACCTCCTGTATTTGTAATCAGCCTAACTTACTTAGAGAAGCATCCTCAAACCTTGATATAGTCCAGTTACATGGACTGAAGGGTCGCAAAAAGTGGGAGAGAGTGTTGACCCCTTCCCTTAGCAACTATATTTCACAGGGGCTGTGTCACCACCACTAATTGTGAATCCTGTTTGTTCCAGTTTGTGATATAAAAAGACGGCAGGAGCGTGTCAACAGGACAGATTTTACACACTGGAAATGAGAGAGCCAGAGCGCGACAGAGAGAGATCTTTCATCTTGTCAATGCCTCTTCATCAACATTCAGATCACATTGCCTTCATTTCAGACCTTGCCACTATCCTCTGCCTTCATTCTTTTTTCTTATTCGGATTCCTCTCTCTTCACGGCTGAAAACAAAACTTCCTCCTTTGCTTTGACAGTTGTCTCTCTTCTTTCACAAAATGCTACACCATCACTGTTGATCTCATAAGGAACAGCTTGTTGTCCCGTTAGAAGAAAGAATCCTGGTCTTAGGAAAAAAATGGCATTTTAAGATCAAGCAAGGCAAAACTACACATTGAAATGGAAGTTACATTTTTTCCAGGTCCCTTGAAAAAAGTTATACAGGAGTGTTCTTTTAAACCTTAGTAATTGCCGATCCTTCATTTTTCATTGTCTGCAGCTTGCTTTCTGTGCTGTCACAGACCTTCAGTAACAATCATGCTAATGTTGTGGCATTCATTTTTGCTGTTTATTTCAAGAGAATATTTAATGTAAAAAATAAAGCCAGAAGATGAGAATGTTGGACGTGGGAAATTTGAATTTTACACTATGGATAACAAAAGTTAGAATTGTTTACAGATCCACATCAGGAAAAGCTGGCACTCTTATTGAGCTGTGTGAGACCTCAAATCTGTTTGTGCTGTAAAGTTTTCCTGTAGCTACACAGCATTTCAGGAGGGTACAATACTCTCCTACCAAGGCTCTCTTCTTCTTGTATAGACTTGAAGAAAGATTCAGAGAGAAACAGAACCCCCACACAGCCATAATAAAGCCCACTTCCTTTAACCCCTTTGCTGCCAACAATACAAAGGTCCTGCCATGCTGCCATCACCCACAAACACATTTTTAGTCACTCCAGATCTGAGGGGATGCTAGGAAGGTTTCTCTCCTATGATCAGATTTTTTAACCTTCCTTAAATACTAGAAGCTCTATTTGTAAAGTTTCGGGTTGTAGGCCATGAATAAATTGATTTAAAAAAAAAAACAAACAAAATATATAAAAGTGAGAGGGTTTGTACCATTTTGAAAAGAGTGTTATAGGTAATATGGCTCAGTATCTTTATTAACAGTGCCTCATAGGCAGAAGTAAAACTGAGCCTGAATTTCCTGCTTTTTCAGGATCTCTCATCTTTCTTCCTATTGCATCATAATGTCTGCTTACTTATACCTGTAACATGAGCATTGAATAAATTTAGGAATTCTTACCTGGTAGCAGATTTTACTCCCTTTTTACATAGAAGTAAACACCCATGGAAAATGACATTTCCGTACATTAACCCAGGCAAATGATATTCTTTGTCATTTGTTTCCAGATTCTGTGTTGCATTAACCATGCATAATATGCATTAACTCTTTCAATAATACAAACTTTCAAGCCATAAAAGAGAAAACAAAAAAACATATCCATGGAGATTCAGCACAAAGACCCAACTAGCCCAATGTGTCATCTCTAAGAATGACTGGTAAAAGAAACCTAGGCAAAGGGTGAAAGAAACAAGTGAAGCAGACTGTCTTTCTCTGATGTGCCCTTCTGCCTTGGCTGCACACAGTTTAGGCATTTTCTGACTGGGAACTTGTAGGCAGATTATTGTTTAATACAAAAGAGAGGCCTCTCCAACAAGAATGTACTTAATCTTTCATAACCGATTTATACTTTGGCCTTCAACATGTCCTGAGGCAATGAATGAATTATACAATTTACTTATTTGTTATGCATCTGTTTTGAAAATGTCATAGCATAATTTCACTGGCTGCCTCCTCATTCTTGTGTACTGAAAACAGTGGTCCTTACACTGTAAATTTACAGATCTCACATATTTCTCTTTGTATCATCTTTTGCAAACCAAATAGGCCTGCTCTGTTCAGTCATCTTCCACTTCTCTGAGCAAACATCTTCTATTTGACTAGTCCCTTGCTAGTTACTTTGCTTAATACTAATGACTAATCAATAATTTTTTTTGAGACAGGGTGCCCCAATCCTGGATTATATTACAGAAAAATGTTCACTATAGATTTATACTATGGTATAATGCTTCTTCGCAGTTTTGTTCTTGTTTCTTGCCCCAATCATTCTTGATGTTTTGATTGATTATTGGAAATTGTTTAATATTAATCTGACATTTTGGAGAAATTTTGATAGTGATATTGATAGTTTCCTTTGTGAGTACTACAAGATTTTTGTGAAACCAAAAATACTTTAAACTAGGGTAGTAATAATCATTTTAACACCCTTAGATGCTAAAACATCTCCTATGTACTAGAACAATATCTATAAATTGACTATTTTTCAACTTGTTACTGCTCTATTGACTAGATTTTTTTTCTGCTAATTCTCATCCTACTGAATCATCTGCTATTATCAATGATGGCAAACTGCAACTTCTAATGAGTTTGAAAATATTTTTTCTCTATATTATATGCTGTTAGTGGGTTGATTCTCAACATTTTTGTCAGGGCTGAGTTGCTATAGCTTTACATTTAATTTATTATATATAATTATATATATATAATTTGGCTGTGATTTTCATGTTGGAAAGAAAGGGTTTATTTTAATCTCTAAAAGACCCTTTACTATGCGTCAGGATCAAGGTAGCCCTTTTATAAGAAGTTGATGGGCTCTTTCACCAAGCCTGTAACATGATGTCTTTGAACAGCATCATCCTTTGCACCAACTAATATTTTGCTGTTTGGAGTGTATTTTTTAAAGTTAATTTTAAGTAACTTCCTTTATATTTACGTATTGCCTCTCTTTACAGTAAAACAATATTTCAGTAAGAGAAGGTGAGATTGCTTTTATGTCTATTTAGAAGGATCTGGCAAGATTTGCTTCAGGAATCTGCATACTTCACAATGATTACTGTACAGTGGTACTTGAATAATTGGCTCTTGAACTGGATCTTGTGCACTGTTAAAAAGTAAAGAGCTGCTTCTCTTCTTGTGAGTTCTCTGCTTAGTTGTTCCAAAGAGTAAGTGTTTAATATGTCCTAAATTTTAATCACCATGTTCCACCATAACACCCAAAGTGAGGTTTTGTATCCCTATCATCTTTAATTTTTTTTTTTTTTTGCATGCCTGCAAAATCTTTCTAATCTCCTTTACAGTCATTTTCCCCACCTTATTTAGGGGATCCATAGTACACCTGTATTGATACATTCTTCTCAGCCAGGTTTTTCAATCAAGACCTGTCATACATGTAATAAAGATGTTGATTTTTCCCTCCCCCTTTCCCCTGCCTGCCCTCAGTAAGTTATTCCCCCATGTCGAGCCCCGGTCTGTATGTAGAGGCCTTGATCTCCCCATGGCATCCAAACAGCAAAATGAAGCTACAAAACATTGACTGCAGATGACTCTAATCACTTATATTAATAGCTGGGACAAACCTTTGCAGCTGCTAAATTGATGCATTGGTAAGCACAAAATCAAGTTCCTTGCTAATGCACACGTGTGCATGTATAGTGGGGAGGCAGAAAATCAACAACACTGAATAATAAACATTTCTTAGGTTAATTAATTTTGACATGTATAGCTTTATATGTAATTGATTCACGAACTCTGTGAGGTAGATAATTCACACATCTTTGATTTTATCAATCTCTTATTCTGCTTCATAACTTTCCAAAAGATATTTTTACTCAGGAACATTAAACCAGTTAAATTTTAGTCTGTTCCTGTCAAGGTGGTTTACATCTACACAGGCAATTTCTGGACTTCATTTTGTTTTTGTCAGTCATGCTCTTTGATATATGAAAGTTTAGTACTTAATGTACATCAGGACGAAAGTAGCCATGGTTGTTTGGGAACTTGCTCATATGGAGCTGTATCTGAGTGAGCACGTTATTGCTCCTGTCAGTCCCACTGCTCCCCTGGCCTGCTTGACTCCACATTTTGGTTGGTCAACCTGCACCAAGGCTGCAGAAGTAATTTTAGTGGTGAGGGAGTGAATGCTTCAACAAATGACTTTGCAGTCAAAGAAAAAAAAAATTGTATTATGCACCCATAAATGTCATGATGACCACACACACACCATTTATGCAAACAGGACTGATACTACATCTCAGAGCAAGAATGGGCGGGTGCTGACAGACATCCAGGAGCGCACAGAAATGATATTTATTAAATTGTGTATAGTATCCACATGGATGGATAGGACAGGGCTACTGGGAAGGTCCCTGATGCCTGGCCCTGCTACTGCCAGCCATGGCCATCCCACAGGTAGCCAGGAGGCCATGGAAATGTCCCTGTCCTGCTGAGAAAAGCTTACAGCAACAGAAGGGTTCAGTGGCTGGAGTGGGCTGGGAAGGAGGTGCTGAGCAGTGTGCTGGGCAGGGGGAGCAGCACAGCAGGGAGGGAGCAGCAGCCCATGGGAGCTGCTCTTTTTCTACCTTCTGGCAATTTTTAGAATGAAAAAAATAAACAAAAATTAATAGATTAAATTTTTTTTCACAAAGCAGCTGTATGACTCAACAGAGTTTTGCTTGTGGTCTTGCTTTTTCCTTTAGGGTTTGGGTGTTGGGTTGTTTGGGGTTTTTTTCAGATCAATTTGTCTCTTAAGTACTAACACTTTTCACATTCGTGACTAGCATTTTCTCATGATGAAAAGTGAAAATCCCTGTACTGGCAGCTGTCAGAAGCTGGGAGGGGCATTATATGAGAATTGCTTTTGGTTGTCACCAGCCCTGCCTTTTTCACCTGCCATCCAGCCCTGGCCACTGCTGGGACACATCACTGCCTAAAGGAATACTCTTCGGTCACTTGTTCTTGTGCAACTTTTTTCCAAATAATATTTGTATTTAAAATCTCCAATTTATGATCTTTGGTTAGACAACAGTAGTTCAAGACTGCTGTAACACCTACTGAAGCAATAGGAATCTTTCTATAGACTTTATAGGAATTGGGTGAGATTTATATTACTGAATACTTTAAAACTAAACAGACCTGCAAAGAAAAATAATCCCTTATTGCTGCCTTCTGTTAGTTCCTTGGCGGAAAAAAATAAAGCAACTCTGAACTGAAACATACAGAATTTTTTAAATGCATGAATGCACCCTATCATTTTACTTTTCTCATCTTGTGATAGAGTACTGTTTAATTAAATAGATGAGGTATATGTCCTAAGCAGCTTATGGATGGGTATTATCTTCATTTGAGATACTCTAATGAGAGACTAGGGCAACAACAAGTAACCATTTATTCTACAAAATTAAAAATGGGAAAGTGATGAACATTTAATTACCTTGACATTATCCTTTGCTATATTAGGTTAAAGCAGCAAGCTGAAGGACAACAAAGCTAATATATATATTTTTAAATATTATATTTATATTTATATATGTATACATATAGATATGCAAATTTTGTTTTCTTTAATCATTAAAATTCAATTAAATGCATGTGTTAAAGTAGTAACAAAATATTTAGCTTTTATGCAACGTCACTTTTCATCCATAGGTTCTGTAATGCTTTGCTCAGGCCACTCACAGCTGATGAGTACCTGACACAGAAGGTTTGTGTCAGCAGCGAGGCCCTGGCAGAGCTGGGTACCAGATAGCCTGGGCTGTCTGACACGCTCTGCACCAAGCTGCCAAATTATTCACACAAAAATGGTACCAACAAGAAATGCACAGTACAGCTGTAGCATTTGGGACAACACAGCTCAGCAATCAGCACAGCATGCTGTACTTAGGGAAAGGTGCATGTGGCTGTGGTAGGTTGGCACTGTCTGGATGCCACCCATCCACCAAAGCCTCTTTACTGCTGCCCTCCACTGACCTTGGTGTCTGCAGAGCTGCTCCTCTCACACATTCTCACCCTGCTCTTCTCTGGCTGTGATTACAACTGCACAGTAACTTGTTTTTCTTCTCAAATAGGTTATCCCAGAGGTGTTCCCACCATTCCTGATGGGCTCAGCCTTGGCCAGCAGTGGGTCCATCCTGGAGCTGGCATTGGCTCTGCTGGACATGGAGGAAGCTTCCAGCAGCTTCTCACAGCAGCCACTCCTGTAGCTCTTTCCCCTGCTACCAAAATCTGACCATGCAAACCCAACAGTGGCTCAGGAAAAGAAAAATATAATTGCAATTAAAACTATAAGCAAGAATTTTTGTGATTAAATCTCTTCATTATTAGATGAGTATTATTCCCTAACTAGATATGTACTCATTAGAGTCAGGCTCCTCTGTAAAGGAAATTGCTTTCAAAATTTTCACATGACACAGAATTAGGGATTATTCTTTCTAAAATATCTTCTTTCTTACATATCCTTTTCGTAAGTCTAGGCAACACTCTTGCCTAATTTTATGAAAAGGATATGTATGGTAATATGTAAGGTACAATCTATAAAGCTCTCAAAAAATAAAATACTATTATATATTACATAAAATATACAAAATTTAAAAATAAAAATATACACAATAACCCAAGAACTAGGAAGTTAATCACATAGCAGATTTCAGGTTTTCCTTTGTTCTCTCTGAAGCATTCAAGGCTACGTAGTCTGCCAGAAGTGGACAAAAGGGAACCTGTTTCTAATAAGATCAATGCAATTGTGTTCTGAAAAGGGGAAAAGAAAAAAGCTAGACAAAATGCTGATTTTTTCTTTACTGAAACTGTTTAGTGATTAGATTGAGAATGTAGTTTACATGATCAAAGGTCTTGGAAGCAGATTTTTACATGAGCAGGGGTTCTGTTTGGTGTTTTTAGTGGGGGAGTGAAGGCATATTTTGGAAACTGTGCTTTCATTACTTTTTAAATGTAAAAATCTATGCTTGTTTTCCATGCTGTCAGATTCATATCATGTCATAGTTCTATTGTATATGCACACTCAGCAAGAGAATTTGCAAGTGCTGGTGTTTTGTGTTACCCTGTTTCTCCCTGCATTTGCCAAATGGAAAATAAATACTCAAATGGAAACAATATTTACTATCTAAAATCTGCAGGCAGGTAGCAAGAAATCAAGACTTGTCAGTCTCTGGACCCTCTGGACAGATTTGCTGGCAGGGTAAGCATGAGGCCATGATGTTTTGTAGAACCCCTGGCAGCTAGGGGGGCTGTGGATATCAGCTCTTGGGCAGCACCCATTCAAGGAGATTGGATTTACCAACCAAGAACATTCTGCATGAAGTTAACATTCTTCAGATCCATATACTCTGTCAGCCCTTTCATTTCAGCCCTGCACTGTTTCACTTAATACACACCAAATGTGATGATTCTTTTAAGGACACACACTGAGGTATATATGAGGATGTAGTTTGTGCCTCTTCCTTTTTTCAAGGGACACAAGGCATCAAGATCACACATATGGTTCAGGTACAAGATACACTACTCATTCATATTAAACATTTCAGCATGCACTGAATGCCATGGAATTAAAACAGACAAGATTATGCTCTTCTCTTTGGTGAAATTTCTTGAAAACAGAAGTCATGATGAGGACAAAGGAGATCCCCTTCTATATTATAAAACCCATACTTATTAAGGGGAGGATGAAGCCAATTACAGATTAAGTATGTGGCTGAGAAAAAAAAATTAAATTTAAAATCTCTTATACTTGTATTCATACAACTGCATTGCTTTTCATAGAAATTCAGCAACTGAGAAATGAACGGAATATAGTTTCTTTAACCCTGGGGCAGATTTAACTCAAGAACACAGGTGGTTTGTATTCTGCACATGTGAATGGTCTACAGCTTTTCTATGTTATTAGTCTGGTTTCAGCCATTTTAGCAATTCCATTGTATTTTGTTCACAGCTTTTGTCTTCCACCCTTTTTCATTTTCCGTTTCTTCTGCCAGACACTTAATCAGCCTCTCTGGGAACTTATATAGCTCCCATGACCACTGTGTGAGAACACCTAACAAGCATTAATGCCTTTTTATCTTCACTGCGCCCTTATGAGTAGGAACAGTGTTAATTCACATTATACAGAGAAGGAACAATAGGACAGAGACATTAAATGGCTTGGCTATCAGTGGAAGAGTAATCTGTAAAGCATCAGGAACTGAAGGCAAATGGTTAGGGCTAGCCCAAGCATCTCCTTCCTACTCTCTGCCCCTTGCAGACTATGAGCAGCCTCAAGCATCTGTCGCTCTGTCAAGGCACAAGGAAGACTCTTGGAATTCCCGTGATGGGGGTGCCTGTGCTGGGAGTCTGTTGTCACATCCCCATGGTGAGAAAGCAGCTCTCCCAAAGGATAATGGTGAGAATCAAAGTTGGGAACCCCTCTGTCTTTCCCTCTCACTCTGTCAAACAGCTAGGATGCCCAGGCTTCTAAATCAAGCACCCAAACCTGCTCTCTAAAGTATATGGTATGAGTCACTTAGCTAACACAAAATGTCCTATACTGATCCACAAAGAGATTCCCATAAAGTTTCTCATGTCTCTTTTACCTGCCCACGCATATGGATCACTCATCATAGTAGTATCTGAATGCATGGTTTAACCAGTCACACTAACTTTTTTGTTTTAACATTGGATTTTGACTACTGGTTGCTGCACTCATTTCTAGTTTCATCTATTTTTTTATCTGACATGAAGAACGCCATTCTAAGGAGAGGTGGGGTGGGGTGGGGTGTGAGCAAGTTCCATAAATTCTGCAACAGCTCCCACCCCTCCTGCAACCCACTGACTCTGCATGGCACATTATCCGCCTATTGATAATCCTTTATCATGGTCCATTGTAAAATCATGTTCTTCCAAGGGCTGCTTTTTCTTCTCTCCCTTCTCTTGTAAGATATTGGGGATTTAATAACTGTAGCACTTTGGATTCCTCTTTGTGGCCCTACAAGGAGCCAGGATGGATGAAGAGGTACGTGAACATTGCCTAGTCTCTTTGTCCTGGTTTTGGAGAGTGTTATTTACAAAGAAATAAACAGATACATAACTGTACACATTTATCTCACATTGTTCAGCTATTTCCTGCTCCTCCACACTCCCACCCCATACAATGGGTTGTAAGAGTTCAAAATGCCTCCCATCCAACCCTGTACCTATGCACAGGCAACTCCACCTCTTCCCTGTGCGTGTGCACCTGGAAGGTAAATGCAATGGAAGAAGGAGTGCCTACTCCCCTGCACCTTTGTGCAGGAATGGGAACAAATGTATTGAGGGGAGTGTCAGAATTTGAGTTATGTTTTATAGAACATTTGTTTAGTATAATAAACATCCGCAAATGACTATTTATTTCATGAAGTAATTAACATTCCTAATTAGATGCACCTTGCAGCTGCTGTTAATCTTAATTGGCAATAATGCAGTTACATTTTGATACGTATCTTCAGAAGAGTTGCAGAAGAGAAGGGGAAAAAAATAAAGACAAAAATCTGAAGGGAAGGAAATAAAACTGTTCCCACACAGTTCAGAGAGTTCGCACAAAGAAGATCCCATGGCAACAGCGAGGCCCACAGTTTGCCTTATAAAAATCCAAGAATAGATAATGTATCATCTCTCCTAAAACACTTCGCTTGGGAAACCGGAGGGGAAGAGGGGGGAGAAAAATAAAATGAAGCACAGGAGGTGAAGCGAAGCCGGCTGACCCCCGCGCGTGTTGCGCGTCCGGCGCTCCCCTCCCGGCC
>NW_005054375.1:3020985-3021248 GCF_000277835.1 Geospiza fortis
GAGGGCGCGTTCCGCCGAGCGAGCGAGCGAGCGAGCGAGCGAGCCAGCCCGTCTCGTAGGAACACAGGGATCGTTTATGCACTGCAGTTTCTCTCGCCTCTCTCCCTCCCTCTCTTCCTCTGCTCCCGAGGATATTTTGGGTGGATTGTGGTTATCAATCAAGACCTCCTCTTCTTTGCTGATCACTTGTCATTTTCACCGGGGATTAGTATCGTTCGGGGCAAGCGGACAACTGATTTTTTTTTTTCTTTCTTCTTTTCCAT
>NW_005054375.1:3021604-3033133 GCF_000277835.1 Geospiza fortis
GTCCGCGGCACTCGCGGCCAGCTGAGCCCCAGGAGTAAACACGGGGCTCCTCCGGCCGAGTGCGCAGTGTGGTGACCGGCACTCGCCTCGCTGACTGATCGCACCGGAGGAATATTTCGGGAGACTCCTGTGGGTAAGGTCATTTTATCCAGGCAAAAGCCCGGCGTTGCTAAACTTGGTGGCGGGTGACTGAAATGGGCACTTTCGGAATTGCTGCATTACCCTGATGCGAGGGGCTCCAGCTGCTCTTGGCAGTTGAGTGGAATAACTGCAGTGGGTCTTCTGGTGAGTGCTTTTTGCGATAAATTAAAAAAAAAAACCTCCTCCCTCTGTATTTATGCATCCTCCGGATTTGTGAGAGTACTGTAAGGGCAAGGAGTCTTTAATTTTCCCTCTTTTTTATTTTTTATTTCCCCTGTTGTAATATATTTGACTGAAAAGGTTATGTGACAGCAAAGAAGCTCTCTGTGATGGAATCTAATTAATATGAGATCGGATCCCATCCTCTGGTTAAATAGATGTTTCCAACTCTGTGCAGCGTTCTGCTGCATTTCATAGCTGCAATGGAGGTAGAGAAAATCTGCTTTTCAAGTTGTTAAACTTTAAGGTGGTGATCCTTATTGATCGTGGTACAGTGCACTGGTGCTAAAGGGGTTAAATGCCATTGGTAATTTGGGATTACAACTGTTCATGTAAATCCTGCAAGGAAATTATAAACGGAGGGGTGCTAAGGACGAAATCTCCTCAGCTTCATAGTAGAGAAAGACCATAAATGTCGCTAGCCTGAAAATATCTCATCCAGCTGCTCTTACAAAATATCTTTTTTACCCAATAACTTACCTACTGAAACCTCGGACCACGTGTATGGGAGTTGGAAGATGTGCAAACAGAGATGCTATCTTCGGTATTTCATACATACATGCATCTGGCTGAGGGACTGTGTGGGAATTCATTCCTGTTACTTGTGGTGTGAAACGAGACGAGAGAAAAAGGAAAGATCATCTTCTTAAGAACAGAAGCGAGTGAGGGAAGCACTTCAGCCTTTAAAGATTTAAAGGGATCCGAGCAATGCACATTGGTAATCTCTCTCTGCAAAATCAGTTCTGATAAGAGGGAATGGGGGAAGGTTGAGGGAATCGATAGTGATGACGTTGTGCAGTGCAATGCACTGCAATGCTAAAGTTACATAGTGTGTGCGAAAATATGTACCCTTATGTACTGCTGGTGAGTTCATGCATAATGGATGGAAGAAGATATGCAGATCTGTCTGTAGGAAGATGGATGTATTTGTGCAAAGACGGTGATTATGTAACTTGATTACATCAGTGGCATCAGTCGCCGATAGTGGAATAATATTCTCCTATAGCGTATCGATCACTTGGCTTAACTTTGTAGCGCTCCCGGCAGCGAGGGATGGAGACCTGGGCAGAGGAGGGGAGATCCTTGCTCAGCTCCTGACAAGGGGTTTGCCTCTTGCAGGCTGCCTTTTGCATCAGCGTGCTGCTGGCGGAGTTTCCCCGGGACGGGGAGTTCACGGAGGACGAGGAGGAGGAGGAGGAGGAGGAGGAGGCTGCCGAGGGCTGGTTCAGCCACACCCGGGAGAGGCTCCCGAGGAGCCCCGGCCCGGCTGCACAATGCTCCCACTGAGCGGCCCCGGCTCCTTCGCAAGGTCACACCGCAACCTGGGACTCGGGTGCATGGCAACAGCTGAGCGGAGGAGGAACAAAACCGAAATTAAAATTGATCCTCCTCCTCGTCGCCTGGCTCCGAGCACGGCGTTCTGCTGACCTCTGTGCTCCAGGCAGAGCCGGTGCCGCTCGGCCGGGTGTGTGCGGCGCCCAGCACCGACAGCGCTGAGCGCTGCGTCTCTCTCGGTGTGAGCAGCGACTGCTCACAGCTTTGGCAGGGTGCTGCTCCACTGTGTTACAATACAGCGTGACTGACGTGGGGAAGAAGTATTGTCGGATACAACAGCTTCATACACCTGTTACATTTGCAGGAACCCAAAAGGTGGTCTCTTAACGCGTTTCAGGCGTCTTAGAAGTGAGTGGGTGAAGAGCAAAGGTATAACAGGAGTCCCATTGGTTTAAATCAGACTTTTTTAGCAAATTGTCCTCAAAGATAGCAGTATCAGGATATGCCTTAATGCCCCTTTTAGAATCCTGAATCACTTTTCCTACCTATTCAGGGAGAGGAGGGGGAAGAGCACTCCTTGAAGATAGATAAGCTCGCAAAGGCACTGCTGAGGGCCCATACCTCTAACACATGCATTTTCTGAAAAATGTAAGCCTGATGAAATCTTAACTCAGCTGAAATGAGTGATCTTATCGTCACTGACCTGTGTCCTTCCCCACTTCACTCTGAATCCATTCCAGCAAAATGTCACTAAAATACTTTTCAGTTAAGAAGAGGTGAGGGCAGAGTGGGTTTTACACCTCTTGATAAACATGATCTTCACATACCTACTAGATTTAATGCACTATCAAACTCACAGTAATTTTACCCTACAGCAGCCTGAAAAATCATTTTTTCCTGCTTCCCTGAAAACATCAGTATTTTAAAGTAGATTCACCATTAGTTCATGACTGTATTCATATTTCTGGAGGATAGGTCTGGGCAAGCACTAAAATATCCTGCTAATGCAGTTTAGAGTTTGACATTCATAGAGTATACTGAGTAAATTGGGAAAAAAAAAGGATATGAAGTTAACTCTGTTTCCATCCTTCAGGGGTCAGAATAACACTATGGCAACTCCTATGCATTGCTACAGCTCTTACAATTTTCATAAATGTCCATTGCATACTCTCCCCCACACAAAATTACAGGCATGCTCTTTCCACTGATTGCTTACAGGACCCCTTGTGACACACAGGCCACATACCTGTAGCTCCCATCTCAAAGGAGAGCACAATTGTCTCCAGAAGGTGTTATAAAACTGGTGCTGTACAGGAGTAGGCACTGCCGGTGTGGGAATGTATCACATGGTACATGTAAAGTGGCATGCAGCATGTAAGGATTTGCAAATTCAGGACAATAGAGAATGGTAAACAACCAAGTTTTATTTATAGATTAATTTTATTGTTGTAGTTAGCAATGGCCACTTGGTAAAAATAGAGGGTTTCAGCTCCAGTGCAACATCTCTTCAGTTTGCACCAAATGTAGCTTTTTTGAGAGGAAACTTTCCTTGCTGAAGTAAAGCTGTAAATCACTCGGACAAATGAAGAGAAAATGTGAAGAGAAATATTTACATAAAACATTCCCAGGCTCCAAATCTCAGACCACTGAAAGCAGTGAGATTTTGGCCACCCACTCCTCGCTATTGCTGGAGAGCTGGCTTTTAAAAAAAACAGCAATGCATGAAGAATAATCTCAGCCTTCCTCTGAAAGAGCAGGCTTCTGGCTGTCATTGTCATAGAAAACTGTAGACTTGTTTTAGTGCTAATAGGAAAATTTTAAACAGGACAGATCTTAATGAAACTTTTTTTACTATTCAGTGATATTCTTGTAATGTATTCAGAGTACTTTCTGTGGCCATTATGTTGAACCCGTGTATTAGGAAAAAAACCAAAAAAATGGATAATCAACTGAGGCTTTCCTTCAGTGTATTTGCACTTACAGAGAAGTGTTTGAATATACTTCTGTGTTTCATAACAGCTGTGATATTTAGCGGCTGGGAATCTTTTTATTTTTATAGTTCACACTGCATGATAATATATGGCAATTGAAACATGAAGCTCTGATTAATATGATTAAAAAGTAGCAACTTATCTGGTGGTGCTGAAGTTGTAAAGTTTAATTATAGAAGCACCATTTGCACAGCTATAGGTAAGGTTGTGTCAGCATTTCTATTAGAAACCTCTATCCTGTTTCTATCCGTTGTGTCAGGGGTCCATGAAATAAGAAGAATTCAAAGTCTCTCATCATAGAGATGATGATGGCTGTTTAGGTTACTGACATGGCCTGTCAGGTCAGTAATCCATGTGTTTCTTTAAGTCTTTATCTGAATATCTACAGCAGCACCAGAGCAGCCATTATGCTCTATCAATTCAAGTATATTCTTTCATTTTAAAATGTAGTTAAATATGCAGTGATGGACCACAGTGACTTAGTGACTCAGGAGGGATCATTTAACATATCATTTTTTTATGCACTTTCATACAGTTTTCCTACTCCTAAAACAAAAACAGATTAAATGCAGCAATTAATTCTTTTTGTGACCGCTTAAAATTAATTTGCATTTAGGTGAAAACTCTTTTGGGAGACAGAGAGGAAGGAGAGAATGATGAAGATGAAAATTTGTGGGTTTTGAATGTTAATATTCAAGCTTTGCATATTCCCCTGAGGTAGTCACATATGGAACTCCATCCTGCAGAAGGGGAGTGTACTGTGTCATTTGTCACAGCTCTGTAAGACCTGGGCAAGGAAATCAGGTAGTGCTGGCTCACTATTTTAACATAGAGCACTCAGATTTTCTAGGTCTCACTGTACCTGTGTGTTATAGGCACTCCTAGGTCAGTTCATGGTGTTACACAGCACACTATTTATGCCTCAATAACTGGGTCTGAACAAACGAACCAAGGGCATCACTCAATCTTACTGCTGCATGTGCTTTAAAGTTTCATGTTTGTAGGAACAGCACACAGACATAAGGATAATCCTTAAACCGTTGCAGCATCAACTGCAGCATTTACTCACAAAGATTTTTCAATTGGGAATGAAGGAAAAGAAAGGGAGAACATGAAAACATTTAGATTTTTGCCACTACAGTAGATATTGTTTCCATTTTATTTTTTACTTCTGGAAATAATTTAGGAAATGCTCAGTGTAGCTTATGAAAAGAACTACAGAAAGCTAATTCATGTGTTGAGAAGACCAATACCAACTATACAAATCTATACAATCAGCAGGCACACAAGGGGTAATGGTGTCAGAAAGTTTTCTGTTCTCTGGTCCTTTACAGCTGACCATGGTGAATAGAGCATTGTGAAAGAGGAAGAAGATGGAGACTGCAGAATGGGTTAATAAAAGGGGGGCAAAAAAGCTTGTAAATGTACAGGCAGTGGTGAGGTATCTTCTCTGTTTTCTGAGATGGAATATATTTCTGTATTTCTCTTGTCTGTTCTGTTCTTTACTAGGGATACCCAGCTGCTTAAAGTTATTGCAGTTCCCAACTCCCACTGCTCCTTTTTTTTTTTTTTTTTGAAAATCCTTAAAATCTTCAGTGCAAGGGACATCAACTTTTTGTTTTCATGTTTTCATGCCTGTTTCCAGTCACGCAATGAGACGGTGATCTCTCAGTTGAAGTAACTTGCGGTCTTTCTCCATGAAATAATAAATTAATGTCAGGAACATGAGAGAAAGAATGTTTTCTGTTAGATGAAAAGACTGAAAAAGCCTATAATTTTAGAAAAGGTTGATAATTTGCAGAAACCATACTTTGTTCTGACAAAGTACATACTTTGAATTTCCAACCAGGATTTCGCAGTACTCTTACAAGACTGACACCAAGGTAGTGCAGCTGCTGTGCTTGGAGTGTCAGTAGCAATTTCTTTTCAATCCAAACCAAAAGTTTAGACTCTTTCAGGTAAAATGAAGTCATAGTGATGTGCATCCATTGTCATGTGCAGGGAAAGGCTCCTGCTGCTGGTTAGGAGTGGGCTTAACCACTCCGAGTTCCCAGTGGGCTTAACCAGCTCTGACCTGAGTTCCCAGACCATTTGCATCTGACTGAGAATTACTGTGCCTGAATGGTGTAAGGAACCTGCAAGTACATCTGTGCCCTGCCTACATCCATTTGAAAGTGCACCTTTACTGGATTTGACTCTGAGCTCAGATCATATGCCTCAGGGATAATTCCTACACCAAGATCTGTTGGTATGATGGAAACCTTGGGATAGAGCCACAATGTCTGCACAGGAATGTGTTTGGCCAGGATGCTTTTGTGTGGCACTGATCCCTGGCAGCAGTTTTAGCCCTGTGTCTGTCAGGTTGCTGCTCAGTGCACAGAATTTCAGGATGGCAGCAGAGCACAGCTGTTACCATACAGCACCTTGGCATTCTGCATCTTCGATTTTCCTTTAATGCTTTCTGTCTCTTCCCACATTAAAACTTCTTTCTCCCTCCCCCCTCCACCCCCCTCCCCTCCTCTCCCCCAAACTCTTTTGCTTATTTTAGAGTAATATAACTGGAAATACATGGCATTTCCTTTTCAGCAAGTTGTGACTATGATGGAGATAGTGTGCTTGTGTACCTATCTGTCAATAAGATCTGCATGTTCAGTATACAAAGAGTTTTTTTAATTCAACATCTCTTACAAACAGACAAGGCCTGTGAACTTTCTCTTAGACATTTCTTTGGGGGATTCCATAGCTGAAAGTGATGTGCTTACACCAATGTTAAATCAGGCTGGCTGGTTGGCACTCTCTGCACATACATATATATTTAGTTATCATAGAGTATGCTGAGTTGAAAGAGACCCATCAGGATCATTGAGTCCAACTCATTGGCCCTGCGCAGGACACCTCAAGAGTCACACCATGTGTCTGAGAACATTGTCCAAATGCTTTTTTGTCTCAGTCAGGCTTGGTGCTGTGACCACTTCCCTGAGGAGCCTGTTCCAGTGCCTGACCACCCTCTGAGTCAAAAATGTTTTCCTGATATCCAACCTAAACTTCCTTTTACACAGCTTTAGGCCATTTCCTTGAGTCCTGTCGCTGGTCATGAGAGTGAAGAGATCATCACTGTCACCTCCACTTCCCCTCAGGGGAAGTTGTCACTGCAGTGAGGTCTCCCCTCAGTCTCCTCCAGGCTGAACAGACCCAGTGGCCTCAGCCCCTCCTCATAAGGTTTCCCTTCCTGACCCTTCACCATCCTTGTAGCCCTGCTTTGGATGCTCTCTAATACCTTAATGTACGCTTTCAGGGATCATTTCTGTGGCTGGTCACTAGAGGAGAGTTATGTACACATGCACAAATACAGCTACCTATGTATGCCTGTGCAGGCACATGCCTTTACCTGTGCACTCACTCATACACCCAAAGGAAGACTGAGAGCAAGCCATGAAGAGGAAATACTGTAGTTATTCCTTATGCTAAATGGAGGAAAACAAGCATCATTCAAACAAGCCATGAGACAGTAGCTGGTTTTTAGGGTTGATTTAGTATTTATTTTTTAATTATCTGTAAATGCAGCATATTTGAAGACAACACAAATGTATTTTGGAATATCAAAGCAGAAATATACTTTGAAAAGACTATCAAAGGGCTATATGGTATCAAATGTAATTTTAGAAATCTACATGGTAAAACTTTGAAAGATACAATGTAAATGTTTCCTGTATATCTCTCCTAACAGAACAGGATACCATCAAAAATCCTGCCCATTGTTGTGAAGAAGCTCAACCAGGGTATTTTCTCAGTTCATAGTAGAAGAAAGTTTTATATGTGTTATAAAAGAAATGTAAGACTTTGTGTAGTATTTCTTGTATAACGCTTAGAAACTCTTTACTGTCATACTCAGTATGAATAATCCATCTGCCTTTGGTAACTTCTTATCCAGAAACCTATTAAGAAGGAAGAAAAGACCAGAGAATCACAGAAAAAAAAAAAAAAAAAAAAAAAAAAAAAAAAAAAAAGAAGTCTTCCATATGGAAAGATTCCCATGTGAAGAAAGAGATGAAGGTTTTATATATTCAAAAAAAAAGAAGATACAATATGGAAGAACAAATGATGCAGGGAATATTGAAGGCTATGGAAAGATACTTTGGCTTCTCTTATATATTGTTTTCCTGATGACCAGTAAAATTTAATTGTGGAAAATGTAAAATGAGTAAAGGAAAACACTCCTTTGCATAGTTTATTCAAATCCTTTGTCTCTTATGGACAAGGATACACTGAAGGGGAAGCTCTAGTAGAAGAGAATAGCTAGATAAAGACAGAATTTTGAAATGTTGCATTGTAATAGATACCTAGGTAAGAAGATTATCAGGCTGTATAACAGAGGGCTCTCACCTTGTGTACCCCAGCTGTGGTGCAGCCAGTGGATGTATGTGTCTGTCATTTCTGAAGTGTTAAAGGATGCTTCTTCCAAAGGATTTCTTATTGGTTTCCCTTGGAGGTCTCCTGTCTGAGATGGACTGTGTGTTCTGGAGACTACAGTTCTTCACTCTCTGTTCATTTTACAAACCCAGCAATTGTAGTACTGCTTAATAAAGATTTATTAATGTTGACTGAACAGCCTAATTTTGCTGTTTAAGTCCTCATTACTAAAGTCCTGGTCCAAAACACAGTGATGGAAATGGAATAAGGCCTACTGCACTCTGTAGGTATTAGATCAATCTCCAGCTTTATCATCTAATTTCCTAATTTTTGTTATTTTCTGTGGGAAAAAACCCTCATACTGCTTATGTTTAATAGGTTAACATTGATTACAAAAAGAAAATCTTGTAAACTTTAACAGAATCCAATAAAGCTTATATGAAAGCTATATTATTGACAGTATAAATGGTCTTAGTAATTTCCATCATTAAAGGATATGCAACCCCCATATTTTGTTCAGTCACTGAAAGGAATGTCTCATTTCTTAAAAGGTTATTACACCATCCCTGGTCTCTGGTACTTTCAGTTGCTGTGATGGAAAACTCAGATCTTTAAAATCAATCCCTAAAAATATATGCAGTGTTAGTGTACATCCTGAGCTAGTTCTTTCTAAAAAATTGTCAGGTTAATCAAAATACAGATAGGTTTCAGTCTTTAATTAGTTTAACTTATCCTCCTTTGTATTGCTTCTTCACTACTTGATAAGTATAATGATGTATAATATATTGACTATATATAATAACGTAAATTCTGTCAAAGGACAGTGACGTGGCTCAATGGACAGACACTCTCCTTCTGGCTGTTCACTTACAAGGGACCTTCCTTAATTACTGTTTCCTCTGGATTTTGTCCATTTGTAGTATCACTTAATGCTTAAGACTTCCATATTAGCTAATGCAATGTATGTCTGATATTTCTGTGATGTCTGAAATCAGGCCCTTTCACTAGTTCCAAATATTGCTTCTCTGTAAAATTTTGCTAAATTTGTTCATACTTCAATTTCTTGTCTCTAAAGACTGAAAGACATAAACACGTTCTGCCTTCATGTCTTTTTAAGTGCTTTATCTATTTATAATATAAACTCTTTGCTTAATATTTCTATTTTATTATCTATGAAGTAGGGCTAGAGAAAAAGTTAATGTCAATTTCTTCTTCCTGCCTCAGTGGAAATTAAATTTTTTGCCAGCCCTTGGAAATCATATAAAGTATTTCCATTCTTCCAGACTCCAGAAAATAAGTGATTTCCATTTTGGTTGGAGGGTGGATTTTTTAATATTTTTTTATTTATTTAGCCCTTAGATTTTGGGAGGATTGAATCAAAAGATGCCACTTTAGACATAAAATTTTTATGAAAACATTTTTTGCTCAGTAGAAAATTAATCAGGGAAGATATTTTCAGAGTACTTAATGCAAGTTCTTAGCAGAACAGGACTCTCAGCTAAGGTCTTTACATCTAAATAATACAAATATGAAAATAGTATTGTGAGTCATACTACTGGGGGTGGCTGGGTCAGCTGCCTGTTTCCTAAATATTAATCAATCTTTTTTAATTTGAGATTACTTCACTATTCATCTTCTAATTTTTTCCCTGTTGCCTGAATAATTATATATAAAATATGGATGGTCACGAATCAAATGTAGCTTGTGGCTTTCCTTTCTGCCAAGGTTCAGGTGTAACCCACCTGGTTAACAGAACAAAAATGTTAATAGTGATTGTTTCTGGTTTTGATGCTGAACTTCGACTCTGTGTTGGCTCTTACTCATCAAGTCTTAATCCAACGCCCGGGGTGTTGTGGGAAGGGCCGCTGTTGGTCTCAGTGTGGAGTGAATTAGATTTGGGAATTTTAAATCTTAGCAGCGAGGTTCTCTGGTTCCCTGCGGCGCGCTCGCCTGTCGGCGCAGAGCCATCACCTGCTGCATGCCCGCAGGTACCGCCCGCTTCGGAGAGCAGCTTCCCTGAGCGCCGGGAGCGCCGCAGCGGGGCCGCTCCTGTTCCTCCGGGACACCATCCCAGGGGTGAAGGCATCTCGGGTTTCGTACATGAAACCTTTGCTGTTTTTTTCAGGTCTTGTTACTGGAATTGACGAGCCGTGCCCAGTGCCATCCTTTGGGCTAATTCCAGCTGACGGCTCTGGACCAGGGCTGGACCGCAGAGCTCCGCCGTGACGCCGGCGGCATTTCCCCCCTGTCGCCTGGAGACTTGTGGTTTCCATAGCTTTGTTTAATAGAAGACATTTTTGTCTGCTCTGAAGATACTCGTGCTCGCTGGTTTGGAATAATATTAAGTGAAGCAAGGGTAAACCGATTTCACACAGAATCTCCTGTCAGAGCTCTGTTTTGTCAAGAATAATGTGAGAGTAACTCCAGTGAAGCTGTTTCATTCGGCTTGCCAGATTGAGTCCAATGTGAACCTTCCACATAGATATTATTGCATTAATTTTAATGAATAAAGATCACAGACTTATTTAATTAACATAGCAAAAACCATTGTCAACAAGCAAAGAAGGTATGCTGCACAGCCACTCTAATGCAATCACAAGAGTATACTTTATGGCTATGAGAATATAATTTTCTTGTTAAAAACCTTTGATGTTTCTTTAAATATATAAAAATACAGGAGATATGTAACTAAGACTTGCCAGCCATCTCAAATGCCTCATGTTAAAATTAATCTTTTAGCTTTAATTTCTGTTCATTTAGATGGGTTTCAGATAATACTGGTGTATATATACAAGCATATATATAAATATAAGTAGAGGTATGCATGTATAGATATAACTTTTGTTATAAAATCAAAGGTGTTAATATTGAAAACACAACCATTATGCCAATTTTTGTATGTTGTTTTTACCATTATTTTTATCTTTTTTTTTGCACGGTTAAGGACTGTTTAACCACTAGAGTTTTAATTTTCTTGTGCTTTCCTGCCTGGTCCAACTACACAGAAAATGCTCCTTTAATTTGTTCTTAGGCAATTCAAGAGCACTCTATTGGAGGTTTGCCTCCTCCACCAAGACCCATTGTGCAGTCTCACCTGCATGTCTGGTTTAGACCTACACATGTTCTTCTATCCAAGCTCCCTCATGCATTGCCACAGGAGCTGGTTCAGTGTTTCTGGAAGTCAAGGAGTCAAGGAGCCACCTGAATGGCAGTACCTTGTCCTGTGCAAGACAGGCTGCTGTCTCTGTGCTAGTCCTGAATTCATAACTCAGATGGAGTCTGTGTTTCGTAATAGGGGAAGCTGTGGGCAGTGCGTCTCATAGTTTGGCAGGAGCTGCTTGCTGTGTAGATGGCTTTAGATTACTGCTGGTGTCAAGATTTCAACACATATTTGGTATGTTTAATCCCACACTGAGATAGAGTATGAAAACCATTGCTTGAAAGCAATATATATGCGTATAAATATAAGCCAGGCTCTAGTTTATCTAATAAT
>NW_005054375.1:3033158-3065828 GCF_000277835.1 Geospiza fortis
TCAGTGCCACCTGAAATATGTAAATAAGAGACTTTATTGCTGATTTGGCAGGGACTGTGGTTCTACAGTACTCACTTTTACTGTCATTTTTATTGACCTCTCAGAATGCTCTCAAATAAGCTTTCAACCTTATGCTTTGTTTTGATGAATGAATTCTCTACTAGAGACAGTTTACTATAGAATTATCTTGTATTTTTTCTACCAAGATTGGCACAATATTCTTAGCTTTAAAAAAAGGGTTTTTTTCTTTATAATTCTTTTACTGGAAATTTATATTATAAAGGTTATTTTAGGATAGAGGAAAAATACAGTAAAAATATAATACGGTAAGACTGTGTTCATATAATAGCAATTTTTTGCACCCATAAACTTTATAGTTTGTTTTGAGGATTATCTATTAAGGCTCTAACTAAAATGAAAAAAATAACTCACATAACTTCCCCCCAGAAAAAAGAGAAAGGACACACCAGAAAGAAAAATATATTTCTGTAATTGAATTTAGATACCCATTTATTTAAGTCCATAATTTGTTTTAAAGTAGAAATTGTCTTTCTGCTTATCTTAGAGGACAGACAGACCCTCTTACTATTTAAAGCTTATTTTAAATATAGCTTCATTATGAAGGGGCACCATTTTTGCTCAGTCCTTATCAAAGAATAAAATTAAACAAAATATGCTGTCAATCAACACTCACTTTCCTGTAGATTGTCAGAAATAAAGCAGAGAACCATCACTGATCTCAGTATCAAAACAGTATATGCTTCTAGGGATTTCCATAAAATTTGGTTTATGGAACTCAAAGGTTTTAAAACAAGAGTTATGAGATTTTTACATATAGAATAACTGATTTTAGCAGGAGGTTGTGTTTTGTTGATGTCAGGAATTCTAGCTCACTTTTTCTGTTACATGGTGTGTGTGGTGCATACACATGGTGAATACACACATGAAACAGGAACTAATTTATCAGTTCCCATGAGTAAATGGCTCTGCACACCTCTATTATTAGTGAAAACTAAATTTTATTTGAAAATCAAGGCATAGAGGAGAAAATATCCTTAAATGGTCCTTTATTTTATATGCTGTGATACACAAATAAAGCCATGAATTACCTCAGCAATGTGGAATTTATTTATCAGATGAGACGTTCTAGCTGTCACCAGTCACTGACAGTGATTGTGACACCCTGCTGCACACATTGCTTACACTGTACAAAAATTCTCTATTTATGTAGCACGTTGTTCCTGAGATTTCATACCACAGGTGAACAATTAGCTGTATACCTGCCAGTTAAGATAACTGAGCTCTGCAATTAGATTGTGTGACAGGTTTTGATGAAATTCAGCCTCCTTCCAGAGGCAGACTGTGAGCTGGCAGGGAGGGTGTGGGGTGCCCCAGGTGGGTGGGCACAGGGTGTGCAGGCAGTGCAGCAGGAAGGGTGCTTGGAAGGGCACAGGAGTGGTCAGCAGAGTGCTGCCTCCCCGTCTTGTGCAGCCCTATGTCCTGTGCAGCAGCTCACAGGCATGGGGAAGGCTGCTCCTAGGACGGGTATTAAAGAAAAGTTATGAATAGCGAAGACAGAGAAATGCTTGATGTTGGTCAGTGTCCTTTGGCATGACTTTGGTTTGATCACGTCTTTTCTGTTGCATACATCATCCCTAAGGAGAGATTCTGCCTTCTTGGCCAGTGTCATCCCTTGGTTTAACATCAGCTCCCAAGTGAAGGAGAGCTGGGCTGGGAGGCTGTCCCCCCACTGCTGGAGCCAGCTGGCTAGGTGGCAGGAAGGAAGGCCAAATTGTGCTGGTTTTGGCTGCAGTACAGTTCATTTTCTGCAAGTGGTGGAGAGCAGTTTATAGCCACACTGCCTGATGCCCATACCCTCTCAAACAGATTGCCTGGGACTACAGTATTTGTCATTTGGCTTTGGGTTCCTTCTCAGCCACCTGTGGTGGACTCGTTGTCTTAGTTATTACTCTTAGAGTTGGTTTTTTTAATGTAGGTTTATGGAGTTATTTTTAGTTTTGTTTGTGTGAAGTACAGCCTCCCCTGCCTTGTAGTTTTTTCAGACACAAAACTGGTAGATGTTGTGTGTCCTAGGCTACGTGCAGGGATAAGCTTAGGGGTAGGATGGTATCAGAGGACTGAATGTTCAGTACAGACCAAACCTACTTGTTACCTTGGTGTTAGAGGCAATCTGTGAACTGCCTTCCCTCACCTGTTGACTCCAGAGAGCAGCAGTGAACTCACACCCTGCAGTGGAGATGATCCCTGTGAGGAGTTTACTCAAGGGCTGAGCTGCTTGGCAGTGCAGACGTGTTGCCTGACGTGGATTCCCAGGAGCAGAATGGGGTGATAGCATTTCTCACCTCCCTGGCACACTGAGGGAACAGACACATTAGAGACTGTGAGATGTGAAGATATGGTAAGATGTGGTGTTTTGTGGTGTGATGAGGGTGCAAATGACAGACTCCTGTCTGAGAAGATGGATGAGTTCCCTTCAGTAAAGCATTAATATGTGCTGTATGCTCTGAAATGCGAGCTGGTTGTCACAGGCTCTGCAGTTGTTCCTGGGGATTTTGTTATGCAGATGGTACTTTCTGATTATCACATTTTAAGACTCACGCACACATGAAAGGGAATAGTGAAATGGAGAGGGATAATCTTACTGAATAAGAAAAGCATTTTTATAAACAGATTTTTTTCCCGTGAGATAAATCAGCTCACTCTTGGCCTTACATCATGAAGCTCAGTCTGGCTATATCTGAGTTTATGAGATAGCTATGCATCTTGTTTTTTTAATGCCCTTTGAAAAGCCCCAGAACATGACTGTCTTCACTGACATGCTGTGGAGACAGGTCTATGCAGAGCTGAGTACCATTCCCCCTGCCTGTTTCTCTCCATCAGGCTGGTCGGGTGTGTGCCTGCTGCTCTCTGAGTCAGGACTGGGCAGGCAAATGGGTCTCCAATGCAGGTCCCATTCAGGGCATCACTCTGTAACACAGATACTCTTCAGAAGTAAGCTACAAAGCTTCTTGGTCTTGTACACTCCTTTCCACAAATTGCCCTGCCAAAAAAGGGCTGGTGAAACAAAGGTTTGGTGAAATAATCCCATTTGACACAGCCATACTTTCCATTTGTAGGAGAAATGCACTGCATTCAGCACTCAGCAGATCATGTTTGTTCAGCAGATTTCAATTAAAGGTGTTAGTGCTTTTAGAGGCCAAGCTGGACTTCTTCCAGAGCAGATTTTTTATTTTCCGCTCCATACATAGCTCCATAAAATGCCTTTGTACAGACAAAATGTGCATCTGCCTATACCCTTAGAAAGCTTTTGTGATTAAATTGTGGAAGAAATTCTTTTACCTTGCCCTGTCTGAATTGGAAATAGTGTCTGCATGTTTCCATGCATCTTTGCATGGAAAAAATAATGTAATGAGACTGATGCTGAGAATAAACAGTTCAAGACGCATTCCTAGCAACCCCGTCCTGTTCGAGTCTGTATATAAACAGCTGGCGTCAGGTTTGGATGGGAATAGGGATCTTAATGTTAGTGAAGGAATTACTGTGACTTCTTTCTATTAAAAGATTGCCCATAATCACCCAGTTTCCATTTCTCTGCGTGTTGTGCATGCTCAGAACCCACGCCATAGGGCTTACAAGGGAGAGAAATTGGATTGGGGCAGCAGGGGAGCGCGAGGTAATAACAAAACCATATTGGCAGCACTATTGACAGTAGCCATCAGCTACCACTTCCTTCTCAATTTTTCGTAGGCATCACTGTGGAGAAGGGATTTGAAGGAACAGAGAATGGAGTTCATTGTCTTTTTAGTCTGCTCAAATGATTGAGGAAGGCTATAAAAAGCCACCTCAGGCCTAATCTCGTAGTAGCCAATTCTCACTAATTGTCTGTAGGAAGAGCACAAAGCTTCAGCAATGCCAGGCCATCGGCAGATTTCACTTAAGAAGAACACAGCCCAGTTTTCATTGGACTATCAAAACAACTTGCTCTAAATCATGATGGTTCTGTGAGTTGATTTTAGCTACAGAAGAATAAATTTCTGCAAAAATCTCTATGAGCCTTTCAGAATTCTGTATCATAAATTACATCCCCATCGGTGAAATCTCAGTTTAGAAAATAGAAAACTAAGCTATCACTAATGAGGAGTTAAACATAATTTTATACTGCACAGTATTGAGTGTATTTAAAATATTTGGACTCTTAGTTTGAATTTGGACTTCTGACCTCAGAATAATAAGCAAGATTTAATTTGAAGGGTTTTTAATTTTTAATGTAGCTTGTGTCATTTTACTTCCTTAATAATCAGAAGGTCACATGGTACCAAATAAAACACCTTATGACAATCTAAATTGAGTATATCATCAGTATTACCTTTATCAGTCAGAAATAATTAATTGAATAGTGTGTATTGCTCATAGATCATGATGTCTGCTTCTGAAAAATGCATTGACCTATAAATTGTCCTCCAGTAGCCATGCCCAGACTAGACAGGAGTTGCCAGAAGAAATTTGTAGAAAGATGTCTTCTGAATGATGGGTGTTTGCACAGTAAAGCTGAGTAAGAAGGCAGCTATTCAAAGCCTCTTTTTAAAGGTTTCCTGTTAGATCCTTTTTTAAAAAATACAGTTTTCTATTTCTAGCATGAATTAACATAAATCACATATGAGATATATTTAATTTCTTTATTTCTGTCTAGTTATTTCCATGTAAGACAGGACACTGTTGGAACATAATACTAACCACCATATGAATTTATACTTACATGTTCCTGGTGCCACAATAAATTTAACCCAAATACAGTAAAATTGTTCAGCAAATAATTCATGCAACAGCTTATCTTTGTATTTATTTTTAAAGGTTTATTTTACAGTGATCCATAAACTTTAATTTCCAACTGTTTATCATTTGTTTCTCGGGATATACTCCAGTTTTTAATATATACGCCCATTCTTAGGAATAGAGGACAGGGCCTTATTGTTATGCAGTGCCTACTCTCCCTTAAAACAGTTTCCTTTTAGGCTTGTCCTTTTAATCTGTTTTCTGCTTTCAAGGCCAAAATAGTTGCTGGACAGCTCAGATTCAATGCCCTTTAATTGACATGACTTTTCCTCTGCCTCATGTCTGTCCTCTGATGGTATACAGAAAGAAATCATAACTTCTGTGATATTTATCACAATAAGCAACATAAAATATTCTATTCCAATTAGACTTCTGTTCCACTTTTGTGCTTTGACAGCTGCCTTTGCACTTGTGGTCTGAGTTGTTTTGGAGAGTACTGACCAGAAGCCTCTACATTGTGCTAGAGGATGTCTTGCTGGTGCTGGTGCCATTTGCAGTAGCTCTCCCACACACCTGTCTTCAAAGGCAGATGCTAAATTTGCAGCTTTTCAGTACTATGTCATTCTGATTTGTCACTTAGGATACTGTACTCACTGCAGGCACGTTTTCTGACAACTGTGCTTTGCTCTCAGTCTGAGGCTGCCCCAGCTTGTGATGCTTTACCACTCTAATAAAGTGTGTATTTAGTGCTGAGAATCTACCTAGAATCTGAACAGTAGCAAAAAGTATTGCTCTCTCTGCTCTGGTAAGTGTCCTTAAGGGTGGGCTTTCTTCTGGCAATGTGGGAAATGCAATTAATTGTTCATAAGTTGGTTTAAAAATTCATCCTGGTACCAGAAGGATGGAATATTTCAGTGCTATTTCATAGCATATATTATGTAGGATATCATGGTAGCTACTAGCATAGAGGTATGTAAGATTGAACAGGTCATTCTTGCTCATGGAATCTGAGTACATTCACTGGATCACCAGAAATAGTGGTATGTGTGAAGCTCAGACCTCACTGAATGTATCTTATCTTCCCATAACAAGACACTATATTTCTCATTGGTTCCTATAGTTATCAGATACTATTTAAAAATCCCCTCCTCTCAGCTCTAAAACCATGCCAGAGAATTTTAATGCAAGTCACAAATTCAGCTAAGAAAAAATGTATTCTTTTTTTTACTTCAGACCTAGAGAAACTTCACATGGCATATGTTTAGAGATGCAATACTCAGATACTTCATTATTAAAAAGTCAAGAAAGGGAAGAACAATCCACGTGGCATAGGAGCAGTACTCGCCTCCAAAAAAAAAAAAAAAGGATTCTAGGAAAGTCAAGTGATGGTAAAGTGTAATATCAGCATAATTTTAAGTAATAAACCCCCAGGATCTGGCTAAGTTTATCTGGGAGTAATGTAAATGAGCCTTTGTATAGCAATTGGATGTTTAGAGCAATTGTAGAGCAAACCCTGTGTTTAATGTCCTAAATACTTTGTTTGTGGCTCCTCAGCCTTATGGCCTCATCATATACCAAATTTTTGTGAGAAAACACTTCAACTTACATGCAATCAAGCTTTACTGAGGACGTAAAATTACAGTATAGCCAGTGTGAAATAGGATCATCAATGATGGTGACATCTGTCAGACACAAGAATAAAACTGCATTATGAACCCCCAGCCATGATTGTATCATCTCATTTGCATAACCAGTGTTAAAAAATCCAGTTATGTTAGGCAGTTAGCATTTCAGAATGGCCTTTAAGCACAGGAGTGAGGCTAGGAGGGGGCACCAGATAATTTTAAATTGTAGGATTAAGATGCCAGAAACCATCTGGATAAGCAGCCATGCCTGCAGTGGTGAATACAGCAGATCCATGGACCACTTCAGTCCCCCCCCTCTCCCAAAACATAGCTCTGCCAGGGAGAGCACTAGCAGGGGAGCAGGGGAATGGCTGCAGATCCAGCATTTGAGCTTTCTTCCTGGCTTTATTTCCTTTTGTATTGTTGCAGCCAGGGAGTCTAGCTGATTGCAAAAATTTAATATACAGTTAGTTTAAAAACGACTACCAACCCCACACCACTTACACACAAAAAGTTCCAAGCTAATAACTCCCAACATCCTATAATTAATTAGAATAAAAAAAGCCCTAGAAATTATGATGTGCCACAGAAAGAGAGCAGGAGAAATCAAGGGCATTAAGGGTGTCCTAGTATATATATGGTGCAGTGGTGAGAGTATGGACATAAAATCCTTTATTAAAGTAAATTAAGAAGTTTAAAAGAAGAAATTACTAAAGCTCTAATATAGGAACAAGTCCCATGTTGCATAAAAACGGTATAATTTTTCTTCATTAATGTGTAAGATGGGAAAGGACAGATAGGAAAAAGCAGTCCAGAAACAATATGTTACTAGCTACATCAGACACAGGAGAGCCAAATGAGGCACATCTAGATGGGGAGCAGCTTCACAGGCTCTTCTGTCTCACCACTGGGCATGTAGTGAAAATTGCTTTTCTTACTAATCTCAGGTATATTTAATCAGCTAGGCAAAGGTGTATTCATCCTGGCACAAGATGTAATGATTGCCCAAGGAAGCAGCAGGAGGAGGAAGGATTGCTTTAAGGCAGTTGCAGAAGTCTGAAGGAGCTAGCCAGGGGTGAAACAGTATTTCCAGAAGGGCAAGGCCACTGATTATTCAGGCTTATGTCTTCTCCCCATCACCTTAGGTAAACCTGCTTGGCACTTGCTAGTAGTAATAAACCTGCATCACATGAGTCTCCCCAGACACCACCTGAAGAAAAATGACAGGAAAGAAATAGGTGCTTGTGAAATTTTATTTTGGTTTGATTTTACTTTGCATTGCAGAAATTAGTATTGTGCATTTAGTGAGGTTAATAAATGTGAAGTTAATGTATTCAAAACATTTACACATAATTTTGAATATTTTCAAGGTAAACAGAATACACATTCTGTATCACTAGAGGAAACAAACTACACGTAGAACAGGAAATTAGTATGTTTCCCCAAGCAGTAATTTTACAATATTTCTTTTCCAATTTCTAAAAAGAGAGGATTTATATTGCTCCACAAAGTAAAGTTTAAACCACTCTTGTATACAAAAAAAGTGAAATGTTATATTTTTGATGAAGTATGATGTTCTTTGTACATGAGATTCCAAAGAGAATTCATGCACTTTTCTCTCAAATAATTTCTCCAAAATTCAAATGAACAAAGAACAGGAGAACAACTGAAAAACATCTGAAGAACAACTAAAAAAAACCGACAAAAAACCCCAAACCTATTTAGTTTTTGCTAGGTTGGCCCTGGCCTGATGCCAAAGCTGTTCTGTCACTGCCCTCCTGAGCTGGACAGAGAAGAGAAAATAAAATGAAAGGCACATGGCATGAGAGATAAGGACAGGGAGAGATCACTCACACGTTACTGTCATGGGCAAAACAGACTCAACTTGTGGAAATTAATTGGATTTATTACTAGGTGAATCAGAGTAAGATGTTGAGCAATAAAACCAAATCCTAGAAAACACCTTCCCTTCACCCCTCTCTTCTTCCTGGGCTCAACTTTATTCCTGATTTCTCTGCTTCCTTCCTGCTAGTGGCAGGAGGGAACAGGCAGCAGGAGCTACGGACTCTATTGGTCCTTCCTCCTCAAACTCTTTTGCTATTCCAGTATGGAGTCCCTCCCACAAGGGACAGTCCTTAATAAGCTTCTGCAATGTGAGTCCTTCCCATAGGCTGAGTTCTTCACAAACCATTCCGCTGCTGGTCTGTTCCAAGGGGCGCATTCCTTCAGGAAGGGACTGCTCCAGTGTGGGCTTTTCTCTCCATGGGTCCACAGGTCCCACCAGGAGCCTGCTCCAGCATGGGCTTCCCACAGGGTCACAGACTCCCTGGGGCATCCGCCTGCTCCAGTGTGCGGTCCTTCTGTGGGACAGGTGGATCTTGGCTCCATCATGGACCTCCATGGGCTGCAGGGGCACAGCTGCCTCACCATGTTCTTCCCCACAGGCTGCAGGGAAATTACTGCTCCAGCACCTGGAGCACCTCCTGCCCCTTCTTCCTCACTGACCTTGGTGCCTGCAGGGATATTCTCTTACATATTCTCATTCCTCTGTTTGGCTGTGGTTGCACAGCATATTTTTTTTTCCTTTTCTTAAATATATTATCCCAGAGGTGCTGCTGCTGTCGCTGGTTGGCTTGGCCGTGGCCAGCAGTGGGTCTGTCTGCCTTGTAGCTGGCTGGCTTTGGCACTGGCAGCTTGTCAGAGAAGCCACCCTTGTAATCCCCCCCACTACCAAAACCATGCCATGTAAACCCAGTACATCTGGGTCAGAGTGAATGTTGCTCTGGGCTGAATGGTAATTAAGCTGAGTGTTGGAGAATGTTCTCAATTACATGAATTGCAGTGGGCTCTGTCTGCCTTAGCACTTTGGTTTGAAGCAGTAGCACAATCTTGAAGGAAATCCCTTGGTTGTTCCCACTTCCCACGTGTCAGTTCAGTTTCCAGGGCAGCTTTTGTATGATGGGAAGCAGGTGGCCCTGTAGAGCAGAGCACTGTTGGCAGCTCCCTTCCCCTCTGCAGCAGCAGAGTTCTGATCCCCATCAGGCATGTGTGGGTAAAAGCCCCAGGCTGAACTTCCAACCAGCCTGGAGCTGGTTCCAGGGACAAGATAAATCCTATTCTGAACTGCAGTCAACTACACAATCAGGCTTACATGGCACGTGATCTAATTATTGTTTCACTCTCTTCGCCAGGAATTTAATTAGCAGATAATATGGAAGGGGTTTGGTTTGGTTTTTTTGTTGTTGTTTTTTGGGTTATTTTTAGTTGTTGCTGTTAAAAAGGGGGGGGAAAGCCCAATGATATAAAACCAGAATAAATGAAGAGAAGGTAATTTATGTGGATACTGGTATATGCATGAAGAGTATCACATGCAGACCAGTAAAATAAAGTGAATTGAGTTGAATAAGAAGCACCTTTACCTTTCTGGAAGAAATTACTTTCCTAGTAAGAAATGAAAATGAGTAAATAAGTAAATTTCAACAAGATACTGCCATGTGGGCTAATCTTTTTTAAGCACTCAGCCCAAATTTTTTTTTCTAGAGCTGCCATTGCTCCTGTTAAAACAGGAACATCAACTGTGGGCATGCACAGTCCAGCCTCCCCATCCAGCCCTTCCAGGTTAAAGGAGGTTTTATGCTTCTTCAGATAATCTGTAAATCTGACAACCAAATTTTCTTAAGCAGAATTTGCTTTAGGAATTTGACCCAGTTTTGCAAATAGTTTTAAAAGAGCTGAAATGACATTTTGGCTTAAGAAGAAAAGAAAGGAAAAAAAACCCTGAAAATAGGAAGAGGAGATTTACACATTTCATAGCATTATTTTGTCAGGTTTTGTAAGAAATGTATTATATAATTCAGCCCTTTAATCCATAACAAGATTAAAAGTAATTGTTTTCCCATGTTCTGCTTTCCTCTGAGGCTGATTCAGTACATATCCCATTGTTTGTGTAGTATTGCATTATTTAGTAAAATCCTCAGATATTGAACAGCTGTTTGTTGGATTTGACCTGCAACACTGGAGTTATGGCACTACAAAGACAACAGATTTTGGCAGCTGTAATTTCTGTACAGCTGAACTATGATATTTGCAATAGTATGTTGCTGGCAAAATTGTATCTGCTTTTGTTTTGTTTCTGACTATTTTTAAAGTAGCATCATTTATTAGACCTAAGAAATTTTGGAGATGTGTACATCATTATTATAATGAATTTGCATTTATTGCATTATACATTTCATATCCAAATCTAAATTTGGAGTTCTAAATTGATCTGTAGAATTTAAGAACTAGTTGGTAGTTAATGCTGTCTTAATAGCAAATGGAGTCTTTATAGTAAAAATACAATGCAGATGTTAAATTTTACATTTTCTTCTGTAAATGTATATTACATTACTTTTTCTTTTTCAAGTGGCACTTGTCCCTGTTATTTTAATTGCAGTAATTGCAAAGTAGAGTCCAGATAGAGGACTATAATTTAATGCTTAGAATTTATTGACATAAATTCTGTTCACTGCTTAACTCTAAACTGTAATTTGTCTTAATAAGGTTAGTTGATGGTCATTCCTTTACTGAAGTGAGATGTTAGATTAGTTGGAACATGGTGACTTGAGGAGACTTCACCAGCTGCACAGACAAACAAGGCTTACTTTATTATTGCTTTAATAACAGCTACTGAGCCCTGAGTACAGAGCAGCTCCTTGGCACCTCCTTCCCAGTGTGCAGGGCTCCCATTAAGTGGTCTGCTCAGTTACCCTTCATTTCTCCATCCTGTTTCCCACTGCTTTCCAGCCATCCTCTAGTCTCACTAAACAAGTTCCTAAGCAACTACAATAAAACTCTTCCCAAAGATAAAAACCATCCAGGAGGTGGGTGCTGCTCCATTGGATTGGCTCGCAGTGCAGCAGGAAAGGGGCACCCAGTCCATGCAGCCAGCCTGGCGAGGGAGCTGGCAGGAGCCTGTGTGGGTAGACCTGGCTTTAACACTCCATGGCCTCTTACTGGAAGTGAAATTTGCACCCCCATGGAATAGCTCCAGGAGCTAAAAAGTCTGCAAGATTGATTCTCCATGTATTATTTCCTTTTGTTTAGTTTCTAAAGAAGATTTTGCTTTAGCTAAATAAACTGTGTTCGCATTAGCCAAAAAATAAGTAAATTTACCTGTATCATAAACTCTTCACCTTTTTTATATTGTGTTGATATATTGCTTAGTACTGTCAGAATCTTGACACCCTGGTATGATGTATTTCCAAAGAGGAATTTTAACCATGACAACCATTTTAATTACTGAAAGAATGCTAATTCATGGTAAACAAAAACAAATATTTAAAAAAAAAAACATATTTTGTACAAAAGTGAGGAACAAAATTAACTTCATGAAAGTCTTGTAGAACAAGAGTGAAAACATATTTGAGTATTACACAAAATATACAAAATAGTTCTAATGAATAGGTTTTTAGGTCTTATTCACAAATCAAAAACAGAGAATCTGTGCTTAACTATTTAATAGCCATTCAGAGAACTCTGTACTTGATCAATATTCTAGACGAAGGTTGATTAATATTCATTGTGCTTCATAATGAGCAATCTAGAAAGAGGTGATGAATCGGTTTGCAGTCCTGAAACAAAAGATAACATTGTAGCAGCCTGAACTTGGCCAGCCTGTCTCGGTTCATAATTCCTAGTTAACTATTTTTGATTTTTAGCTGTAACTGAGGTTGATTGTAACTGTTGAGTACAACAAGGGATTTTGTTGTTGTTCTTACACATGAAATGATTCAACAGGTTGCCAAGTGCTCTGGCATTCATGCAACAAAGCACATGCTCAAGTCCTTAAATGCCTTCACTCAAGCCTTCAGTTGTTCTTGCTGGTTTGAGTTAGGCAGATGAAGAACATTTTTGCTGGAGATATAAATAAATCATCCTAGTATGTTTCTCTGTAAGTTAGTGTGCTGGATTAAGCTTGTTTTATTTACTTCATTGCCTTAGGGCGAGCCATTTGACAGAGCCACTGTAGCTTCTTTGATTTTGATTAATCAAGGATGGGGATATTTTTGGTGGTTCCCTATTACTATCACAAAACAGAGCAAGTGACTTGCAATATCTGATCCTGGAGAACATTATTTTTTTCAGTATTCAGCTTGGAAAGAGCTTGTAGAGGACTTTCTCAAGTATTTCTTACTGAAGTTGCATTTTATGTGTAAGGTGGTCTGTTTATGCTCTCAAAAATGATTCAAATATATTATTTTCAAGGGTTTTTTATTTGTATAGCTAATGGGAAATGCAATACATGTCCCTTAATGATAGATGTGAAAACTAGTGGACACTTAAGTTCTACAAAACTCCAAAGTCTATTTTAAATTTTGTTTCCAGACCTCAAAAAGGTACAATTTGCCTGATTTAATCTGCTATGAATTTTTTTCCTCTGTGCATTGAAATAGCCCCCATTATCCTGTTAATAAAAATCTTGAATGACACCTGCAATTAGTTGTTCTTATTGGTTTTATCATCTCTATGCTGCAATAGTTTGCCATACATTTAAGTCTGACAGACGTATATATATATATATATCTATGTGTGCGTGTATATATATACATATATAAGTATTTATGTTTGCTATTGCTTTTTCAGTGTAGATCTATCTCTTTCCAGATATAGTGAGGCAGTGAAACAAGGTAATGGAAAGCAAAACATGAGGTGAAGAAGTGAGGACCGTGCTGTGTGTGCCTGCTTCACTCCACTTGACAGTGTGAGAGAGGAAGGGCTAAGGGCAAGCAGTGCTGTGATCTGAGCTGGAAGGAGACCAGGCTCACTCCTCCTCCCACCCAGGCAGGAGCATTCCCAGGAATCCCCAGAGCTCACTTGTAGCATGACAGATGATGTAGGAAAAGACAGTTTTAATTAAAACAAAAGACAGTGTCTGTCAGATGCATTTATTTATAGATTAGGTAAATATGTTCATCTTTTCATTGACGTCGTTGAAGAACTCTAAGGATCACTACTATTAACATATGAATATCAGCTTGGCTTTCATGTGTTGGCTTAGAGCCAGTTCTGTGAGTCTTTAATGATGCTGCCAAGTTTATAAGGTTCTGCCATGTAACTGAGGTTATTCATGTGGATAAGTGGTTATAGGGTCAAGGAAAAGAGGTTCAATGGCAGAATTCACAGACAGTGCCTCCAGCCTGACTGCTTTAACAGTTATTGGTATAGCTGATAGTATTTGGTAATTAATGGCACTTAGTAAGTGAGAGATTCCCTTTTTTTTCATGCAGAAAGAATATAATATTCAGGTTTTGTATTCAGTGAGTTTCTGTTTACCTTTTATCAGTGGTAAAAGAAAAAAATATGAAGACAAGAAACGAAAAAGATAGTTGTTCCTTCCTCCTAGTAATTTAACTGGGTTGCAAGAATTAGTGCAACAGTATGGCAGAGAGTTTGTTTGTTTGTTTGTTTATTTGTTTTTATTGTAGGCTAGGTTCACAGAACAGCTTAATTGAAATTCAGTGCAAGTTAGGTTTCTTTTGTGTGGGCCTAAGTTGGTAATGCACATACTGAAAGGTATCTGAGGATGAGGACAAACTGTAGAGAGCCTGTCATGATGGTGCACCTTATGCACTAACAATAATATTTGAAGAAAGAGGATATTTTCATGTATGTTTTTACTAATGTTTTATTATTGGCATTTTGGAAAATGGGCAAATATATTTTTTAAAAATCAAACATTTAATTGAGATGCTCAGGCACTGAAATATGCTCATTTAAAAATTCAAACAAGAAGATGGAAGGGGTCTTCAAAATTTTCTCTATATAATTTTTATTCTACAGCATATGTTTACAGTCTTTTAAATGAAAATTTATAGCAAAAAAAAAAAAGAGCAGAACAGGTCAAGATATCTATGTTGCAACAGTGAAATTCTAGTAACATTCACTAAAATATTAATGAATCATTATGCTTCATTGGTTCCAAATTTATTGTAAAGCTGCTTAGTAGTTTTTGTTGTCCAGGAATATGCATAGTTATCCTACCTTATTTGCAAGTTCATGTAAAATTTGATCAATATTTAGCAACTGATTTAAAATATGTACAGGGCTTCATGGACAACAAGGGGCTGCAGCTTTAAAAGGCATGCAATCATGTAACTTCTACAGGGTACCATACAGACAATTTTGAAGTAAGCAACTTCATAATATTTTCCTTGATGTTTATTGATGTTTAGATAAACCTCTTTGTTATTCCCATACTTGGATATTAATGCTTAAGTTTTCAAAGCATCCAGTGTGAAATTTATGGAAGTTTATGGAAGGCAGGTCCTTCATGACTAACAGGTGTCCTTCTATGATATGGTGACACTTGGAGAATGAGGAAAAGGCTGTGGATGCTGCCTAACTAGACTTCAGTAAAGCATATAAAAACTGTGTCCCAGAGCACTCTCCTGGAGAATCTGGCTGTTCATGGCTTGGTTGTGTTCACTGTTGGGTAAGAAAATAGTTGGATGGCAGATCCTAGAGATTGGTGGGGAATGGAATTACATCCAGCTGGGGTCAGTTCCCCAGGGCTCACCACTGGGGCCACTCCTGTTTAACATCCTTATCAATGATCTGGACAAGGGGATTGGGACCACCCTCAGTCAGTTTGCAGATAACCCAGACTGGGCAGGAGTGTAGATCTGCAGGATGGCTCTGAAGAGGGATCTGCACAGGCTGGATTGATGGGCCAAGGCCAATTGTGTGAGGTTCAACACTTGGACCTGCACTTGGATCACAAACCCATGAAATATTCCAGGTTTGGGGAAGAGTGGCTGAAAAGCTGCCCAGTGGAAAATAACCTGGGGAGGCTGGTCAAGAGCTGACTGATTGTGAGCTGGAAGGCTGCCCAGGGGCCAAGAAGGGCAGTGGCATCCTGGCCTGAAGCAGTCTGGCCAGCTGCACCAGGGCAGGGGCCATCTCTTTGTACTCAGCACTCTTTGAGGCTGCACATCAAATCCTGTGTTCAGTTTGGGGTGCTTCTCTACAAGGAGGACATGGAGGTGTTGGAGGGGGTCCAGAGAAGGGCAGCAGAGCTGGGGAAGGGTCTGGAGCACAGGTCTGATGAGGAGAACAGGTCTGATGAGGAACACCTGAAGGACTTGGAGGGGTTTAGCCAGGAGAAAAGGAGGCTCAGGGGGGACCTTATCACTCTGTAAAACTGCCTGAAAGGTGGCTGTAGTGAGGTAAGGGTTCTTCTCCCACATAACAAGGGACAGGACAAAAGGAAATGGCCTCAAACTGCCCCAGTGAATTTTAGATTGGGCTATGGTAAATACTTCTCTGAAAGGGTTGTCCAGCATTGGAACAGGTGTCCAGGGAAGTGGCTGAGACGCTTCAAGAGTGTGTCCAAGAGGTATCTGGATGTGACACTCAAGGACATGATTTAGTGATGGATTTGGCAGTGCTGAGTTAACAATTAGGCTTGATAGATCTTAAGTCTTTTCCAACCTAAATGATTCTGTGAAATATTACAGGCTAGAGTTTGTTTTACTGTAAAGAAATCTTACATACCAAGCTAAAGTATCATGAAATTGATGATGCAAAGGTTTGGAAAGAGGGAGATGCATCTCCTGTTAGTGACCTAGGCCTTAGAGTGGTACTTCAGCTGGAACTTACAGCATGTACTTTATCAGGTTTATCAGAATTTCTGCTGTTCTTTTACCATGATGTACATTTTTGAATAGGCTCTGGGGTCAAAGAGGGTTTCCCACATCTTCCTAGAAAGTGCCAGAAAATGAAGCTGGCACTCCTAGGTACTGATTGATATTATATTTATAGAAATTGTATGAGTAATAGCAGGGATTTATTCCCACAGTAGCAAGATAAGACTTTCCTCCAGGTTTAAGGAATTTTAGAAAGAGAAGTGGATTCTCAAAGTGCTGTAGTTACACAGATCACATCAAACTCAAAATAACATGAAACACTGAAACGTTTTTCCCTGGGCTGAGAGATGCTTAGGTAAGGTGGGAATTAACCTCTCCCAAATGCAAACATTTGTAGACTGCTTTTTTAGGAGATAATGTAAATTTTATTATTTGCTTACACCTTGTGCATATAAGGGTTGATTTTTGATGTTTGTTTCCATCTCTCACTACTTTTTTAATCAGCTTGCTGTTTATTTTGGGCTTTCTAATTATTTCCCTTATGAAAAATATGTACTTTTCCATGCCAGAACATGACAATTGCAAATATTGAACTATCTTCTTCCAGATAAAATTTCTATTTCAGCATATGTTAACATTTTCCTGTCTGCCATACTCTGTGGCTCATTTTGGTTTCAACATATTAAAATGCCCTACTTGATGTTTTACACAGGGCAAATATGATTTTTAATGTGGAGACATCAGGATTTCAGTACAATTTATATTGTTTTCTTTAAGGTATGAGGATTCATAGAAGTATCAGACCTGACTGTGGGTGTGGAAGAGCCAGTGGACCACACACTCCTGTGGAGAACAGCTGCTCTCCAAGAATGGGGTCCCCAGAGTTTGGTGAACATCTTAGAGTATCCTCACAGCTGTCATCCTCACAGCCATTAGGGCTTGAACTGATAAACATAAAAAAAATTATTACAACTGTAGGTAAAAACTCCACTTTGAGAGCTGGCAAGGAGAACATTTTTTTCCCTCTATTGATCAAAGAGCTTTTATCAGAAAGGCTTATTTCCATCTAAAAGAGTTATGGCTAGGATCCAGAAAAGTTTATGCTTAGCTTTCTTTGCATTCTGAATCAACATTGGCATATATGTCAGGGTAAATATGGGTATAGATAGATGGTGAAACTAAAATTATATAAAAATCAATATATGCACATAGTGTTTGCAGAGACAACATTTGGGAGACAGGTAAAATCCTTACAAACCCCATTTTAGCCCAGAATTGTAGAGTGGTTTGTGTTGTAAGAGAACTTCTGGGGTTGTCTGGGGCAATGTCATAGGCAGGGATCTCTTTAACATGACTAGGTTGCTCAAAGCCCACCCAACCTCACTTCAAGTCATAGAGTATCCACAATTTCTCTCGGAAAACTGTCAATGTCTCACTACTCTCATTGTAAAAAAAAAAAAAAACAAAAATCATCCTTGCAATCTAAATGTACTCACTTTTGGTTTAAATTTTTTGCCCTTTGCATCTTTTGTTCCAAGAAACACAGAATGGTTGGGGTTGGAAGAGAGTTCTGGAGGTCGTGTGGTCCAAGCTCTTGCTAAAGCAGATTCTGCTTCCTTATACACTACAGAAAAGTGAATCTTCTGCAACAGGCCTGACCTTTGTGTTTATGTGGGTCACCTCTGATGAGTTTTCTGAGATAATTTTGGCTACTTATCACTTCTGCTGGCACTAAAGGTTCAGTACAATTCAGGCAAAGCCACGTGGTTCCATTCTAAGCCCCTCAAATTAACTTTAGGATAAGGTGCTGCAGAAGATAGTAAGTAAGGGAAGGAAAAATATATCTGTATTTTGATGATCATAAAGAGATGGGGAGGAGAGGAACAGACTGACTTGCATATTCAGGAATGCATCTGCATAGCTGGCAATTCAAAAAATCTTATTTCTAGTTTAAATCCAAGAGGCTGAGCCTATAATAAGAAATTGATAATCATATCACAATATTTAAATAACTAGAGATATCTTTTAAGTTGTGAATACAAGCAGCTAATACCTAGTTACAAAAAATTAGAAAAAAATGTAAACTACATCTCAGGTGATAGGGATGTTCCTCTATTCCCATGGCTACACCTTTCCATGCAGAGTTCCAAGGTTTGGTTTAAAGGTGACTCATCTGACTTATGGCCTTCATTTTTTTACCTTTCCATTCATTAGTTGACTTTAAAACATTCAAAGCTCAACTTCTCTGATTTCTCTCAATAGGAATAGTAGTGATGATATCAGTTATTCCCACTTGCAAGGTTTTTTAGAACCTGAGTTTTAGAGGAACTTGCTAGGCAGGGTTCCAGTATTTTCTCATAACATTTACCTTTTATTGAATAAAAGACACATTTTGAGTGGAAAAATTGTCATTGCATCCCCAGGTACTTCCTGCAGTGATTTCCATTGACTGGAGTACATGAGCTTGTGAAAACAGAGATGATCGACTGCACTGAGTCAACAACACACTCATTATACTACCAGATGCTTTTATTTTCACATAGCAAGAAGAGCATTATGGACCACTGTTTTCTTTTTCTCCCAGAAGGATTTTTCAGTGTACTTATAATTCCAGAAATGAATGCTCTATTGCATATTTAAAGAAATTCCTGTCAAGACCTTCAGAAATACAGGATGTGCTACACAGACACGTTCTTTATGAAGGTACCAAACTCTCAGCATTTGTTTTAAGAGGTAGTTCTGGGGAAAACCACCAACAACAGCAACAACAAACAAACAACAACACCCCCTCCACACCTTCTTCTTTCATGACAATAATATATTACCTGATTACTGCTTTTTGTACTCCATCATCCCTCATGTCTCTCTGTATGAACACAAATAACACTACCTGAACATCACCCCTGAGAGGTTATTTCTGTGCTTTCTCTGTGTTTACAAACAAAGTGTACTGTTTTCCCTCACACATATGTTATTATCTTTCTCTAAGTACCTGTTACAAAGCGACTGTAATTTATGAAGTGCCTGTAATGGATGTTGTGTATTTGGATATAGTTGGATTTCTAAAGGTCATGTTTATTATATCTTTGGGAAGCCTATTGTAAAAGTTTATCAAAGCCTTTCAGACCTGCTGATGGGTGTGGGAATATCACCAGATTACTAATGCATTCTACTTGAGCTGGTCTAGTCAGTAAATGAGAAATGTAATAAACCTCTGGTACTTTGTACTTCAGCTTGAAGCTAAAGCAAGAAGTACAGAATTAACATGTTCTAAAAAATAGGCTGTGTTCTTCTGAATGCTAAGAAGCAAACGCATGGATTGAAAAGTTATTTTTTGAATAAAGATATAATATTTTCTTTTTTTTTCTATTCAATCGAAAATTTTTTGTGGTGTCACACATAAACTTTTAAATGTTTACTCATTATTCTTACTATCCTGGATTAAATTCAGCTTTAGTACAAGAAATGCCATCACATTAAACTAAGGAAGACAGGGAGAAATATAGATTTCCACATCTGTTTGAGAATTTATAGAAGTCATTAGAGCTGTAATAACATATAATTATACAGTTCTGACTGCAGTCAGAATCAAGACAAGTAAATGCTGGTATGCTAATAGCATTTCCAAAAAAAAAAAAAAAAAAAGAAAAAAGAATCCTGGTCTTTTATTCCTTCATGCTCATCAAACAGGTCAGACAGTCATGGATGAATGCAACAACAGATGAAGGTGTGAAAGGTCCCTTTTTGCAGAGTAGCCAAACAACTTGTCTGTGTTCACTGTTCACTTGGAAGGGAGTGTGAATGTTTCTAGTATTTGCTAGAAATGGAACCAAATTCAAAATATGAGCATGAAAAGTACTTTTTATAATGTTTAACCAGAAAGAAAGAAGTGTCACTGCCTTCTTTTCCTGTAGAAGGGTCTCAGATTTATGTACTTATTCCCACCAAACTGAAGGCATTTTGGTCTTACACACTGCTGCATTGCTTGGAGCACTTCAGAGTGGGCTCTGAGATTGGCTGCTTGTGATAGAGGATAAACTATTTACAGTTATGTTCTTTCTGCTTGGATCTGAGCTTAATGTTGGAGATACACACATGAAGTAGTGTGAGAACTAAGAGCGCTAAGAGCAGAGCAGTTATTGCACACCGCACAGAAGGCAAGTATATTTTAATTTATTTTTCATGCATCATTTAGTGCTCAAGAATTTCATTTTGCATATCTCTTAAGTAATCAAGGTGTAAAGATAGAAGGGAATTAAGAAATAAATAAAAGGAGGCAACGAAAGAAAGAATGAAAAGCAAGCATGAAGGAAAACATAAGTTAAGTGAAGTACCAATTGGAACATTGTCACTCTCTTGCACTCGTGTCATGTATCCTTGAGTTTCAGACATAATTTGTGTATCTTGTAATTAGAGGGGAGCAGAAAACAACAGCAGGCAATTATATTCAATCCTTGGGAATTCCAGTTTCTGCCAGTTAACTGGTATGTGGAAGGATTTCTAACACTGAAAAGCTCACTGGAGGAAGGATCACAGTCAGGTCTGCCCTGGGAGTGCCATGCCCTTTCACTGCCTAGGGAATGACCAAAGCAATAGTGCCTTTATTCCTTACAGTAGTCTTGCTAAAAGACTCATCTTAAATCCCCATTGTAATTTTAAGGTGCTGTTTAATACAGAAATACAATACTCTAGTATGACATCATTAGCGCAGGCTGTCGCCATCAAACACAAATCTCTTCTGGACTGAGCACATCAGACCAGAGAATAGATAAATGTAATAGAGACATCATCTCTCTGACCACTGCAATATGTTTAATAGTCCTTTGTTTTGTGTTATGTCTCAGAAAGGATCTTTGAAGGTAAAATCCATTTTCCATCTTCATCAAAGTATTTTATAAATTTTCTCATCTGTACTTCAGTTGTGTAGACTGAATTCTAATAAATATTTCTGATTTCTGTGTCATTCATTTTGGAATAAATACACTAAACCCATATATATAACTACCATATTAAAACTCTTATTGCAGCATTGCATATTTCTAAGATTTTTCAAAACATTAACCTAGTGGTGAGAAATTGAAAATAGCAAAATACTTTGGAAAAAACAAATGATCTTGAAGCTTATGTTCCTGCCACGGAAACCTGGTGTCAAAATTCACAAGGTAGACACTTCACCTCAGCTGTAGAGAAAGCAAATTTGATGGTAAGAAATCACAGAAGCACAGAATGCTGTTTGGAAGAGACTGGTGGATGTCAACTGCTGGATCTTTGCTCCAGCAGGGTGAGTTGGAGCCATTTCCAGATGGCTTTTTAGTACCTCCAAGGCTGAAGATTTCACAGACTCCCTAGGGAACCTGTGCCAGAGCTTAGTCACCCTCGGAGAGAAAGGGGTTGGGAGAGCCTCCTGTGTTTCATCTTGCTCCTGTTGCATGCCCCTTAAGGAGAGCATGACTCACCCAGACACCAGCATTCAGGAGATGTATATGATGAGTTCTTCATGCTGTGCTTCAGGCATTCATACAGAACTAACATTTCATGTTCCTTCTGCATAGGTAAAGGAGCAGGTACTGTGAAGCAAGTGGCTGAACTTGATCACTCATATCCTGAATGGTTTCCTGCATTGCAGAGTATTCTGAGTAATAATTCCTTAGTGGTACCTCTTGAATTTAATCTCCACTGGATGAAACACTGACATATTCCTCATAAAAAACCCTGAAATTCTGGGCTTATAGATGTGTACTGTGTTTGAAAATATTATCTGTCCTGCCCAGTGTGTCATATATAGTATATTTTAAACAATATGAGAATATTGTAGGGAAAAATGGTCAAGAAACACCACAGTTTGGTGATTAAACCAATCGTCTAGCAGGTCAGGGGTGTAAATTCAGTCTGTTCTCCAGCTTAAGCAGAGATGGGGTCAAAGCCTGGTTCTTGCCAGTTTTTAACTGCAGCTTCCATATTTCAGCTTTAAAATCTTACCTTAGTTGTGGTCCCTAAATTCAAGAGCAGACTAAGAGTTATATCTTCCTCTTACCTTGTCCTGCATGCAAGCTTAAGATTCAGGAAGTATCTTCTTGTATTCATGAGGAACCTGTTCAGTTAAATCAGGTGTGCAGACACTGCTAGGCCAGAGGTGGGCAGGTGGGAAACTCTATAAAACTTGGTTTACAGTGACTGAATATCTTTGTCAACTGGGCTTTTTTATCCTATTTGGTTCTGCCTTTTGGTATGGCACCATCTGCCTCCTCTCCAAATACACAGTGCTAAAATCCTTTCCAGCTCTTAACACCTTCCAGGTCTTACTAGCCAGTCTCCAGATACCAGCTCCAACCTCCTGAACAAAGCATTTGCCAACAATACAGTGTGTACCTTCCTTAGTCCCCCTTAGATGTAGAGTTTGATGAGAACAGATCAATGTTCACGAGCTGATCACATATTTGTGTATAGGGTCTCTTATGGGGTCTTGTTTCTATTCTATGGTCTTACCTTTATGGTCTTTTCTCAGAGTTGACACAGTTTTTGGTGATATGTTGGTGTCATTATGTAGACGTATGTACTGGATCTAGCAATTAATGGAAACACATTCCTTTATCTACAAATCACCTACAGTATTGCAATGTCAAATTTTAGAGACACCTACATTTAAATTTATATTTATGAGATATGAGTCTTTTGAGGTTAAACGACTTATATTGTTATAACAGGAAATATTTATTAATAGGCTAACTTCTTGAAAAGTTTCAAAAAAGTCTTGTGACCTTCAAGGTGACCAATAGGTTGCCAGTCAGAGCCCTTCCCTTTCCCTCCTTACACCACCCCCACCAATATAAGACCTCTTAGAAGCCAGCCAGAAAAAAGGCAATGGGTATGGGATTCAGCTCCAGGCTTAGATTAGGCACTACATACAAAGCTCTTCTCCAAGAGTGTCCCAATAGAAATGCTGCTAGACCATTACTGAATTCAGAAATTAAGTGGAGCATTGTCCTCTCTGGTCTTTCATACTTATTCATTCTTACAACTTTCTTTGGGAACACTGTCTACCCTTTCCTTGACACTATTTAACATTTGGAAGAGAACATTTTCCTAATGACAAAAAGGAAAATTGTCTTACCATCTATTCAAGAGATGTAACTTCCATAGAAAATGATGGTATCTTTTTTTCTGTATAGACATTGCCTCATGCAGCCTATACTTAAGTAAAGGAGCTATGCAATCATGAGAAATATAAGTACAAGGTGAAACAAAAAAGTAGAACTAGTTTTTGTTATTCCTCAGCTATGAAGCCTACTCTGTGGTCTTCTCATTAATGTCAAGGCTGCAAACTAGAGAAAAGCTGAGTAACAAAAAAGCTATTTAATTTGTTTTGACTGAAAACAGTTCTTTAAATTATTTAATTTCATCCAATCTGTTTAAGCACTAGTGGAAACAAACATGCTAAGAAAAGCTTCATAATGTTTCAATTCAGATTAGACAGTAAGGAAGCATCTTCTTCCTTTAAATGTGGATATATCAGAGCTAGAACACGGGGGGTGGAAACAAAGATCCTGCATTACAAATTTGTTGGGATTAATCATGCCTTTCCTGTGAAAATGTTTTAATGTAGTTAAATGTGAACCAGTTTCAAGCAATTTTGTAGCTATGTGATTTATGTTAGATAATAAATAAATGATTGTAATTAATGGAGGACTGAACATTTCAGCACATCTACCTGAGGGCTAACAGTCTGAAATATAAAAATACTCCCCCAGTTTTGTAGGTCAAGGTATATTCAATCAACCCAGTAACAGCCCTGGATATTTTTTTATAACTGTATAATCCTTAGAAATTATCAGTAATCTCTTGGTTGGGGGCATTATCTAACATTTTACAAGTATATAATGCATTTGTACTTTCAATTGCCTTTGATAAGCACTATTTATGTAGTGGCAAAAATAAATAGTGGCACTATTTCTGTAGTGGCTTCTGATGATCTTGCTGTTGTCTCTACTGCTAAGGAGCCATAATGTAATAATTTCTTTTGAAACTATGAGGGTTCTTTTAAGAATTTAAAGTGAAGAATCTTCCAAGCCACTATTAAAAAAATGGCCCTGGCCTAATTTTGGAAACCTGGAAAACAAATACAGATTCTAAATGGGATTTTTTGTAAGGTAGTCTTTGAAGTTACTGTAGAAGTGCTATGGTTTTGAAAGGCTTTTTTTAACTCCAAATAACTAAGAGTACTTGTGTTTAGCACATAACGTATCTACATCCTGAAGTAGTGTTTTTTACAAAAAAGAGGTCATGAAAGAGAAACTGATTGAAAACCAAGGTCACATGTCCAATATTTAAATTTGAGTACTATAGAAGTTTCATTAGGATAAAAAAAATCTTTTTTCTTTTTCTGTTGATATTATCTCACTGGATGAATAAGTTTAGCAAAGAAAAGTTTGTACTTTCCAGTGCTTAAAGAATGGGTAAGGTTCTTGGGGCTTAGAGGAATAGGGACAGAAAGATTCAGTAGGTGGCACTCTTCCCTTTGAATATTTTCAGCACCAAAATCTCTTAAATTTGTTTTTAAAAGGTGGTACCTTTTAAAACGACCTTACAATAAAGATGTGCCCTCAAGTGGTTGTTCTATGTTGGATGGGAGGCTTTAGACAAACCATGCTTGCCCTAAACAATTATTATATCATCAAGTTATACTCTATTGACTTCCATTTCCTCAGTTGTGTCAGTTGGTTATCATTCCCTTTCCAAAATATGGAGAATCATTGTTCTTCTTGAAAAAATGGTTATTTTATATAGTTATAACTCTCAGCAGTTATTGCAAGGAATTTAAGAAAATGCAGGTCCTTGTAACACTATAGTCATGCCATGTATTGGTTGTTTTTTAGCATCACTGAAGAATGAGTGGATTACAAAAGCTCAGTGTCCTGGAGAGGACTTGAACAACCTAGATTCACCCTTTCTTAGAAAAAAAAAATCACATTTTCTTAGGAAAACATTGTGTTTGCCTCAAAGTAATCAAAATGATCTGACATTTAAGAGCTGACAAACACTTCTTAAAACTATCAAAAATTCAGGTCTTTTTCACAGACCTGAACACTTGGTAGACAGTTGTATTTTTATTTAACTAGACAAGCTGTAAAAGACAGTATGAGTATAAACAGAAGATGCTTGGGACTGGTCAAATCAAAGACAGAAAACTTTAGTGCTGATGCATGTGTTCTCAGGAATGAATGCACATTTATACACATACAGCTTTGAAATACTGCCCATTAAATTTTGTTTTCTCTTGTCTGTTCATCTCGGTTATTTTACTTGTCATGTATTTACTGGTGCTGTAAGAAGCAAGAAACATACAGCTTTCCTGCACTGGTGCACACTGGGATGAGGTGTGACCCAGTGGAGTGCTCTAGGAGGAGCCCAGAAAGAGGTCCCAAGGTACATGAAATGTCAGTACAAACCATAATCAAGTTTCCAGCACGGCTCTTGTGTATCTCCCAGTCTAGCTCTTCTGGTAGTTGGTAGCATTCACAGACTAAATGTGGCTGTTGGGCTTATTCATCTATGACAAATCTTTTGCAGATTTGCCATTTCATTCCCTTTTGGTGTTCTTGTGGCTTAACTGAATTACAACTCCAATACTAATAGTGCTGAAGTGAGAATGAGATTTATTATACAGACACTTCTCTTTTACTCCTCTAGGCATTGACATAATTTCTCTATTGAAGAGCACTTTTTTTAAAAATTCATATTTGGAAAATGTCTTCTCATTACTATGATTTGCAGTCCTATAGTTTTATTTCAAGGACAGATGCACACTTTTGTTCAGGCTAATTTTCCAGAGACAATGTGCTTCAAAGTGAGATTTATTCCTTCTCTTATACAATTAGTCTTACTTAACTAAGTTTCCATTTTAAGACCTATTTTCTTCCCTTCATATGAACGTTTAAGAGAAGTGAAGGATTAATGAATTGAATAAATGTAGGAGCTGGGCTAGTCTGTTTTTACTCCTAGCAGTTGTTTTACTAGCAGAAAATACCCATTATATGGTCAGTGAGGTACTGAAGGAAAATAGTTGCTTTCATGCTGTAAGGATTCAGAGTTCAATATACTTGTAGTGCCTTTCTCTCTTCTCTGTACAAAGTGATTAGATACCATCTTGGCACTGTCTGGGAAATAGAAAAAGTCAAGAATACAACTGGGCAGATTCTAAGGTCTGCTTCACACAATGCTGTGGAACTTTCTCTGATGGATGATTACATTTTGGATAGAGGCTGAGGTGCTGACCTTGGCCTACAGAACCTGATATGATTTAGGACCTGGATTGGTGGTGCAATCACAGCTGAAATTATTTCCCCTTCTTAAGAAAGGGTAAGTTGGTGTCAAGTTATCTTTATTTGTTAATCCTTATTTTTTGAGGGTAAGGAAGAAAAATTGGGCAAGTTGACGTGTTGATTATCACTCACCTGTTACAAGTTTTGAAATACAACAAAGATGCAAAGATGGGTAAAAATACAGATAGCACATTTATTTGTTTTGGAAAAAAAATTGACTTGACTTCTGTGCTATGTGTGATACTGTCCAGTCTCTGAATATTCACACAGATAATTTACTCATGTAGGAATAAATGTTGAATTCAAAATGGTCCAATGAGAAATAAGTATCCATATAAGGTTTTGCACCACAGGACACTTTTGCTTTCTGTGCTCATAAATGCTCCTTTTCCTGGTATTCTCAACCTTCAAGTCCATAAGCAGAAAAACATGAGATACGTGTTACAAACATAAGGCTAAGCAGGTTACAAGTAATAGGAGTCTAGAATTCTAACAGAATTCACACTTCCCAAGTTGAAATGCATTCCTATAAAATGTTTAAAATCCAATTTTAAATGCATTAAAAATATGATGTTGTTTCCTTTACCCTGCAATTTTTTAATATATGACAAACATATTTCTTTTACCCAGGAGTTTCATAAATGGGACTTATCCAAGATCAAGCATCAGAACACTGTCTGTGTTTGCTCTTAAAGGAGATTTCAATTCATTGCCTTCAAAACATTGGTCTTTGAGTTTGTCATGAGGAATAGCTGGGTTATTATTAAATACTTCTGTTTGTCACAATAAAAAGAAAGCTGGACTTACCTTAGTCCTTCTGTAGATGTTTCAAAGATTTAAAATTGTAGATTCCCTCGAAATGAAGTAGTGTGTGAAGCATTTCACACTTCTTAAAACTGCTCCCAGTGACTTGGAGAAGCTGGTTAAAGTCAAGTCTGCTTTCCTTGCATTCACTGTTCATTCATTTAACACTCACTATTTTACAATCTACCTGCACAGCACCACAAGTGCCAACAATGTTGAATAGTTATCTTATGTTAGATTTGACAGAAACTTAACTTTAACTTCTGCTATTACCCCTGGTGCCTAAAATGAGCACCTGCTTGAATCTGTTTGATCTGAACAGATATTCAAGGGTGCATATGTTTGAACTTGGAGAAAATAGAGAAATTATTATGAAATGAAGACATGATGTGTCAAACATCTGACATATCATGCCACCAGCTGGAAAGAAAAAAAAACTTGGTCTGTGTCTGAGGTATTTTGCTTCACATCAGTCAAAGAGATAGCAAAGAAAGCAACCTTTCATTTGGAATCAGCAAAGTTTTGTGTCAACACTAAGATTTCCAGGCTTACTGAGGAGCTGATCAGCAGTGCAGCCAAGTCACTGAGAAACCCTCTTGAATAGTTGGCACCAGACCAGAAGAGACACAGAGTCTGGGGAGTTCTGAGTTACAGGGGTTTTTTTTAACTAGAAAAACAAAACAACAAAAAGGCCAAATCTGAAAATCAGAATCCAGACTACTGCTTAAAGTGCACTAATCCATATTTTGTTCATGCTTCAGGTTATCCAGATATAACAAATCTACATGAGAGCTAGCTAAGATTTCCCTTTCTACTATTACTGCAGCTACTTATTTCAGGAACTAAATATTGTTTAAAACTTAAAAATATAACTTACTTTAAATTAAGAATTTTCAATATTCCTGCATGAAAGAGTGAATTATTCTGGTTTATATGAATTGAGATATTGTGCAAGAAGTGCCAAACTATTCCAGATGGGATACTTGATAGGAAAGAGCGCTTAGTATTCTTTTTAATTAATCCTTCTAATATCTGAGTATCCTTAGTCAGTTGATTTTGAAGGTAAATGTAGAAATTAGCACACAAAGGTTTCACTTCAGAAAACACAAATTCAGCTTTTAATTTAGGTCACTTTATCTCTGCTTCCTTCCTGTGTGCTCACTTTCAGAAGACTGGAACATAATGTGACTCAGCTTGACTCTCCTGGCAGTATCTCCTCAACAGAGGTTCAGTGTTAAGAGTGTTAAGACATTAGCAGGTCAGAGCTGATGAGCACTGATGGGGCATGGCAAGCATTAGTGTGTCTATCTGGTTAAAGTCAGAGTTATTAGTGCTTTGCTTTTTATTAGGATAAGTTCATTCTTCTTCCTATTTATCTGTTGTTCCAGTAATTAACTCATAGTGATACTTCTATTTGCTAAATGACCCTTTTTTTGACCTAATTCTAAGTATTTCTACAAACACTGCCCCTTAGCCTGTGTTCCAGATTAGCACCTAAAAGAATTTCTGCAGCTTCCTGCTTTAACACTTTACTAGTGAAATGATTATTTCTGCTTTTAACTGGATTTTTATCCTCAAAGTGGGTCAGTGTCATCTACCAACCTAAACTGCTTATATGCAAACATGCATGCACAAATGCAGGTGCATTTCCATGTCTCTGACTTACCTGTGGAGCAAAGCATTTGGGTAATAAAATTGATTCAGAGAGCATGCTCTTCAGTAGCAGGGATTTAAGCAAATATCCAGCATGTCACTTCTCACAGGCCTTCTCTTCACTTTTCTGACGTGTGCCTAAAGGAGTGATCAAGAGACAAGTGTCTCTTTGAGGAGAATAGTAGTAAAATGACATAAGTGAGAAGAGGAAAAGAGACATCAGATGATACTTCAAATAGAAGCTGAAAAGCTGCACAGACTGCAGCAGCACGAAGCAACGTTAGTACATGGTTGCCCTACGCTGAAAAAAAGAAAGCTTCAATAGAGCAGTGTCAGCATGAAGTAACAAAACAGAGTTTGCCCAGTAAAGATTTTATTATTTCTTTTCACCTTGTCTCAGGGACAGGAGAGAGCACTCTCCGGCTTTTCAAAACTGAGGCTTTGCATCATAAAGAACACTTTTTTTCCCCTATTAGTTAATTTTCTCATTCTGGAAGATAATGTCAACTAGATTTGTATTTTTTAATTTTTCTTTATTTATTGTTTCTTTATTTTATTTTTTGTTGTCTTTTTATTACTTTTTTAAGAAAAACCTGATTGAAAAGTTGAAACTCATCTTACCTAAATGCCAAAACTTCATCAATAAAAGCATGTTCATACCAACACATGTAAAAGAATTCAAATTTTTCTGAATAAAGCTTTGAACATTATTTATCTTTTCTTTGTTTTAAAATAATCAAGTTATAGTACTTTGTTTTTTCCTTGGAATTGATCTACTAGCTGATTTTTTTATATTTCCTGTGTTTTTACATATATATTTTTACAAATATATTATCAGAAGGTTTACCCAGTTACATATTGCATATTACATGTCTTATCTGCATGTTCCTTTACATCTGGGCAGCAGGGACACAATGTAAGGAATAATACATAGCCTAAAATACCCTTCTGTAACAATTTATCAAATTTCTGTAAAGTACCTGTGGAGTTCTAACAGCTGAGAGTCAGCACAGTGAATCTGCTCGCTGAAAGCTGGTGCTCTGGGCTTTTATAGCACTGCCTCTCTTCATTGACAATTCACTTTTCAAGATCTCACTAGGGTCACACTATTACTCATGGTTACCACTAGCATGTGACTGTTACCTGAAAGCTATCCTTCCTATGCTTATAAAGCAAATTATATTTTCTACAGGTCTTACTCTTGATTTAGTTTTTCACCTTGTAGTTCTACATAATTAGTATCTCTGTGTTTGTAGAATGCTATGTAAACTGTTTTCATTAAGCCTCTGGTTTTGAAACCAAAATGGGCTGTGGTTGTCTCCAAATATATTTGAGTGTGCTAATCAAAAGAGTTGAAATGCAATGTTCTGAAGTCATGGAATAATAGAGTAGTTTGGGTTGGAAGGGACCTGTAAACATCATCTGGTTCCACTCCCCCTAACATTCAAACACTTCCACTGGACCTGGTTGCTCTAAGCCCCATCCAGTCTGGCCTGGGCCGCAAGGGCACATTGCTGGCTCATGTTGAACTTCTTGAACATTACCAAAGAATCCCTGTGTAATGTTTTTTAAGTTCATTTACTAGAAAATGAAATATATTAAGTTCATTTGCTAGAATAAATTGAAGGAGTATTTTGATAACCTTCCCCCTGCAGACTGTGGATATGTCCATGTAACCACAGTGCTGCTAAAGGGTACTTCAAAAACTGCAGTACAGAATCAGCATCACACAAAGCATTTAGTTTAAAGGAGAAGAAAATTCTAAAACATACATGCAGCCTTATTTCAACTGCTTACGGTTTATTGTGTACTTTCTTCTATGTTCAATCAATTTTATTCCAGCAGAGAATCTAAGAGGTGAGAAAAGCACAGGGAGAAGCTTCTTCACAATCCCTCCTGTAGCAATAGTAGCTTGAAATTGGGCTGGAAAAGAAAATGATATCCCTAATCCTTGAGCTATGAACATAAATTAAAGAGGAGCTAGGGAGGAAAAGGTATTTTTTTTACATCCTTTCTTTCCTTTATACTTAGGAGACTCATTTTTGGAAATAGGCCTTCAAAGACTCTGTTTGCAAGAGCAGTAACTGTAGTTTTTAAGGATATTATAACTTTTAAATAGGCAAGGTATATCTCATTTCTTTTGAGCTCAAAGTACAGCTTGCAGAGATCTTTGCAAAAATTTAGTCTCAATTTCTTCATGAACAATTTGCAGCTGTTAGTTTTCTGAAAGACTTAATTTGGAGAAGGTATTTCCCTACCACTTTCTGCTTGCAAGTGCTTAAACCTTGTTAGTTTCAGAATGTTTAAAACGCTGGCATAGAAACAGCTGAACTTCTAAGTGTTTCACTGAAACTTACTCCACACTCCTTATTGCCTGGAGGATGTTGTTCAAGTTCAAATTAATTATACTTTAATGTTAAAATAGCTCCTACTCCTACTCTACTTTCCCCCATGCTGACTTAAAGATAATTTGCATATGAAGATTTTATAGACAATATAGTAAGATTTTCATCCTGGTAAGAGGTTGTATTTATTGGTGGTTGTGCTCAACATGTTTGGTATATTCTCTTTGGAGTTTTTTAATATATGTGATAGGTATATATTGATGTTTGGTTTTTCAGTGCTTTGTTCTTGTGCAGATGCAGTGGAAGCCCATGATTTTCACACTGAATTTTAGCTTTTTAAGCAGAAGTAAAGATGAAGGGTCTAATTGCTTCAGCACTGTAATTAAGTCTTTCTGGTAGGCATGGATACCTCTCAATCATAATTAATTGTAAATATATGGATTTATGTTTGATTATTTATTTGTTTATTTTTCCTGGTCAGTTAATATATGTAATAAAAAGGAACATATTCAAAATATTTATTTTAGCCAGTCTGAAAGGACTAGCAAATAAACATCTGATTAGAAGATTGAGGAAAATACACATTTCTGTATGACTAGCTTTAAGTCTCCGCAGCCATTGACTCAGACAATCAAACACTGAATGACACAAACTAAGGTGTGACTGTTGCAGTCAGCAGCTTTATGACCATCTGCATGTAGCCAAGACAGTCATGTGTCTTATGGAATGACCATAAATGATTAATAGAGCTGAAAAGGTGGGCCATGTGTCTCCGCAGATTTGTTTCCTCTACTCTACTTTGAGCAAGAAAATCCTCTGCTCAGTTTTTCAACATTTTATTCTATTGTGTCTCAGCTCATAAATCTATCACTGGATCTCTTACTTGTGAAGGCTGACCATTTGCTGTTTATCTGAAATGCACTGTATGCATAGACAGACATTATGCTTGGACAACATTAATTTTTTATTTCCTTGTGTTTAGTAAGTTCAGTTGTCCAATACACAATTTGAAGAGTTGGTTTTCTTGTTTGCCTTTTTTCTTAATCTATATCTGATAGATGAAGTCCATTTACTAAATTTACTCAGCCACAGTGTTTCCCAATGCACACTGTTTTGGTACTTCCAGGCATATTTACAATCTATTCATTGAGTGGTTGGCACATTCTGCTGATTAATCCTTGTCGTGAAGCTCAGTACCTACTACCTTGCTCAACTGGATTGCTGACTGGGTTAGATACTACGGCACCAATATAATCCATCCAGAGCAATCCAGAAGCTTTCTTTTCTATTCCACTTAATTCCAAATTTTTCCCTGTGAGGGTGGGGAGGCCCTGGCACAGGTTGCCCAGAGAAGCTGTGGCTGCCCCAGCCCTGGAAGTGTCCCAGGCAGGATGGATGGGGCTTGGAGCAACCTGGTCAAGTGGAAGGTGTCCCTGCCACGGGAGTGGATGATATTTAAGGTCCATTCCAACCCAAACCATCCTGGGATTTCATTATTCAATGA
>NW_005054375.1:3065858-3126050 GCF_000277835.1 Geospiza fortis
CAGCCCTGGGGGACCCAGCCCTTGGGCAGACTCCATGTGGGAGAAAGCACCCAGCCCTGCTCACTGCCTCAGCTGGGACCCCAGTGCAGCTGGAAAATGCAGGCATTTAAATCTTGAAATTGTTATTGTTTCTGTCAAAGAATTTGGAATTCCATCCCAGTAAGCTCTCTGAAGTTTTCCTCAATCCATGGAATATCTGTGTTAATTATAAGCAGCAAATACTGATGTTGGTCCTGTCATCCCATGAAGGAGTGATCCCACCAGCCACATAGCCACATCACTACTTATGTTAAAGGAAAAAGATGTGGGGATTGGTTGGTTTGCTTGTTTGTGTTCTGTTTTCAAATCAGTTCTTCGTACCATGGAGAAAAACATCTCTGATTCACTTTGCTTACTGTTGGCCTTTTATGAGAACATCATTGATTTTTAGAAATTTAGTCCAGCATGATCTGAAATTCCAGATTCCTTACTCAAGTCTGACTTCTGTTACACAAAATACTATTATTTTATGATAACACTACTATATTGCCTCATGTTTTCTTGTTATCATTCATAGCTCTGGTCACTCTGAGGAGACAGTGTATGCTTGTGGAACAGCTGTATTCTGCAGCGACTGCCCTAGTGAGGTGACACTGCCAGGCACTATTGTGGCTGGTGAAGAGTTTCCTAACTGCTTTCCAGCTTGAAAATCAGGTGTTTAGTGTGCATCGTGAAGGAGGTGGAGTTTATCCACTGAGCAGTATGAGCCTGTTCCTGCATAACAGTATGCTGCTGTTCTGGCTCCTCAAAGTTGCCTTCCTCTTTCCTATTTTACTTTCTCCTCCTCCAGAATTAATCTGACTGCAGCAAGCCCAGCCCTTCTCCCAGGATCCTTACTGGAGATGGAGATCTGACATAGAAACAGATTAAAGGACAGAACTGTGTTTGAGTTCTGTAGGAAGCAGAACAGAACAACTGTGCTCTGGGGTCACCAAAGCCCAATTCCTGATTGTGACTGCAACCAAGTCAATGAAAGATAGTCTAAAGCAGTTTTGAATCATTGACATAATTTACTGAGGATCTGTAGAAGTAAGAAATGGATGTGGACTCCCTTGACCATATCATTCTGGAAAACAGAGCCTTTCAGCTTTAAGATGTTGGCCAATTCCCTTCCTCTGGGTAATTCTCCCCGTACTCTCTCAGTGTCCTATTTATTTTTAGCCCTTCCATTGACTGCAAATCTCTAACCATAATATGACATCTGGTCTCTTCATGTTACACTGTATAGGAATCTCTCAAAGCCTGCCAATAGAGGGAAGATTCATGTGTCTGGTTTTATGGCAAATTTTAAAGAGATTTTTGTCAACACTTCTTGCAACACATTCTTGTATTTGTCTTTTATTCTTCTGGCTGTTTTCCTTTTCAAACCCTAAGCAACTGCCATTCACCCTGACTCTCCCACATGCTTGGCTAGTCAGTTTTTTTCTTTTGGTGATTGTCATCCTGCCAGCCCCCAGGGAGAGCTCTGAACCAGATCCCTACCTGCATTTCCTCAGCACCTTATTCCCCATCTGGTGTTGTGAATTCCTGTTTATTTTCTGGCCTGCTTGTTGGGACAGAAAATTGTACCTTCACACCCTGAGGAGGTGTGATTTGACTGCTTGACAAATAGCCATCCCAGTAAAGGTTTGGAAACATGGGCAAGGAAAATATGGTTGATTATACACTATGTGATTTCACTGTGCTAAATTCTAATTGTTGTTAACAAAAATTGCAATGGCAACTTCTAAACTGCCATTGGAAGAACATCCTTCTAGTATCCTGGTCAGCTGAATCTCAGTTACAGTGCTGACCAAGCCAGAGAGATTTGAAAGTCTTGCTCCCAAGGTCTTACAGTGTCAAATGAAACTGGTCGTACTGATGGTCATGATCTCCATATTCCTCAAGGCACTGTGGTGTCAGCTGCTGGGACAGGGCTGACCCTGACATTAACCCCAGTGAAATATTGCCACATACCAGCAGTTTGCTTATCCTCATGCAATTATCACTACAGAGGCTTACATCTGTAACATCTCCTAAAGAAATAAAAGTAGCATTAGTAGCCATGCTGCAAACATATGGTGCCTCAGAGCAGCTGGGAAAACACGGTGCTCCAGCTTTCTTGATGGAAAGCACTTTTCCTCTGCCAACTGCATTTTGTAAAACAGTTCAAAGCCTTTTACCAGCTTTCAGGGAGCTGCTTGCCACAGGGAAATGCTTGTGAAAGGAGTGGGCAGGCAGGCACCCAAACAGCAGAAGTCATAAGCTATCTTGCTACCTCTTCCCATCTTCCTGTTTCTACACAGAGTGCTCAGATTATCTGCTGAGAGGAAAAATTACTGAAGGTATTTGGATACAAGTAAGCCTCCTACATCTATAGGATTGCCAATTCAGATCATCAGATTAACTGAGCATTGGCCTTTCAAACATGCATTCTGTAGGAATGGTGTTGCTAAATCAGTGTCTTCCTGCTGTACACTTCTTTTGCTGTGTCCCATTGAAATTCTGTGCCTTTTTAGCCCGCCTTTCTTCTCTGTGGTCAAATACCTCCTGATCCAGTATTGTGACCAGTTTGTTTTCATATTGCTGATTTTAGATCTAACACTTCTGCAAATGCAACCCTATGGTAGGTCCTAAAGATCAGCTGTTTGACTTCTAAGAGCTTCCTTTCACCTTCTCTAAGGGCATTTCTGTACTAGGTTCTGTCAAATACTGCATCTGGTCTCCAGGTAGTGGCACTGTCTGTTCAACTTCTTGTTCAGGTTATTGCACTTCTCCTTCTTAGAGACTTAGAATCTCAAAACCATAAATCAGCCCAGGTCAGAAAGTCCTCAAAAGTTCATCTGGTCCCACCTTCTGTGGGAAAGAAAGCCTACAAAGAAAGGAAGACTTAAGAAGGGAAGGATATTATGAATATCAAGTCCATTTGTAGAAGACATCCTACAGTAGATAGGGAAAATAGGAATCATTGTAAAAATATTTTCTTAGGTCTACTCAATATAAAAGCCTCTCATGGGATGGCCACAACACATTTTATTTTCCCAGCTCAGAACATTAGCATCATATGACAGCTGCTCCTGAAAGAGTAGAATAACCAGAGGAAATATAGGATTACCCATAGGAATTATATGTTCTTTGTGTGTCCTTAGTTACTATGTTCCCATTCAGGATGGAGATCCATATTACATATTCTGAATTCTTCCTCAACAGTTTCCCCTCAAATAAATAAATATATCTCATGACAATAAAGCATCATTCTAAAGCATTTCAGTGAGAACAGCATCTTTGATAAAAAATTTCTCTTGTCTCTCAAAATGTTAAAGAAAAGAAAATAAAATAAACGAAAAGATACAGATAAAGGTTCTAAGAAATTCAAGGGAGGAAAGCTTTCCTTATTAAAGCAACATAGATTTGTGACATAACCTAATGAGTGATTTCCAAATAATTACATAAACCATTGGGTGTGCCTTCTACATCTCTTCTTTCAAGACTTTAATAAATGTTTAGTGTATATTCTACACATCCTATAGCTGCAGTTTAATAATCACAAAGTGTATTTATGGTATTTGGTATATATAATCTTTACCTCATAGACTTCTGTAAAACAGACATCCTCCCTGGATAGAAACATTTTCAAAAATTTTTTGATGTGTTATTCAACTCAATAATAAGTAAGAGTAATTGAAAGCAGACCTCTCTCAGTGTTTCAGAGCAGTAAATGTTAACAGATGAAGTGCTTAAATGGCAGTGAGGCTCCTGTTAGTACCTGTGGACCTGGGGAGAAAGGAGCCCATGCTGGAGTAGGTTTGCTGGCAGGGCTTGTGACCTGTCAGGAGACCCACACTGGAGCAGCCTCTTCCTGAAGGACTGTGTCCTCTGTTAGAGCAGCTTTTGAAGAACTGCAGCCTGTGGGATGGACCCACCTTGGGGCAGTGCCAGAAGATCCACCTTCCTTTAGTGGAACTCCATGCTGGAGCAGGGAAGAGTTTGAGGAGGAAGGAGCAGGAGAGACAATGTACAATGGAGTGACCTCAGCCCCCATTCCCTTTGCTCCTGCACTGCTGCTTGTGGAAGGGGATAAAGACATTGGGAGTGAAGTTGAGCCCTAGAAAAAAGGAGGTGTTTTTAGTTTTGGTCTTGATTCTCATTATCCTGCTCCCTTATAAATCAGTAATCCATTCTATTAATTTCTCCCGGCTGAGTTTTGCCCATGATGGTAATTGATAGGTAATACCCCAGTCCCTGTATTAACTCACAAGCTTAGTGTTGAATATTGTCCCTTGGTTTTGTTGGGTGTGGTGTGATACTGTGGCTTGGTGGACCCTTGTCAGTAAGGCAAGGTTAACCTGCCACCCCAGCAAAGAGTGACTTCACAGGAAGTAGGCACATGTAGGGAGTTTGGACCCCTTTTGTTGTAAATTTCAAATAATTCACCTTTCAGAGTCAGTCACAGTAATATATAACTTGTTACAGAGTATCAAATTTAACTTTTGCATGTCCAAAAAAAGATAGACCATTACTTCAATTCCCATGACTGTCATGCAAGAGATAAAAGGGAAAGTATTATTTGAAACTGCAGCTCAAAATAGTCAGTGTTCAACATACATTTAAGCAAGTATGTTAAGAAAAACATGTTCATCTATAATAATTTAGAGCTATTCAAATTCTACAGCTTATCTTACTGCAATAAGTCAGTGGGATTCCCAACAGAAATAGTATTCAGGGTTAATACAGCATAATGAAGGAAAGGTCACTTGACACAAGCTAGTAGACATCTCCAGGCAGTTTTCAAAGATGTTCCTAGTCACCCTGTTAATTACATTCAGCCTTGCTAAATTGTCTCCTGGTTTCAGTCATTTAGTGTTTTTTCTCTTGATGAAGTTAATTTCTTTCCTATGTTCCTTAAAATACATATCAACTAAGAACAATTCAGGATTCAGTTAAATTGCATTGTCACAAAAATCAAGCCTGAAAAATGACCTTCAGAATTGTGGTGAATTTCTGATATCACGCATTGTAAAACTACTAGAATATTTGAATTCAGTTTTTCAGTTTTCAAATTTTCTCAGAAATTTATGAAGGATGATATTTTACCAAGCGGTTGTACTTGTGAACTAAATGGTACTCATGTGGATCTTAATGCAGGGTTTAAAATTAAGCACATGGAACAAGTATTGCACATCTGGATGCAGCTTGGAAAGGAGGAGAAAAGCAATTGTCTTAGGTAGATGATTATAAAAATATTACTGTAAAGGAATCATGTCATAGAGTAAAGGTCATGACTATGCAGTGATATTATGTTAAAATAACTTATTTTTGCAATAAAACTTGAGTCTTTGAGGAAAAGGAGAATGGACAGCAGGTTCGTAGTTTTCTCTGGATGTTTTGTCCACTGTGAAAAGAATTCTTGCCTATTTGCAGACTTATGGTTTGTTTTATAGATTAGTTGCTGTGGGATTCTTCTCATGTAAACATAACAACTACTTATTGGAATAAAAATAGAAACTTATTTGCTCTGGTATTTGGAAATTTTGGTGATGAATGACATATACTAAAAAGAGATAATACCTGACTCAAGAAAAGTATGGGGAAATAATTACAGCAATCAAGTTCATGGAAGAAAAATGGTGATCAAGAAATGTCTAATGATTGACAAAGATAGATGAGGCACATTGAGAATGCGGAAAAAAAGTTGCAGCAACTGCTTTGGGAGTACCCATGTATACATAATTTCACTGGAATGAAACATTTGCAGGGTTACCCTTAAGTGCAGTAGAGTGGAAGGAATAAATATCCATGGACCACAGTGTTCCACCCCTCTCCCAAAGGCAGGATATAATTGAGGTGAAGGGATGCAGAATTAACTGAGAGACTGTGTTTAACAAAGCTTTTGTGTGTGTGTGTGTGTGTGTGTGTGTGTGTGTGTGTGTGTGTGGATGTGATGGGTCTGGAGCACAAGAGCTGAGGGGGCTGGGGTTGTTTAACCTGGACAAAAGCAGGTTCATTACCAGTACTTATCACTCCCTTCAACTACAGAAAGAGAAGTTGTAGAGAGGTGCAGGGAGGTCTCATCTCCCAACAAGCAGTAGGACAAGAGGAAAAGGCCAGGAGCCTATTGAGCCAGCAGAGGTTAGGAGTGGGTATTAGGAAAAACCTCTTCAGAGAAAGTGTTACCAAGCATTGAAAAGAGGCTTCCCAGGGAAGTGGTTGCATCACCATCCCTGGAGGTATTTAAAAGATGTGTAGATGAGGCCTTAGGGACATGTGTTAGTGGTGGATTTGGCAGTGCTGTGTTAGCAATTGGACTCCATGATCTTAGAGGTCAGTTCTAACCTAAATGATCCCACGTGCATATGAAAAGCTACCAAAGGCACAGGAGACCATAGGCAGAATGAATGTGGACTTTAAAAAGCACTGATACAATTCTGCCCAAAAGGCTTGTGTGCCAGATATCATATCAAGGATGTTATATTCCTAGGATAACTTAATGGAGATATATTTCATATATTTCATTTTATTCAGAACTCATAGTTCTGAATAAAAACTTTAATGCATTGCATGTGAAAAGAAATGCAGAGTGGCTGGGGAAAGGACAGAAGAATGAATATTATGGTTATCATTTACCCTTTATAAGAAAGGCAAGGAAAGATGCATCTTTCAGCAAGAAAACTTTGTACTTGAGAATGGGTAAACAAGCATGGTCAGCAACTGAAATACAGGTTAGGCTTGGTTATATTCACATCTTAACTCATATGGATATGGAGGGTTCATTCCTGGGTTTTAGGCTTGTCCCCAGTGGGATCACAACTAAGAAAAAGAAAGTTAGAGTTATTATTTCAAAGGATTAGTATGTTCCAGGATTTGAGTGTAATTTAAGCTTCTTAACCATGCATATGTCTTCAGCAGATTATAAAAAACAAAACTAAATTTCCATTGTCATTATAAGCTATTAATTATATATTGCAATTCTTCTCACACAGCAATGGGTATGAGTGAAGTTGTCTCTGGAGCAGTTTTGTTATAGACTGTTCAAAAATGTAATGGATGGAGATGGAGAAGTGGGAGGGAAAGTGGTCGGTATATCACAGGGCAAGGAGGTGGTAAAAGAGGTGTATACAGAAGAATAATTAATATAACAAATAAGTCTACATGGGGAGAGAAAGGGAGTGAACTGTTGTGGACAGCACACATTTCAACAGCAAGATGAATTGCAGCATTTCTAACCATAGGAGTTAGATTCAAATGAAAGCTACAGTGATTAGTTTGCTCTATGGTTTTGGGTTGTTTTATTTGTTGGTTTTTTTTGTTTTGTTTTGTTTTGTTTTCTTGGGTTTTTTGTTTGTTTGTTTGTTTGTTTTTTTGGTTTTTTTGGTTCATTGGGTGTTTGTTTGTTTGTTTTATGTAAACAAAACATTAAAGAACTCTTTGAAGGAATAAATGAAGATTTATAGGAACATATAGCTGTAGACAAGAAAAAAAAAAAAGCCTAAAGTTCATAGATCTCCTATTGGTAGAAAGTTTAGACAGGAAATTGTTGCATAGGAATAAAAAGCTCATTAACAGCTACATGTAGCTCAAATTGTTTTATAATGAAACCAAACATGTCTACTGCTGCAACTGACTGCCTGTGAATAATTCCCTCATACTTTGGTTTCAACTGATGGCACCCTGGCAATTCCATGTTTATGAAATCAGATACATAATCATTATTAAAAGATTTTGACATTTGTATGCAATCATAAAACATCACTGATGAATGTGCTGTTTATTTTAAAAACAGCATAATAATGGTTTTGGACTGACTGGCATGATACCACTTGGAGAACACTTCTCAGCAAAAAAATTTCCAGTCCTTAAGCTTTTGGGAGGTTCTGAGAATTCGATATTAACAGTAGCTCCAGTCAAGAGACAGATGAGCTCAGTACCTGTCAGGATTAAGCCTGGTTTGCATTTCAAAATTCAAGGGTGGACAAGGTTACTTTTTGTTTTTCTTTTCTTTTCCGTAAAACAATAGGGAATAACAATGTAGCACTTCTGAAAGTGTCTCCAAGAAATACAAATTAATCTGTTCTGCCTCTTTGAAGACTTTCTCTACACACGTCGTATACTGATAACATTTCTCAAGTAATTATCATTATCTCTGAGCAAGTGTTTTCAAACATTTGATATCTTTTAATAAGGAAAACACAGTGCATTTTGCACAGAAGAGCTGGCAAGATCCAGGTGATATGGTTACCCAGGAAGAGAACTAGGGGAACAGGAGACATATTGGGGATTAAAAAAAAAAAAAGAAAAAGAAAAAAAAAGCAGAAATTGAATACATAAAAGAATACTGCTCCTGCACTGCATTATTGGTTAATAAACTTCATCGTGTCTCACAGGGGTACTGAAGGGATTTAGCAGTGGGCTGTAGTTGCCCATTGGATGTATCTGTAAAACAGTTCACAGAACTGCAAACCACAGTTCACAGAGTGGTTCACATCACTGAATTAACAAAATACCCAATTCACTGTATATATATGCATAGCACCTTTTTAAACTTGTTTACTTCACAAAAGCACTGCAACTGTTTACTTTAATTACTTCATTTTCACTTTCTGCATAATTTAAGTTCAACACTTCAGCTGCAAGAATGATTAATGAACCTGCAATTAATTAACATAATGGTATTAAATAATAATGTATAAAATAGTGTGAAAGCACCACAGTGCTTTTTACCATATTCCACAGATGTCACACTTTCCTGAGAAACATTTTACATCATTGAGAGTTTAATAGGAGTTAATTTGTCTTCCTTTGCCTTTTCTGAAGCCAACTAAAAAGTTATATGTGCTGTTACAGAACTGTGATTTAGAATTATATAAAGGAGTGCAGCAGTCTTCTGATCTCTCTTTTTCTTCAAAACTATAAGCTGAAATAGTTGCAATTTAATTAGAATAAGAGAATGGTTTAGGTTTTTTTACCTGTTTATAATCAGGACACAGTGAAAGTTTTACTGTCATTAACAAAAAACAATGATTGGGTTTTTTTCGCTACTATGAGTCATCCTGCCACTTCCATAATTAAATAACTGAGTATTTTTTTCAGTCTCTGGGAAGAAAAATAGGGTATTGTTTCTATTTCTTCAATTCTTTGCATGGTCTGAACTTTAGGGTGAATCAGAAAAGGTTTTCTTCCAGCACTGTTGCTACCTAAATAGCAGTGGGGTGGATGGTACCTCAGCAATGCACACATTCCATTGACTTTAGCTTTAAAATTTTGGTTGAGCAAGGAATTCATTGAAGGATCTCTATCTCCTTTTGTTGTGTATAATAATAGCAAGTTTGTGAACAAGCCTGTCCCATGCCAGCTTTGTCATTGTAAGGAAAATCCATTCCTTCAGGCTGGGTGTCAGCCTGAAAACCTGCTGTGAGTTTCTAGTTTCATCAAATGCTGGTGAAATCTATAAGGATCCTGCAGTCCTTCCATTGCCTCTGAAAATTTGCTGTGGACTTGCTCCCAGCTGCAAGTAGTGCTCTGTTTCCCTCAAAAGTGTCCCAGTTCCCTGCAGCAGCAGGGAAAGGGAAGCAGCAGTGCACACAAGGTTTTACTTTAGATCCTGAAGCCCTTTAGTACTGTCTAAATCTTCAGTGCAGGCCACCTGCTCATTGTACCTTCCAAGCAGATTTCTCCAAGGGGAGGAGGCAAAGTTGCTCTCAGCAAAGCAAACTCTCCTCTCTGGTGCTGGAGCAGCATAGAAGGAGCAAACCAACAGCCAGTCCTTGGTTTTGCTGCTATTTGCATCTTTTTTGTGTAGAATTAAACATGCAGTAGAGGTACAATGAGCTGCAAGCAAGCAGGTTGTTACAGCAGTTGCTGTACCAGCTGATCTAGATTAAATGACCAGCTCAATAATGCTGGTTGATAAATCACTTCTGAATTTGACCTTCTCACTGCATCTTACTAGGCCTGAAATGTCCATGACACTGTGCAGGTCTGACTTCACCTTTCTCAGAGTGGGCAGATCCAGAAGCTGACAGCACTTTAGCATTTACTGGGCTCCATTGTGAGCTTACCAGGTTTTCCTGCATAATTGCTTGGAGAATGTGTGGAACTTAATTTTTTATATTCCTACTGGGGTGTGTGTCTTAAATTATGAGAAGGTACTTCAAAAATTAGTGTTTCAGTGGGAATTGTGTGCTCTGCTCTTGCTCTATTATGTTGAATAATATGTTTAGAGACTTTCTGGGCTCCTGCTCTTTCTAAACATCAGAAAAAAAGAGGATATCAGACAGGTGGAAGTCTCTGGGAGAGAAGGTAAAGGTTTAGGAAGTGCAGTGACTCAGGCCTTTCAGAGGCAGGGGAAGGAAAGAATGCATTTCCTCACCTTTATGAATATTTGCTGGATGAAAAAAATCTGACAGATAATAACAAGCCTTCTCCCTGCTTGTCTTTAGCATATCTCTGTGTAAGCTCCCCCTCTCATAACCATTTTGTATTCAATCACAGGAATGACTTTAGTAATGAACAAAGGCTGCACTGCTTCTGTCACTGTCTGCTGATCTTTGTCATCCTCCTGCAGTGTGTGCTGAGCTGCCACGGTTTAAGATAAAGCTCTATTATTCTAAATCACTGAAATGAGAGTGACGCTGTACAGCAGGAAAGTGCACAAGGAGAAATTGTTTTAAACAAGCCTTATCTGTAAGAATTGAGGTTGCAAATCTATCTGGTTGTGTGTTAGTATCAGTGTAAGTTAGTGAACAGTGCAAAGGGCCTGACTTGAAGCCTTGTGGTTGGCCTTATCCCCTTTTGTTGTCAATGAGGAGCAGGACAGACTGTAACAACCTTCAGGCTTAGTTAAAAAAAAAAAGAAAAGAAAGCATTGAAATAGCAGTAAAATAAGGAGATGTTATGCTTATGCTCTCCTTCAGGGAACAAAGCTGTCTAGAAAACTATTGGTGAATTATTAACTGATGACTGAGAAAACTCCCGGTTCCTGACTGACCTGGACAAAAGGCATTGCTTTTAAATTATCTGCTTTACTCTTTCTTCCTTCTTCTCTCCCATCCATCTCTTACACTCCCAACCGAGTATGTGGAACTGGAAAAAAAAAAGGCAAATGTCTAAATGTAATTTCAGAGTTCACTGATTTAGCTTCAGTTGCACCTCTGACACTTGAAATGTTTAGAGGCTCTGAAGGGAGAAAACAGTCTGGAGAGAGTAGACATCATACTCAAAGGGACAGGATTTGTAAAGTCTAAGTGGAAGTCAAACGGTGTGTATGAAAATGTGATAATAGCTCTTAAGCTGTAAGGAAAGAAAACTCATTTTCTTTTCAATAAGCTTATCCTTAAAGTGTTACCAATCTGTATGTGGATGGCTTCTTATATAGAAAACAGATTTTATATGCATAAGAAATGTGTTTTATATATATGTGAATTCAATTATTTCTGTTTCCATCAACCACTGCAGGTCAATGCTTTCAGATTCTATGATTCTATATTTTGAGCTGTGGCATGAAAGATGCTAAAGAAAATGCTTAGAGCTCATGCACCTCTACCTCTACAAAAATTGGTTTTGCTTCCAGAAACTGAGTAAAATAATAATATTTTGTATTGCTTTGATCTCTCTGATGCTGCTCATTCTTGTATTAAAGGAGAGGAAGCTCTTCAGATTTACTATATATTAAAAGGCTATATTTGGAAATGGTGCACAATGTAAAACATTAAGGCATTACTGATACTCTTTGCATGTTGCTGCTGAATATGGTTGCTTAGTTAGTGAAACTTTTATCCCCAATTTGTCCTAGAGAGTCATATCTGAGAGCCTGGTTACAAGTAGTTATAAAATTATTTAGATTATCTTGACAATGAACATCACCTTTAGTAAGGTTGGGCAACAGTCAGTTAAAGGAAAAGAGCTAAGAATTGCCTATGTTTTTAAATTTTATCTCCATGCTTTGCAGGATGAATCTGTAGTTCAGTAAGTGTGCTTTTTCTTATATATAGCATATCCTATGTGAAAATGCATATTAGGTTTAATCAGTCTGCATATGCTGCAAATCTGCTCATGTTTATAGAGCATTTTTATTCTGACCTCACATGGCTTATGACTGCAGGAACTGAATAGGAATTCCTTGCATTTGTTCCCCTCAGGAGGTCCTGCATTGCTTGGAGATGTAGGCAAAGATGTTTATGGTCACACAGAAATCCTGTAATTGCGCAGCGCCAGCAGGAAGGGAAGACATGGACAGTATGGTGGATGGAGAGAGAAATAAGACCTGCAGCAAGTGGTTTTGGGAAGATAGTCAAAAGTAAAGAAGACTAAGGAGCACAGATGACACAGACTAAGCAGGAACTATGGATGTCAGAAAAGGTTAGAGGAGAAGGAAACTATTCTATAAATAATAAAGCACTGATGCTTGCAAGTAATGGAAATGTGGAGCTGTGAATAGTTTCATTACAGAACTGTCATATATACTGGTAAAGCTCATGTTGCCACTCCAGTAAATCTCTATTAGAGAAGTCAGCAACTCTGTACTGCTACCTACTACTGCCTTTTTGACATAAAGTCCACTGACCTGATTATTCAAGGTTAGGATGTTTCTGTGTTAACAAAGTCAACGTTTCCTCTTCGTTTCACCTAAAATGGAGAAAATGGAATGTAATTTCTATGTCCCTGAGTCTTTTTAAACAACATTAGGGTTTGTTTTTTTTTACCATGAATAACTAAAATCTTACACTGCTCAAGAACATAGCCAAATGTTCAATCTTCACTTATATCCAGTACCTGTATTCATCATGAAAAACGAATTCTGTTACATGTTTCCAAATGGTTTTTGGATAAGAGCTAGCATTGGTTTTGCAAGTTCCATTTACAGAGATTTGGAGAGCCTTGTTGCTGAGGTAAGAAGGCCAAGTGTTGTGTGTGGAGTCTCTAACCTGCCTTCCTGCTCGAGAGCTTTGCAGGGAGTACTCACAGGGAGCTCTGGTGGGAGCTGGAAGGGAACTGTAGGGAGGCCAGAGAGCTGCAAGTGGTGTTGCTGAAGGTGTATCCTTAGGACACAGAAAACGTAATTAGGCTTTACTGGATTTCTCAGACAGCCATAGATCATCTCTGGCAAATTTAGAGAGTGTTAAGTTTGAACTGAAGTCCCCCCATCACACGCACTCACCTGAAAGATTAAGGGACATCACAGCACTGTGGGTGGTTTTGTTTCTCAGCTGCTCCAAGCTGTTACAGGAGGTGCTGTGGAGGCATGTTTTCCAAGGGGATATGAGAGTGGAGGAGGTCTTGGGAAATGATGGATCATACAGACATGAAACATAGAATATGAATTTAAAATTCTTGTAGTTGTCTGGAGATAGATTTTTTCCAGTGTTTGTCAGAATTCATGCAGGAGATATTTTTTATTTGCTTTTTGTGCCTGTCAGGGAGAATTGGGGTAAGTACTTTTGTTCTTTGTGATGTTCCTGGTCACAGGAAGCAACAGCTGTCATGAATAGAAAAATATTTTTCTTTGTTTGCCTTTGTAGAATTGCTTCATGAAAAATATTTACCTCTGAGGAAGGACACAGATTGTTCATCATGAATCTTAAAAAGAAGCAAAGGCAAACTTTATTTCTCAACAAATCAGGGAAAATAAGAATTTTGGGAAAACACTGGAAAATATGAGAGTTCTACCACAGCACATGATACCTTTTAGTTCTCATTCTTCTGTCTGACTATATTGATTATTATTTTTCACCTTTCTGTATACTCACCTTGTATTGCTGTTTCAAGGTGAGGGATTTGCTTTCTGTTGAATGCTATATAGCTTTTCCCAGTGAAGGCATTAATTTATTCCACACCAGGGAGACATTGTCTCTTTAGTTTAATTTTCATTGAAATCTTTTGCTGTGTTATCTACACTAATCTGAAAGCTGAGTAAAATCAATGTACATAGAAAATGAAATTATTTATTCAGTGCTTGTTCAATCTTATCAGTCATGTAAAGATTCTAACATACAAAGCAGATCTATATCTATTTCTTTCTCCTGTTTCCTTTCAAAAACTTTTTTCCTGTCTCCTTGATACTATCATTTCATGCCTACAGAATGCAGAAAAACATGTTTTGTGCTGGTTTATATACTTTGCATTCTCACTGAAATAGGTGGAATTCTGGAGATATTAAATTTGTATCAATAACTTTTGTAATACTGAAGTGTTAGAGAATATTTATAACATGCTTGAAAATAATTCTCAGTGATACAGTTTTTGATAGCATGATAATTTCATATAATTTTGTGATAATTTCATTTTGTCTTTAGCACACCCTCAGTGTTGCAAAATAAAAGCCTGTAGTCTACTTCTGTATGCAAGAGACATGTTCCCAGTTCTGTTCTAGAAATGTGTACCCTTCAAAGAATGCACATACTGGGGCTGACTTACCGATGCTTATCCACTCGTATAATCTTTACTTGCACAAACAGTCCTGTTGAAGCTAAAACTCCCAGATAAAACACAATTACTCACATGCTTTAAGGTTGCATGGATCTTGACAATTGTATTCTGCCCTCCAGCTAAAGGTTTGCCTTAGCTTCATCTGATAAAACCTTCTAGCTGCGTGCTCCCTGCTGTGAATATACATTCTGAAAGCTGGCAAGTGTATGGCTTAAGAAGTAGAGAGCCAATTATTAACTGCCACACATTCTTTATGAAAAAACAAATATATCTAGCTTTTAATATTATAGCTCTCTTTTCAGCGCTGTTGAGCTTTGCTGTTTACCTCACTTTACAGCATTTTTTCTCAAGGAAGAAATGTCTGATTCTAGATTTCTTGCTGATGGCAGAAGAAAGAAGATGCAAACATTTTCAATAACAGTCTTGACAATGACTTTCGTTGTTGGGGCAAGAACTGAGGTCATATTTGGCACTTAGCCCCAGACTGTTCTGCAACAGTGCTCTGTCCCAGAGTAGACCTTACCAAAGAATTCTGCTCTCAAAACTGGAGGCAACTATTTGCAAAACAGCAGTGCCAAAGCTGAATTTTCTAGTCTCTCAAGGACAATAGTAGGCTGGCTGCATTCTGGGTTATATTGTGTCGTGACTGCTGGGTACCCACTGTACATATACAAACAGGCTGTACACAGAATTTGTCTTCCCTATGATACTAATAATGATAAAACTTTCAAAGTGAATGGTGCACAATGTAGTGCATTATCTGGCTTGGCTTTGCTATGATAGCTGTCATAAATTGATTTTACATGTCAATAGTGGCTATTAGCTAATTGCATAATCTGGCTTTTGGATGTGCTTCACATGCAGCCTTACATTTAAACAAAGCTGCCAGTTGAAGAAGGAATGTAATTTCCTTTTTTAGTTCCCCTCCTTTGAATTACTTAACTACATAACCATATCCTTATCTTCCACTGAATGTAATTAAATGATTCTTAGAAAATTATTAAGTCAAGGAGTCTTTGGAAAACAGTTACACTTGTGAATGAGTGAGTGCATGTGTGTGTGAAGCAAAAAGGGAGTGATGCTGGGAGTGAGGGTGTCTTCGTTGTTATTTGAACAAACTGAGTTAATGAGTGTTTTCCTGCAAATATCCAGCTCTACAAAGCATTTCCCCTCAGAGTATTATTGTAATAAGCATTGTCCTTCGGGAGCTCCAATTCTCCATGCTGAATTTCTCTCCACGGTACAGTGGGATTTTTGGCAGGAGCTGCAAGCAGCATATGGGATCTCAGTATTAGACAGAGATCTACTGCTGATGGAGGAAACCATTGTGCCCTTACCTTGCAAAGATATGTTATCATGCATGGGAATTATGTTGGGGTATCTGAGCATCATTCATGGTTTAGTAAATTCCAAAAGAACAACACAGAAGTACATCAGTCAAAATGTTGTGGAAGCAGAATAATTAAGTCTACTATCTATTTATATTCTGTAAAGTCAGCCTATAAAACATCTGTGGTATTTGCATGGCCATTGGAATTGAATTTGTATTTCTTCACTGTAAAATGAGCATGTACTTCTGCTCACACTCTGCTCCAGGAATTTCCACAGCTCCATGCAAGTGAGCAAAGTAGGGCAAATTTATACCAGTAACACTGTGACCCAAATACTAGCTTAGCTTGTACATGGCACCTCATTAGATGCAAACTTGCTACAGTGGATTTTTAATATCAGCTGGCTGCAGCATTTTTTCATCTGTTTAGCCCATGTGTCTATTTATCAGGCTGTATAATTACTGCTATATGTGTAAAGACAGGTGATAAGATCTTGTTCTAAGCTGATAAGATTTTGTTCCCCTACTCCATTTCCCATGCAAGGAAAGCAAAATAACAACTTGGTGTTACTTCTCTTACATTGGTGCACATTTGCAACAACCTTCCTAAGGTGAAATTGCCAGTTTACAAATGAGGGCAATGGTGAAAAAATTGCGCTCCTCTGTTCCATGTCACGTGTAACACTACCAATCTTCTCTTCTCTTTTGCAGTTCTGCTACCCGCTTAGCTTTCTTGGTGTGATGAAGCCCATCTGAATTACTATAGTTGCAATATACTTTCCTCTGTAATTTAGACATGTTTTATTGCTCCAAAAACTATTTTTGAAAATAAATTGACAAATAAATGAAAACCTTCTAGCTGCTTATTTATTTCATGAAGAGTTTATTGTAATAGTCAGAAAATTGACTACAACATGGGAAGAAATACTGTATGAGGATAGTTCAACTACATTGTTTACACACGTCAGGTCTCATTCACTTGGATTAATTTATTTGTTCAATATGAATCCTTTATATGCATTAAAAATAATTTGACACAACTTTTTCTGTCTCATCTGCATTAGACAACTTGTAAAATATAATTTGCAGAGCACTGTGGTCAGCAGAATTTCTTAAACAGTCTTAGCATATTTCTTTAAAAATAAAAGCCAGCCACAAAGTTCACCTAAATAGAAGTCCTGTCTTTGTAATTGTTGTGAGATTGAGTTCTCTTTGCCTTTAAAACTTCAGTAAATGCCATAGGCCTGCAAGAATAATTGAGAAAGAATATTTACCTTTACGCTATTATTCTTTCTCTATTTTTATTTTCTAAAAAAAGATAGGTGTGACTGCTAAATAGACCTTCTCAGTGCTTTAAGGAGGAATGGATAGAAAAGAAAGTAATGTAACTTTGAAAATAATGTAATTTTCCATGTTTCTACTAAGAAAAAATAGCTTCTCATTATAGATCTCAGAGTATCAGCCTATTTGATGAGAAGTAAATGAAAGGAAATGTTACATTTTCCAGACTGGGCTTCTGTATGGACAGGATGTAAACTTGTGAATGTCTAACATGTTGGACAGAGACATGTGGCACTGGGCAAAGGGCTGAAATAGCTTAAATGCTTGATTCTGTTCCTGATGAAGCTTTTCTCAACTAAATACCAGACAGTTAAATACAGTTTATAAGCCTCCTACCTCTATGACAAGTATATCCCTTCTGAAGGGATTTTACTCTTTTGGTCCATTTCCATTTCATCAGTATTTCATGGAGCAGCATGATTATTTTGCACTACCCTATGGGACATATAGTACCAGGGACGTCAGTCTGGGAATGGAAATATTTGGGGAGTACAGGAGCAATTGTATTTCATAGAAACAAGTTCTAAGTAACATCCAGAAGTCAAGAAGACAACTGCCAGCCCAGGAACTGGGAAGCAGCTCTTCATTTGCAAAGATCCACTGGAAACGTGTGTGGTTTATTCCTGTAGGTTAGGAACCAACAAAGTTACTGGAGAATCTCATATTCTATTGACCTTCAAAAATACTCAGCCCCCATCAAAAGATTTTTTTAAAAGCGGGCAGGGAGGTTTAACTATTTCAACATTATTTTAATTTTCTTGTCTCCTTGGGACAATACACAGGGAGAGGAGAGAGCAAATCTTTCTCATTGAATTCCCATGTAAATGAAGGAAAAAGGAAAACACTTGAGAAATTTGCTGTATGGCATTCTTCAGAGGAATATATTTATATTGGTACCTTACCTAGAAGAATGTATTATCCAGAGGTCACCCAAGAGGTGTCATTGGTGAAACATCTCAGCTGCTGTGCCACACCAACCTCAGTAGACTAAGGGCATGTTTTTTTGCTACTTTTAGTCTGCTGCAGGGGTGTAAAGACATAATAATCTTCTTTGGGAAAGAAAAAAAGAATTAACAAAATCAGATTGCCTAGAAACTATTTGTTCTTTGAAATGAACAGCTATTGTTAGTGCTACCATAGAGATTATACTCTAAAAAGACTAGTGCTTCCTCTCTGCATTGCATTTATTTTATTTTATTTTATTTTATTTTATAATCCTATGAAAAGAAGCATTTTGAAAAAGTCTTGGAATGTCATGATTTCAACTGATCTCCTTTGTTTCTGTTATTAGATTAGATTTCTACAGTCTCAACCTTCTGCAATGGCCCTTGAAAGAGTATGCAGCTGCTGGTATAAAAGTCAGACATTTTCTGTTAGAAGATTTTTCTCTACTTTTATGAGAAGATGTGCATCTTTTAAACATTTGAAATCTGCTGCCAAGGAGAGTTCGTAGCGTGAAGATAAATAATGTCATTAAACTAAAAAAAAATCCTTTAATGATTTGTGGCTATTCAGTGGGCTTGGCAATTTAAACTAACACTTCCTTAGAAAAATCACCACAGTTACTCAAAATTCTAAGCCCAACAATCATTTCAAGACAATGTGGGAGCATTCTTTTATAAAGTGGGTTACTGCTGATTTCCTGAAAGCTCAGCCCAGTAATTTTCATATTCTTTTTACTGCTGTGTCGGAGAAGAAATACAAAATGTGATTTGGGTTGTTAAAACCCAAATGGCATAACATTATTTCAATTTAGCAGGGACTGTCTAGGAATAAGGCATGCTTTGGAGGTCATTCTTAATTCCCTTGATTCCCAGTTGCTGTGAGCTGACAGATTTATACTTTGCCAGCCCATTGTTTTGCCCATTGTAATGGTGAAGTAAGAGATCAAGCAAATTCTAACTATAGAGTTTTTCTGTTCACCCCAGTTTTTATTGTTTACTGTGTCTTTTACTGCTGAGTATCAGCAAATTAAAGAGACTAGCACTTAGCTCATGTACTTTTTTATTTTACACATGCATAGTAAATATTTTCTTTCTGGAAAAACTCAGAATGTATGTAATTTGTAATTTTTAATTTATGAGATGTTCAATAAATCCTAAAGCATGAGAAAACAGGGAAACACTCAATGCTAAAATGAATAAGTGTATATGAACAATTTTACCAGTAATTAAAACTAAATCTTTCTGTCATTCTAAACATGAAACAATTCAGCACTTATTCACTTTCATTTTAACAAGCAGAAATAGGGAATAAAAGGTTAAGATGTTAAGAAGTTAATAAGTTAAGATAATAAAAAGAGAATAAACTTGCTTTTTTATTGTTATTATTCTAAATGTGAAAATCTTTCCCAAATTTAGGTCAAAATTTGTCAATCAAACATTAATCTAAAAATTCTCTTCCATTTGTAGCAGAGAAGGTGTACTCAGAATTATGCCAACATATTAAAGATAAGATCAGAGCGCGTTCTTGCTGATTCCATAGCACAGCCTGCAAGGAATGATGCACTGTAATGGATATTCCCTGCAAGGCTCAGCATATCCCTCCTCTTGGGCCCTTTTGTAATTTGATATCTCTTCTTTCCACACACACTTACTAACTTCCAGGATCTTAAAACACATTAGTGCTTAATTACAGTTTTGGTGGAATTATTCTCTTGTCCACTCTGCTGTATCACTCAGAATTTATTAGGCTGGTATTAAACACCAAAATTATGTTTACTCTAGCATTTCCTAAAAATATAGATGCAATTGTAAACAAAGCATTCACACTTTTGAAACTAATTGATTTGTTTGAAAGGTCAGAGATTGTTCAAAACAGCATTTTATCAGAATTATTCAGGATTTTCCAGGTTTACCTTCCTAGAAGTCATATGCCCAAACATTGAAGCTTGTGAGAGCTTGAAAAGATTTTCTTACTGTGATCTTTTCTGGTTCAGATTACTAAATGACTCATTATTCTTTGCTCGAAAATAAGTGATGCTGTTTGACAAATGTGTTTTTCTATGAAAATGGAATCTCTAGACAGGTTCCCAGAGAGATCAGTACCTTCTTTTGATTTTTTTGCCTAAGCTATGAAAATCTGAAGTCATGGTGTGACATCCCTTGTGAAGGTTAATTATTAAATTTCATGAACTCTTTTCAGACCCCCACAAGGGCTTTCAGAATGCCCTGTTATTTCAGAATATATTCAAATAAGCTTTGATTCTAGTTTTCAACCTTTGAATAGGCATGACACTGGCAAATATTTTTGTTCAGGGTATTTTGTTAGTGGTTTGGTTTTTTTTTTTTTAATTTTTCATTCTTTTTGGTTTTGATTTACGCTTTTTTGTTCAGCTGTCAAAGAGTATTTCCACTCTCTTCCCGAGTCTGCCCTTCATGTACTGGATAGACCCTGCCCTTGTCTGCCCTTATACAAATCAACAAATGATTATTTGTTAAATAACAAACATTATGTTATATTTACCTGGAGCAGTACTCAGCAGCAGACCTATGAGCTAGTGGCTTGAGAGTACATCTTTGGATCTATATGAGCTGTAATGAGTGAAGGAAATATTTAGATTTCCAGAAGAACATCAATGTGTCCTGTTGTTATGTTTAAAGCTTTGTTTCTTTATCAGATTCTTGATTTTAGTGAAGGGTAGCAAACCTGGAAAACAAATGCTTTTGAGAACAATTAATTCCAAAAGGTCATCATGACAAGAAAATAAATTATGAAGAAGTCCTTGAGTTTTTATGTCTGTGCTCTCATCCAAAGTGAGAGTTTATTCTGGTGGAGTTTATACAGATGATTATCTTCAGAGACTTTGGCCAGCACTTCAGCTTCTAGGAGCAAAACAGGAATTCTCATCTTCTTGGAAACAATTTGCCTTGTAAAAAAGGGCAAAGGAAAACAAGAGAGAACTATTAATCCTAAAACTGGTCTTTTCTGAGAGTTCTTCTGAGTAAGATCCTCAGATTTGGTTTTGGAGTGGTGGTGAGAGGATAACTCTTTTCCGTGATCTGGCTCCTTGTCCTGCCTGTTTTGGTACTCAAACTGTGCTGAGAGTAGGATTACAAACTGAAGCCCTTTTGTTCTAGACAATATCACACAAACATCATCTGTTGTTAGGGAGATAGTCATCCAGGGAACAGTCATCAAAGATAGCATGATGTCTCTAGCAAATTCAAGCCCATAAAGACTGTTCTATTGAAAGCAGAATGGTCCCTTCCCATTTTATTTTAAGCTACACTAGCAGCTGCTGTAATACATAAAACAGCTAAATTATTTCAAAACAACATTAATGAATTTAAATGAGATCTACAATCTGCTCTTCTTCAGTCCAAACTTTCAACTACTTGGGATGAACAGGGAGTACAACTTGAAGGATGTCATTCCTGTTATCTAAAAAAACTCCCATTGGGAATTACATATGTTCTCAAATAATGGAGAATTAGCTTGTTGAGAAAACTGTAAACCAAATAATTCTAAACTAGCAACAGTCAGAGGAAGGACTTTCTTGGCTGTAATACTGATATTTTCCACACTGGGGAGACAAAATTATTAGCAAATTGTTGTGGATGATGAACCAGAGAAGATAATATGTGGACATCATTGAAAATCTGCCATTCTATGTACAGTTTAGAGGAAAAGATGCATGAAACATTCTAGCTAAGGTAAACACAACCCAAAAAACTTGCATATTTAATTTTGACAATATATTTTTTAATAATTCAGTAGGAAATACGTCGGTAAAGGATTACTAAATTATTACAGTAAATTTTTTGTAGCTTATTTTCATTGTAAGTATTGACATGTGCCAAAGTTTCTTATAACAGCAACAGCTTTAGGTATATATCACAATCTCTGTTCCCTCTTTAAATACATGTTTATATTGAGAGACATGGATTTGATGGATGGACCAGTTGGTGAATAAGGACTTGACTGGATGGCCACACTCAAAGGGTTGTGGTTGGCAGCTTGATGTCCAAGTGTAACCCAGTGACAAGTGGTGTCCTCAGGGGTCAGAACTGGAACCAACTGAGCTGTTCAACACCTTATTTAAACACAGACAGTGGGATTGAGGGCACCCTCAGCAGGTTTGTCAGCCCATGACACCAAACTGCGTTGTGTGGTCAGTGTGCTGAAGGACAGGGATGCCATCCAGAGAAACCTTGACAGGCTCGAGGGATGGGTCTATGCAAACCTACTGAAGTCCAGCAAGGTCCCTGGGTCAGAGCAGCAGAAGTACTTCCTAAGCACAAATACAGGCTGGACAGAGAATGGATTGAAAGCTTCCCTGAGGAGAAGGGCTTGGGGTTGTTGCTTGTTGAGAAGCTCAACATGAGCTGTTTCTGTGTGCTTGCAGCCCAGGAAGCCATCTGTCCTGGGCTGTATCAAGGAAAAGTGTGACCAGCAGGTCAGAGAAGGTGTTTCTATCTCTTTATTTTTACTTTTTAAAAGAAAAAAAAACATGACTTTGACAGCATTCTGATTTGGTCAGGTTCATACTACTACAAAATATCTTTAGGCCATGTTTATTGAAAAATATTTTCCCTCATCTACTTACAAGATGAAAATACTGTAGACTAATCAAACTAGGATTTAGTTTGTTTAATTAAGCATACCCTTAAATTCAAGGTCTTTGCTCTGTTGGTTCAGATGCAGTCTTTTAAATTCAGAAACTGCTTCACAAACACTGGCTATTTGAGGAGAGCTCTTTTTGTATGTATGGAGTCAGGACCTCTCAGCAAGCTAAAAATGAAATTCTCTTCTGAGGTGACTGTTTTATCTGAAGAGAACTACTTGTTTGTGAACTATACAGACAGTTCATTGCTGCCTTATATCCCAGGATATTAATCCAGATTTAACAAATGCATTGCCCAGTCCCCTAATTTGCTTTGCTGATGCAAAGCTACACTCAGACATTGCACTAAGTCAGGTTAGTCAGCAAGATAAAAGGAGGGCATCATGAACTTCGAAGGCAAGTTAAAGCAAAGGTTCAGTGAGTCCTAGCAGACCTAAGTGATGATGTCTGTAGCTCTGCTTTCATCTCTTCTTTCTCTCCCACATCATCTCATTCTTCATTGAAGGTTCCTCATTTACAGCAAAAGCGAATAGCACACCCACACAGCTCAGGGAGATAAATGTATGCTCAGTGCTGGCCCAAAGTCAGGTAGAGGCAAAAGTGGAAGTAGAACAACTCATTAGAAGTTTTTCAACTGTAGAATCAAACCAGGAAAACATTAGGAGTTAAAATCTAGGGAATATTTATGTGCCTTCAATGTGTTTGAAAGACAAATATTTAACAAAGTAAGCATAAGGATTTACCTACACTATTATCTTCATGTTGGATCTGACTGGTTTTACTTTAACAAATCAATCTTTTCATCTATCTGTGACAGTTGAAGTTAAATTTCTTTTGGTGGACACCTGTCAAACTGCTGTAGAGTTTCATTATTTTAAGTCCCTGTGTTTAAAACTTGAAGAGTCTGAATGGCATCTTGCATTGACTTCTACCATACCTTCTGTTTCATGCAGTGCTAATTAGCCACTTCATTTATAATGAGGTATTATAACCTGACTTTCCTGCCTTTCACCCTCTCTTTAGAACTCTCTGCAAAGCTTCTAAGTTACCACACCACCACCTTGATCCCAGTTGTCCTGTCTTGGGAGATGCACCAGCAAAGAAAATACAACATTTAGAATTTCTTAACTAGCACAAAATGCATATAAAAGCTGAAGGGAACCATAGGCAGGGCGTCATGGAGCAAGACAACGTTTTAAGACTCCTATTTGGCTGTGCAGTGTCTGCAGCTGTGCCTCGAGCCTCCATCTGCTCCTCCTCTGATTTTGCTGTATTTGTCCCTGTGCTGTTAGAGTACTTTCTCTCAACCTTTTCAAGTCCTATATTTTGGGTTGTTCATGTTTTTTGGGAAGAGGGGGTGTCTTTGTCTTTTTCTTCAAACAAGTGGGTTTTTTAAACTCTGCTCTGGGAACTGCTATCCCTGGAGCAGTTCCCTGTACTTCCAGACATAGAGTGGAGAAAATACGTTTTTTCTTGAATGTGGTAAATACTTTAATTCCCCTAGCTCCTGAGTAGTGTTTCAGATCTCCAGTGCATGAGAATATACCGATATTTCTGTCAGGATAGTCCTTCAGAATACCCTCAGTACAAGTCTTGTCTCAGCTTATGAAGCATGATGGAGGACAGAGTAAGAATAGTGTTAAAGGCCCTATTGATTCAGTAGATCAAACTGAAATTTGGAAATAGATTTTCCTCAGTGCATACACTCATCTACCTTTTGTATTGGATTTTTATCAGAAGTAATGAAAAGTTCTTGTTTTTATGTGGCTTGAAAAGATTAAGCCTATAGAAGAGTGTAGTGGATTGTAAACTTCCATGATACTTTGGTGTTGTTCTGAAGAGCCTTCATTAATTCATGTGCAGCTGCTCTATACACAGGCCTGTGCCATGTGTGCAGGGCTGTGGAGGAATTGATCCATGGGTTCAGGCTCCACTACTTGGCCCTAAAAGTGGCCCCATAGGAGGTGCCCAGTGCCTGGGACTGCCCTGGTGCCACAGCTGCTCCTGGCTGGGGCGTGGGACGTGGGGAGCCCTGCAATAGCCCCAGCCCATGGGGACCTGCAGCCCTCATGGTGCCACCAGTGACTCTGCTCAGAGCAGAAGACACTGCTTCACACAATTGTTTAGCCTGGAGAAAAGAAGGCTTAGAGGTGACCTTATTGCTCTCTACAACTTCCTGAAGGGAGGTTGTAGACAGGTGGGGTTTGGTCTCTCCCACCAGGCAGCAACTGGCTGAACAAGAGGACGCAGTCTCAAGCTACGCCAGGGAAGGTATAGGTTGGATATTAGGAAAAAAATTTTCACCGAAAGAATAATAAAGTACTGGAATGCTCTTGCCAGGGAGGTGGTAGAATCACCATCTCTGGATGTGTTTTTAAAAAGACTGGACATGACACTTGGTGCTATATTCTAGTTGAGGTGTTAGGGCATAGGTTGGACTCGATGATCTTAGAGGTCTCTTCCAACCTCATTATTCTGTGATTCTGTGATTTGTTTAATGGTTTTAAAGAAAAAAAAAATAAATGCAGTGCAGTAAGAGGTTTAAAGATTATTTTGATGTTCCTTAGCCCTATACTGTCATATATGTTCCTCTAGGATTTGTGTCATAAAACTGAGAAGGAGACAATGAGGATCTCTGTCGTAATGCAAGCTGGGGTGGTCTGTTCATCATTGAAACTATAGCTTCACCCTGCATTAGCTATATAATGAATAAATTATAAAAATTAAAATTAATCCTGTGGCAGCAGCTCTCTGGCCACAGAGAGCAACAGGCACAACTTTCCCAGGCATTGTCCTGGGGAAGGCTGTGAGAAAATAAGAGAAGAGAACGATAAACAATTCGTATCTTCACTTGCTGCACCTGTTGTGTGAACATGTGGAATGTGTTATGGAGATTTGTTTACCAACGGGTGGTTTCTTAATTAACCAATAGTGATGATGTTGAGATTGAAGGACCAGTGAGGTCCACCTGTATTGTAACTGTCAGTAAGGGTAATGAGTTTCTAAATAAGTATAGTACAATAAAGTGATTGATCAGCCTTCTAGAATCATAGAGTCAATGCTAATTATTACCCATCAGGGGGCCTACAGAATCCTGTTTTCAAAAAAAAACGTCAAGGTGTTTTTGTGCAGGAAGCAGCCTTTTTACTAGTTGCCTGAGCTGCAATGAGTAAACAATTGAGAACCCTTGATAATTCATATCTAATTAAATTGCTTTCATGAATCTGTGTAGGCATAAGATTTAGTAGCAGTGCTAAGAATAAGCTTTCCTCTCTCTTGGTAGGTAGGAGTCATAAGCTCCTCATCTACCTCTGCACTCTCTGGACAAAGCAGTTAGCATTGACAAGCTCTCAAATCAGTAGTGTTGACAGGGATATATTCTGCCCTGGTCGCGCTGAACATGCATAGACCTAATATTTGCTTAAAAATAACCTTACTTTAGGGTTTTTTGTCAGGGTAAACAGCATCTCCATTTCTCTGGGAATTGTCCTCTGCTTAACCTACTATATGTTTCAGCAAAGTTTTTTGATATTCTGTTTTTTAAGTTTACAAGAAAGACTAAAACTTGTGCACATAGTTAAACTAAGAAAATTACCTTGCCTGTCCAATTATACATACCTTAAAAAATCCCCTATCCTTGTAGCAAATTAGTTTTTAGCTATTGTAGACTGAAATATCTTGAAATACTGCATATGCTTATAAGATTTCATAAAAAAACCCAAGTTTCAGTGATTATCTGACAGCAGATACAAAACCCAGGGTATACCAAAGAATGCTAAATGCTTATCATGACTTCTACTTTAAAAGCTGGAAATTAATTGGTATGGGACCAGAGCACATTTTAAAAATATATTTATATTACAAATTGAAGTTCATAGAGTCGTCAAATGGTCTGGGTTGGAAAGGACCTTAAAGTTCATCCAGCCCTACCTTGGGCAAGGAGGCTTTACACTGGAGCAGGATGCTCCAAGCCCTGTCCAACCTGGCCTGCAGCAGTTCCAGGGATGGGCAGTGACAGCTTCTCTGGGCAACCTGCTCCAGTGCCTCTGTACTCCTACAATGAAGTAGTTCAAGGGAGTTGATTGAGACAAGATAATAGTCAAAACTCTGTCAGTATCCAATGGCTTGTGTATAATAGAGCTAAAAGCTTCTCGGTGAACAGCTAATACTTGTTCCATTAGAGCTGTGCTAAGATCCTCAATTGTTAAAACCTCAGGATTTTTGTACTACACTTGTTTTCATTAACTGTTCATTTGCACATAATTACTGACAATGCATGCACATTAAACAGAAAATAGGCTTCTGTCCTAAATGGACAAACCTCAGTAAAGAATGTCCTGACTCCTTTAGCTGGGGCCCCATTGTATGCAATGATTGCAGCTATTAGGCATCACAAAGCAGTAAAATGTGCACAACTGGGAGCAGGATGTGTAAGGTAATGAATAATGGTCAATGGCTAGAGCAAGGATGTTATACCTGTATCTTCTGTTTAAATGGGATCTAATGCAGATCTCTGAGGCACCCCACTCTGAATTTTTACATTCTCCCTGTATTCTCCCCAGTGAGACTAAGGATGGAAGTTACTATGGGGGCATTTCAAGCATGATTGTCTGTGCTTGACACAATACCAGCAACCAAAAATCTTTAATTTAACAAATCTTTAATTTCTGATTTTTTTCACTCTCTTAAAGCACATTTTATCATAAACTAGTGACACTGATGTAATGCGTGTATTTTCATCTCCTCTAAACCCTTCCCTTCCCTTCCCTTCCCTTTCTTTTTTTAAGCTCTAGACACCATCATGAGCCACAATGCCATAGCAAATGAAGCACATGTGTCTTTTAGATCCACCTCAGAATTTCTTATCCTGAAATGTTGGGCAAACATCAGCAATGGCAGTATTTATTTTAGGAATGTTATTGTCTCCAAATAATGTTGAACAGGTGAAACAAAATCAGTATTCCTACCTGTTATGACTGCACTGGCTGCTGAATGAATCCTCATAGTACCATCATTTGTTTCAAAATGACACATTCTGGACAGTGGCTGCTGCCAGTACTGGTGAACTGTCTATGCTTTACACTCTTGCTCCCTCTTTTAAACAAGTCTAATATTCCTTGTTTGTTTTCTTATTTTGAAGAAGTGTTTTCCAGAATGTGTGGACTTCATATACATCCAGCTCTTATTTTCAGAGGAAGTTTCATACAATCGAAAGTATGGAATGAAACTATTCCAGCTTTACTCAGTCATTGTGTATAAATGTTAAATATACTTTTAAAAAGATTTCTAGAGCCTCAAGATAAAGGTTTTACAATTACCCTGCTCTGTGCACATCTCAGGATGTCAACTTTATTTTAGGAAGTGTAGGCTGACTGGTATTCAGCTTCTAATCTACTATAATTGATAGATCCTTTCCTACAGAACCAATACCTGGCCAGCTGTTATTCATCCTCCCTGCATTTGGTTGATTAGATCTTCTTAATTTGACAATTTACATTTGTTTCTCTGGAGTTTTATTTTTTTTTCCACATGATTTCTGTAGTCTGTCAGCATAATTTTCAATGCTGTCACTGACTTCAAACAGTTATGCAATTCATCCCACCTTGTTTAATCTGGAAATGTAACAATCAAAATATTTTTCCCATCATGTAAACTGTTATTAAATAATGCTAAGCTGACAGCAGGAAGTGTAGAAGTCTATTTGGTATCTGGCTTTCCAAAGTATGGGCCTTTGGTCATCCTGATGAAACAATGGGAGACTTTCATTACAGAATTGATTTTGGAAGCTCTAGTTCACAATTCTTCATGAGAATAATCTCCTTTAGCTAAATGTAAAAAGAAAATTTAAAAAAAGAGAAAGTAATGCAACCCCATAAACTTTTACTTCTGGTTTACTTAATACCTCTTATAGCTCTTATTAATCTCCTGGTGTTATAATCAATGAAGAGTTAATAAGATTTGTGTGTGTGGTATGAAATTCACTGCCTGTGAAATAAATTTACCTTGCATCTGCATCCACTTCTAATCCCTCAATCGATGTGTGAGCACAACAGCCCCAAGCAACTGGGAGCCAGGAACAGAGAGGTGACTGTCACTTCTTGTGGGTCAGAAGTAATCCAAAAAATACTGTGTTCCCAGTTCATTTACAGAGGCTGGGCTGGCTGCTATTGGAGAGGGAGTGATCATGCTCTTTCTCAGAGTGCCTGTGAGGAGTATGTACTAGAATCCAAAACCCTGTGTAAATAATACAAGCATCAACTGTTTCTGCATGTATTTTTAGAACATACCAAGAATTTTTTATTTTAGAAATCATTTCTCAAGGAAGTAAAACCTCAGCAGTGTTATTCTAATATAGATTTTGTATTTATGATTTATTGGTATAATAGCAGTCAGTCAATAGCATAGATTCATGGGCAAATACACTTATGCTAAGTTTTGAATTCTGCAGAAACTAGATGCATTTCTGGTGAGCTTTTAAAGCTTCCTGGGGCCTTTCACAATAGGAGCTGATAAAATTTTATGGAATGCTCTACTTTTATGTTTAGAGCATGATGAGAATCATTCTACCCAGTACAACAGGGCAGAAATTAACAGAATAGTTTTGAATGAGCTACCCATAAACATTTGCTGCATTTATTTTACAAGTTAACATTTTGCTTGTCGCAAACTGTTCCTTTGAAAGCACACAATGTGTGTGTGTGTTATGGAAGTACAGCACATACCCAGGAAATGGAAGCATTATTTTCTAAGTCTTCTTGATTTGAAGGAGTTGAACCCACATGTCCCAAATGCCTCATCCAATTATTTTGATGACAGCAATCTCTATAATTTCTGGAGAAAACAAGGTGCTGTGCAGCTGTGCATGCTAAATCCAGGGGCCCGGAAAAAGAACAAAAGGAGACAAGTTCTGGCTTAATAGTTTTAACACTTCCATAGAAAAGAAAGAGTCCCAGGGTTACGGTATTTTCTCCTGTTATTTCTGATGTGCATTTCATCCATTTTAAGACAGAAGGTTTTGAATTAGAGGCTTGAAATCCCAAGCCTGATCTACCACAGGTGAGACCAGAGTCATTCTCAGTCCATGTATATTTGAAATTCCAGTTTTGAAAGGCTACATAAATATTTGTCATGGTGGGACAAAATATTACTGTTTTCCAGAGAAGTTATTTTTGAGAAGGTTTTTTTATTTTTAATCATTATTCTCAAATCAAGATTTTGAAGAATATCATTATAATATCTCCAGGCTATGAAAATTACTAGCAGCATACTAAATATACTGCAATTTAATTTGTGACCTGATAGTTGTGATACTTAGCTGGTGACCTGAATATATGTAAATCTTTACTTGACTTATATGTTCCACTGTTATAGTCTGAAATTTTAATTTTGGAACAGCTATTGTTAATTATCAGGATGTTGCAGCATTAAGGTCAGATATTATGTATTTCATGAGTTCTCATTAGTAATACATAATTGGTAAACTGGAAGCTCTGTCTCTTCTGAAACCATCTAAGAGCTTCTTCTTAGTGTCAAACCATAAAATGCAGCTATTAATAAACAGTACTGTTCAGCAGCTTAAAACTGTAAATGTGAGGAAGTTAAATGCAGTAGTTATTTAGGCCAGTCACACTGCTTTGTGACCTTGGATCTCAGTACAGGCTGAGATTGCAGCTGAAGGTAAGCAATAGTCATAGATCTGCTACTTTCCTGTTACAGACATCTTTTTGTGAAAATCCTTTTCTTTAGGATTTTCCCTTCCGAGAAGCTGAGACCTCAGAAACAAAATGTACACAATGGTTATCTGCTGCTGTGGAATGCAACAGGTGAATCCATGATTGGTTTCATGTGGATGCTTTGATTCAGTGACCAGTCACGGCAGAGCTGGCTCTCGCTCTCTGTCCGAGCCAGCTGCTTTGGTTATCATTCTTTCCTATTCTATTCTTAGCTCAGCTAGCTTCTGAGAAGAAACCTTTCCTTCTATTTCTTTTTAGTATAGTTATAATGTAATATATATATAATAAAATAATAAATCAAGCCTTCTGAACATGGAGTCAACATTCTTGTCTCTTCCCTCATCTGAAAACCCCAGTGACCACTGTCACACTTTCCACTGAAGCAGTGAAAGTTTCTCCTGTGTAGGGATTATTAGGTACCTGGTTGGTGCTAGGACAGTGAAATAGCGAGCAGAGTTTGGCTAGAAATTAAAGGCATTGAGATATGCTTATCAAAAACCAGCTAAACAAAGCAACAAGATCAACACTAAAAATGAGGCAGGGCTAAGGAATGCCATCCCTGATGGAATGATGGGTCTGGGCTGTTTCAAAGTTACCTTGTTCAGTGCAGCTAAATGCTCTACAGTTTTAACAGGAGAAGTTTTAGTCCCATTTGCAGTTTTAGTCCCTTTCTTCTTTTTATACGTCTACTCTTCTTCATAATAATAGATCAGGACTTATGAAATTGTGATGTGATTGTCAGTACTGCAGGAAAGCTGACTTACATTGATGGGATGCAGAACAAAGCAGAAAGAGCTGCTCTGCTATACACACCACTGGTATAGTTGCATGTCATCAATGCTTGAATTCTTTACAAACCAATTAAATGGTGATAATATTTGTAGAAATTGCTCGGCTTTAAATTATGGTACATAATGTGTCAAAATGGTAAAGCTGCCTTATCCTTTGTATGCATATTTCTCTTCTGGTCCTTGTTCATATTCAAATGGCAAATTCATTCTATGGACTCTTGTCTTTGTCAGGCAGTCACTTTCCTGTGAAATCTCACTCACATACTGAATTGCTGCTACTCAAATGTTTTTATATGTGATCTTGCTTATAGTCTGCTAACATCTTAAAAGAATTATATCATAGATAATTGATAAAATAGTGAACTTCTAAAGTGTTTTATCATTATTTCTGTAAACACAAAACTGTTTTCAATCTATTCATTTTCAAGGGGAAGCAGCAACTCTTCTCAGGTTATTTATAGTATTAAAATGTGAGAAATTTTCTCCCATTTGAAATGAGCAGGTTTGAGACAGACATTGGTGAATAGTTGTTCTGGATTTCAGACCCTTTTGAGGAGCAAGGTGTCAGGGTGTGGTGAAGGTGGACTGTCCAACCCCAAGAGTGACACTGGTGTAGCCCATGCCCTCACCCATGGTGTGCAGTTTCACAGTCTTTGAATGTTTGGGGGGTGATTGTGGGGTCTGTCAACAGCCTCTGGCATGGCTTGGTGAGCCATGGCCAGGGGCTCTGGCCAGGAGCAGAAGATGACATGAGAGAGGGCTGGGGGTAGGAATCCATGCTGAGATGGGCTGCCTTGAGTGCTGGCAGCATCCAGGTGGGGCCAGAGGTGGAGCTGGAGCCCAGCAGTCCTGCAGTGTCACGGAGGCAGGGACTGACATCCCTGAATGAGCTTGTCCCTGGTCCAGCAGGGGAGGTCTCAGGGAAGGCTGGGCAGGGACACCCAGGCCCACTACTGATCCCAGGACCTGACAACAGGTTGTCAAAATCTGGTTTGAAGTGTAAAGGGCTTGTCAGTTAGTCTGTGAAAGAGAGGGGATAAATGAAACACTTATTTCTCCCTTTTCACAGCTCTAAACTGCAGAGGGAACTCATATTGTAAGAAGTGTAATGTAAAGTCACACAACTTCCCTAACATCTCAAACGGCAGGATAGGGCAAGCATTAAATTAGAAACAGGTCATGCGTCAGGCTCTCAGATTACCTTGTGTTAGCAAAATTGTGTTTCAAGTATCAGCTGTGGAAAACCATTGATGTTGGTGTGATGTAAACTGATAACCTGAGTGATGATAAGGGGAGGGTTATTATTTTGTGTATAAACATTGTGTCAGAATATCCACAGTGGAGCTTCATCCTCCACATCCTTCTGTCCTTGATCTTGAGGGATAATATCTTTCTCATTAGTAACTCAGATGGATACTGATAGATATTGATGCCTTAAGTTGCAGCTTTCATATTTTCTAGATTCTGTACTGCATTAGTGTGCAACCCTGGGCTCCATATAAAGTTTAGTAAGTTCTCTTCACAGTTTAGTCACACAAAACAATCCTTTTCCAGCCTGAAAACCAAGGACACCATTGCAGCTTCTTGCCCAAAAAGTATAAACAATGGAGAATTGAGGAGAGCAATCTGTGAGGATGGGACTTCATAACCTGAAGCTGTAATTGGACAATTAACCCCAACATGTAAATGGACCAAAACTTATAAAAGTGTGAAAGCTTGTGACCATCTTGGGTCCATCTTGGGTGGAACCATGGCCAGGCTCTTGTACTGCCCATGGTGTATCCTTTGAAGGCCTTTTAATAAATACCTACTTTAATCCTTTAACACTGTCTAGCCTCTGTTCTAGGTAACCTCTTTAGGCATCCATACTATTCAGGGAACTTTTGGAAATAAATCATTCTTGTAATGTTTATTGATAAGCAAAATACTTAAAAACTTCTGTTACTGTCTGGAAAAGAACTTGCTTATTTTATCAAGTAACTATTCAGAAAATTTTAGGAAGACTGAACTTTTTCAAAAATGCTTTTATCGTAACATAAACTCAAAATAAGAGTTAATTTAAGTTACATCTTGCAAATTTATTTTTCAAACATATTATGTTGTTATATAACTGCTACTATTCATACATTAGAAAATGCAAGAAAAATACCCCTATAGGAAACTAGAGAATCCAGCTGTTCTGCCATGATTTTGCTGCAAATGGCTAGTCTTTGAAAACTTGCCATAAACAGAAGTTTGAATTCCACAAACCCATAAAGTGAATATACTTAGATTGGAAAAGGGGTAATATAGCCTCAATTTTTTAAAAGGGAAATAGAGAAGACCTCAGAAACTATAGGGTGGTCAGTCTCACCCTGATGCCTGGCAAGATCATGGAGCAGATCCACCTGGAATCTGTGCCAAGGCACATGGGAAATTAGGAGGTGATTGCTGACAGCCAACATGGCTTCACTAAGGGCAAATCGTGCCTAACAAATTTGAGGGTCTTTTGTGGCAGGTTTACAGTGGTGGTGGATGGGGGAAGAGCAGTTGATGTCCCCTGCCTGGACCTGTGCAAGGCATTTGACACTGTCCCACATGATGTGCTTGTCTCTAAAGTGGAGAGACATTAATTTGATGGGTGGGTCAGTCGGTGGATAAAGAATTGTCTGCATGGTCTCACTGAAAGAGTTGTGGTCAATGGCTTGATGTCCAAGTGGGGACCAGTGACAGGTAGGATTCCCTGAGGGGTTGGTACTGGGACCAGCACTGTTTAACAACTTCATCAGTGACATGGACCTGTCAGCAAGTTTAAGGTCCCTTCCAACTCAAGCCATTGTGTGATTTTATGTTTCTCTTATTCTACTGCTATTGTAAATATTTCAGGAGCTTATTTAGTTGCCTGAAAACACAAACATAATTATCCAACAAAATTATACTTGCAGTATAAAAACCTTGTCAGTTTAGGCAGAGGTGGAATTTCACATTGATACAAGAGCAAGGCTACTAACCCTCAAAAACCAAAGATACAGAGTGGTCAAGGAACCAACACAAGAGCAGATAAGTGGTGTTAGATATCTTGCATCCCAAAATGATGCCGTAAGTTGAGTGATGGTCACCAATGCACACAGATTTGAAAGAAAGGCCTTTTTCTTTATTTGAAAGGGTAACATTTCAAAATCACACAAATATCTTTGAATTTTTCCTCTTCACCTGACTTTATGTGTTTAAGACTATAAAAAGGGATAACTGTTTTGTTTATTATCTTCTACATCTCCCTTTAAAAGTTATATAATACAGCAATCATCTTCCAACTATCTTTGTTTAAACATTGCTGTTGAGCTAAACTTCCTGAAAACTGTAAGTTTGCTGCCAGGTTGCTATAATGTTTTTTCTTTACTGGCCAGAAAAAGAAATTATGGTTTCAAACTTTTCATTAATCCATGGACCTGATTTGCATCATGAGAGCACATTTCTTATGTATCCTACTAGATATGTTGGAAACATCAAATGTTAGTCCAGTTTGGTTATATTTTTTGTTGAAAAAAAACTTCCCTTAGTTTCAGATTCTTACTTCTTTATGATCATGAGTTGTGAACTATTATCTACTTCTAATAACAATACAAGATTGTTTTAAACTTAGACTGATGTATTTTTTATCTCAGGTAAAAGCTCCTAGAAATGAACAGAGGCTTCTCTCCATCATTTGTTCTCTTACCCTGATAGTAAATTACTCACTGCCTCACTATCTAAGGACTTTCTTTCTTGCTCTGTTTGCATCAGTACTTCTGACTGATTGAGCCACCTTGGTGAATTATCTGGGACTGTCAAGGGTACCCTGCTGACCTGGGTCCCTCAAGGTCCTATGAGACCACTGGGAAGAGACCATCATCTCCGTTTTGTATGTCTTTGCTGAACCTGTACTTCCTCTTCTTAGCCCTTGCAGTTCCCCAAAATATGTGTTGTATAGTTTTCAGCTATGTGACTATTTCATGCTGTGGTCCAGAAGGACAAGATCACCAACTATTTCTTCAAAAGAGGTTCCTCAAGCAAATGACATGTTAAATTTCAGGTATCTGCAATGTGCTACAATTTATTTGTCTCATAACGGAAAAAGCACAATCCAGAAATCTTACTCATTACATAGTACAGAAAAAAGTCACTTAATGAAATCTTTAGAAGCACATTAAGCAATCTAAACAGTATGCAAAATATGAATGTTTGCTAGTCCATGTTCTGTTCAAATACTATTGTTGACATTACTTTTTTTACATAAGACTAAGAAAATAAATATTCAACTCATATCAGGATTCTTTTTCATTGTAGAATCATTTTAAATAGTTTTATTTATTTAAGTGATGTATGCTTCTTAATGGAAACTTTTGGGAAAAGTAGATTATATTTTCATATACAGAGATACATGGAATAATCTTAAATTTCTCCAGATAGATTGCCTGGTTTACTATACCTTGTATGACAGATGGAATCAATAAAAAGTATCTTTAAAGAAAGGCAGTAAAGAGTACCAGATTTAATAGGGAAAGTCATAATGCTGTTGGTTGGAAACCTCTCCAAAGGCTCCATTGAGTTCCTGTTCACAATGTGCCCTGCAGGACAGGTGGCATATTGGATTTTTCTTATCTCAGTTTAAAATACTGTCACCATTCCTTCAACCCTTACTCCTTGCTTAATCTTCTTCTTTGCTTTTTTTTTTTGTCATCTACCACAACGTGCTTGAATTTAGGAATCCTGCTTAGCATGGACAAACAGGGATGATTTGGAAAGCAAATGCAGTAGTTATTGGCTTCCTGTTGCTTTTGACTGGTTTTTCATGAGTTCTTTATCATTTGATTGCTAAATCCTTTTATTTATTGGGACTCTTGAAAGGACTAATTTTATGGAGTTTTGTATTTGAAACAGGTATATTTTCTTTTAGCTACCATTTTAAGAATTGCTAGGGTTATCTTACTGTTCTAGGTCAGCTCATGACAATGAATTGACCTGCTTATGAAATCACATTGATTCTCATCTTAGTTTTTCCTTGCATTTTAGGAATTTAAACCTTTTTTTTTTTCCCAAGATGTTTGAATTGTGTTCTGGACATATCAACCTGTTCTTTACACCTTGTGAGATCTAATATCATTCTGTTCAGGGATTTGTAAAGGACTACCACATAAAAAGAGATTACTGAACAGGCATTTTTGTCATTACTGCAGAACAGTCGTGAAATATCTTGAAGATTTCAGAGGATGTTGCAATATTTTTTTTTCTTTTTTCTTTTTCTTTGAAGGGCATATGATGGAGAAAGATAATGCAGCAGTTTTTAACATGTATAAAAAAACATTCTTCAAAGTTACAATAGCAATATGGGAAGAAAAATTATTTTCACCTAATTAGTCAACAGACATCAGCTAGCAGTTATAGGCTAACTGAGAATCATCCCCTTAAAGTTATTTTAAGGGACTGGAAGAGCCTATGGAAAATTTCTTACTTCTGTTAAGTTTGATTCAAGTATTGGGAAAGGCCCATGGTAAGTACAATAAGGAAATCAAAATTTTCTTTTCTATTTTCCTGCCTGATCAGGAACTACCTTACTGTAGTAATTTAATGTCTGCTGAGCTGTTTTGGGAAGCATGTGTCTATGTGTATGCATTTTCCTCACAGTGAGTATTTATGACAATTGAAGAGAAAAAGCATTCTTGGCGTTTCCCCAAAGAATGTCAGTCTTGATATACAGCTGTATTTCTATTTCTGTCTCAACTGGAAAATCAGATACTTTCTGATGCAAATGCTATGCTATGGCATTTTTGTGTCAAGCAGTGACACCTTCTACAGAAAAGAATTTTTTAAAAAGTTATTCATATGCCCAGTTAAAATTTGTGTGCAATATATTTTTGCAGAAATACTTAACATTTTTTCAGTGCTTTGGTTCACACAAACAAACAACCCACCACTAAAAATTTGAAGTTGTAAATACTGCTGAAAGATGAAAAAACATTTCATCTTTAAGCAGTATGGTACTGTATAAAGAAAAGGCAGCCAAAAATCCCTGGTTCTAAAAGACTTTCTTAGTCTACTATTCACCCTTGGAGTATAGCAGTCTTATACCCAAAGGGTGTGTAAAACATGTTAAAATAGATTCATCTTAAAAAAACAGCAATTAAGTTTATAACTACCATACATTGTCTTGGCTTTTTAGTGGAAGTAGCTGAAAATCAGAAAAAAGAACAACCATAAAAATGACTTTTGTAGATGTTAACTATCTAACTATTGCTTAAAGAAACAGCAGACTTATTGTGCTTGTTAAAATCAGAATTTCTTAATGTTATTTTAAAGAAAGAAATAAATTCCAGCTAAGCGACTAGTAAAATAGTATCTTCCTTAAGAAATTCATTGCTGAAAGAAGGCTATTTCCAATGCATGAGATATCACACTCTACTTAGTGTTAAGAATTTGACTTCTCAGAATTATGCCTTTTATCATGTTTTCTAGTTTAAAAGCTACCTGAATATGTTACAGTGCCTAGGCCTCGGGCATACTCATTGCAGTAGTGAAGGCATTTCCTGTTGACTTGTTGGGAGATTCCCCTTGGGATGTTTCTTTTATATTTTCTTCTGACTTGCTTATTTTGTTTTCACAACCAATTTCACAAGGGTGACATTTTCTAGAATAGTCAATTTCTGAGGCATTCACCCAGAACAAGGGACAAGAGATGTTAAATATCTGTTTTGAATCACTCATATGAATAACCTGAGGCAGATTTCCCAACCACCCAGACGACTTCCAGAGCTGTGAGGCACCAGCTCCAGTAAACTCATCTTTACTTCTTTGCATTTTCTTTGGTTGAGCATTTGGTTTTTAAAATGTAGGGAAGACCAGAAATAGTTCTCCTCCTTCACAGAAGGGAGTGTAAACAGAAGAGAAGGGTTGGAAGGCTCTGGGGAGAGCCTATGTAAGATCTGATATGTTGCTTATATTGCTGTAAGGAGGCAGTGGCTGCTGTTGGGAGTCATCCCTCCCTTCTTTTTTCCCTTTGGCAATAAGTTCTTCTGGTATTTCCAAAGACAGCAGCAGACTTTACTTTCTAGGGATTTATCACAAGTTATGTAGGCTGCAGCCAGTTTAGCTTATGCCTTTAAGTTAGACCTGAATCTCTGAGAATAAATGCACATGAGAATGTCTTCCATGTTGATATGTTTAAAATGCAATTCCTGCAATATTATTATAATAATATTCCCCTTATTGGCTTGACAACTTAAATTAGTGATATATACATGGACCAAGAAAAGATTTTCATTTACTGAACAGTTTCTTATTGATATTATTGTATTTACTGAGGCTTGCTTTGATAGAATCAATCTTTATAGCCACTCCACGGCTTCCCTACACAAATATCTATAAATACAAATAAATGCATGCATACACATACATATGCAAATATATGTATATATTTGCATTTATTCACAGGGATCAGCAATATTATCTTTTGATGTGTGGTCAAAAAGGATGTATTTGGATATGCTTTCACAGTCAGAACCTGTTTACTGGATTTGTAATTGCGTAGTAAGATCCTGTGGTTCTTTGGGCAATATTTATTAGGCTCACACAGAGCAAGGAGCTGACTCTTGCTAGTTCCCTGGAGGCTGAAGATATCAGCTTCAGGATTTCCTGTGGCATCAGTTAGTGCAGTGACTGAGAAATGAGATTTTGATTTCAGAAAGCTTGACTAAGGTCTGTAGTAAAATGTGGCATAACACATTTTGGTATCTACTCACTGTGCTCCTGGAAAATTAACCTTTATTGCTAGCTTCTTAAGATCTATATTATTTATAACTGCCAGTGGTCATGCTACTTTGTTAAATTTTAAAGTTAACTAAAAATGTTAGTATTACACATAATTTACCTCCTAGCAATCCCATATTTCATATTTTATTTCTAAGTTGCCTAAATTTTCTGAAGTAGTATGTGAATGTAGGTGAGTCTTTCACTGATTCTAGAATGCTGAAGCTTGTTAAAGACCATGAATGAACAAACATTTATGTATTTCTCTGAGTACAAATATTGTTATAAAAAATAAGATATACAAACTTGTCAAAATATATTATCTCACTTCCTCATTTTATTAAATACATAGTAATGAATGTAGTAGATTTGTGCTTAGTTTTGAAATGTCATGAAATGTAAAGCTTTAATATGAATTATATATGAAGTCATAATTTTTTAAGCAATTCTTCCCATAATGTCCTTTTTTATACCCCTGATGTTTCTTATTTCTAACCTGTTCTCTTCTAAGATGAAGATATTTTAAGATACTGCTTTCAAAAAATGCCTTGGGTACTCAGTAACCTGATTATCAATGAAAGTGCAAAAGATTCACCATCTCTTTAGAAATCAAAACTTGTACTATGTGGCCCCTTTTGAGAATTTTTTTCAGTTGCTGTCCAGTGCTATGATTAATGGAGGTGAATATCAAAACCACAGTAGTTTAGTCTTGGTCTTAGTTATAATATTAAAGAACTATTGATCCTAGTCCTTTCCTATCCCCATTAGACAAGTTTTTTTGTGTAAGCTACTATAATGGATATAGATAGCATAGATAGGCTGCTGTCTAGTTTGAACAGGCAGATTTGTCCTCCTTTCCTCTTTCAACACACTGAAATACAAGATATTAGCCCTATCAACTTATCCTGAAGAAAGCTGATAATCATCATGAGTAGATGACATTAATTCCTCTTACTTATATGAGGAATTAACAAAATGTTTAGTCCATGCTTTCACCAGCAGTTCATACCACTTAATACCCAGAGTAAATAAATAGAAATGCAAATCTTTTATTCACATGTTGGAGGTGAAGGCTAAAACACAGTCTGTGCTCTGCTTATCTCCATTCTAATTAACATTCACTTCTGATTTAGTGCAGCGAATATGTTAGTTTGAACTTGCATGGAAACTTGCTCACCTAAAAGGAAGTTGCAAGTGTCTATGCTGGTTACTTTGATGTTCTCTTATTTTCCCCCTTTCTCTGTTCTCAAGAAGATGATCATATTTTTTTTTAAATCAAATGTTCATTTTATTGTGAATCTCCTGCTCAATTTGTGATATTAATAAATGAGAGCAAAACTAATGAAGAAAGGCATTATTTTCTTTTTCATATTAGTGGGTGGAAAAGGTTGTATGATAAAAAGAAATAGATAGATGTTTCAGGAGGTGTCTTATAAAGTTTTAGCAGGGACCCCATGGATTTTCAATATGTAGACAAAGTTGTAGCTTAAGTTCCAAGGTTAGTGTGTGCATATGTTTGTTCTATAATGATTTTGGTTTGCATACATTTTGAAAGAAAGAATAAAACATTTTTAGTGCTTTAAATTGCTCACAAAAACTGTATTTAGCTTTTCAACAATGTCACTATTATTATTATTTACTTCAAGGTTATTTCAGCACCAGTGTACAACGAGTGTTTCTTTCTATTTTTTTTGGTACTCCAGGAAGCAGCCACGGAAAGACAGAAGATGAAAGCTCCTATGCCCAACTTGATTCTCTTGTATGCTACTCTGACTCAGAGCTTGAAGGTTGTAACCAAAAGGGGATCAGGTAAGTAAATCTTTATCTCTGTGGTTACAATTTGGCTTGGAAAGAAGTGCTTAATGTTTGCAAGTGTACACCAGGATGTTGTTATGGTGGTTTGGAATACAGTTAAGAGGATTTCACATTCTGCGGCGAGAAGAGTTGGCAGCTTCTATATATTTTTTGACTATTGTTTTATGTGGACTTAATGAAAAAAAAAATCAGATATGTAATGTGAAATGAATATAGCCTTTCACCTGCTGAAAGAAAGTTATTCCCAGAACTTTTTAACTTACTTAAAAGACTATGTTGCAGTCAGTGTTGTTGGGTTGCTGTATTTATCTGTTTTACTGTATACTTTGGAAAACTAAGATCATAGAGTTTGAATTTAACAACAACAAATAGATCAAACACATTAAATTTAATAACCATGAAAAGTGAACTGCAAAATGTGGTTTTGAAACGGATAGCTAATACATGGTTGAAGAGTCTAATTCAGCAAAGAAAAATAGTTGGTATTCAGGCAGTTGGGTACTTTTGGATCCATTTTTTTCTCTGTCACCCTGAAATTCTAATTTTACTCTCTTTGGCTTTTTACTGGGTAATGAAAATATAGAATTCTACTTCTGCAACCTATCTTGCTATACTGCACTAAAGAAAATGAAATCCCTAATGAAAGCCCTAATTCCTTGTTGGTGGATTAATGAAAGTCTTAATCCCATGTTGATTGAATTAGTTAATTGGGTTTGTTGTTAGTTGTAAGTTTCCTTTTGGCATTGGAGTGTTTTGGATAGCTTTTGTTGTGCTTTTCCAGAAGTCCGTCTCTGATTTATTTTTGTCTTCTGGTTGGTAGTAGTTGTAAACTGGTGCTTGGGGAGAACACAGCTCTTTATACACTTTTGGCAACATCTTAAATTATACTTTGCCTTTTCAATGGATTATATTTGTAACAGCAGAATGAAATAGATTATGTCTCCAATATTTTAGTAACTGGAAATATTGACAGTGGAAAGACAAACATGGACTACTACTACAAAGTAAGGTATTCCTTAATGAAAACTTGAGAATTAGGTATACTTGGGGTTATTTAAACTCAAGAAAACTGAAATACACAAACTGTGTGCAGAGCAAAGGATCTGGCGATAGGTGGAAATGTTTATAAGCTGCTGTAGCCTTGGTAGATAATGTAGATATCCTTTGAATATGTCTGGCTAGGATGGTCCTGTTTGATTAAGATTTTATACTTTTAAGCTTGAAGTCAAGGCCCCTTAATTCAAATATAGGAGAAAAATTATTGATCTTAAAGTAAATTTTACAAAGACGTCCATTCTTAAGGACCTAAAAGAAGTCTAGCTATCACCTGTTACTTGAAAGTGACAATGATAAACTGGGTTGTCTTTGCATTTTATTTCATAACTTTTTGCCTTTATCCTCTTCATCTAATTAACAATGCAAGGAAAAAATGGTAAATATACAATGAAATTTATTTTTGGGAAAGCAATATAATTGCTGTCCAGCAAAAGAAAAACCATCCAGAATTTTAAAAATATATAGAATTCGTTCTTATCCTGATGCTGTAAGAAAAAGGAAAAACTATAATGGAAATCTTTGTATCATATCTTGCTGTACCATGGGGTCTTGAGGTTTTTGCATGCTTCTCCTGTGTAAAGCTTCAATTAGATGTATCACCAAGGGGGCAGTTTGTCATACTGTGTGTGCAAAGAAAAAATCTCTGATTTACTGAAATCTCAGATCCGTCTGCCTTTGATCATGCTGATTTGTGATTTAAGATTTAAAGAACTTCTTCAGTGCTAGGTGGAATGTAGTAGTGTGTGATGGTTCTTGGTTTGCTTTTGTTGTTGTTTGTTTGATTTGGTTTGGCTTGGTTTAGTTTTTTTACATCCCTTGGGTGCTCAGGAGGGCTATTTTTGCAATCCTGAAGTGTTTCTACAAAGAAAACCTTATTTAACAGGAGTTTTAACAAAATTAGATTGACTTACTTGTACTGTGAAAATAGAAATGGTTTTCTAATATTAGTGTAACTCATAATTGTGAGTAGGAAAAAATATTTACTTGGAAAGTAGAACTTCAGTTTTATGTGAACATGTTAGCCAGAGGCAGAGTATGGTGAGGGCATGGTTTAAGTCTCTTCAGTCAGTTCCACTTGTGAGTGCATTTTGTTCTTGGCATGCCACAATGAAAGCAAGGAAAAAAAATTAAAAAGTAATATTTTGTACTTATGAGTTGTTATAAATACAGAGTTGCAGTATCCACCTTTTTGAGATGTACTGCTTTACTTTACTTCCTTCTCTGTCATAAATTACAGGAATGTAATAAAGTTAAAAAGTTTACATCAGTACGCTAAATTATTGTTTTAATTGGGATTTATTCCTTCTAATTCACTTTTGTTGGGCCTGTTTCTGATGACCAAACCTAAAAACACAAAACTTGTGTTCTTTCTTTATTTATTAATATATTTATTTATTTATTCAATGTATATATTTTCATATATATTAGATATTTATTATATTTATTATATTTATTAAATATATAATATCATTTATGTTTATTTTATATTCTCAGTATTTAATATAAAAAAGAGATCTGTCCTTGCAAATATGTCAATATGGTCAGAGTACTTGACCTGTTTTCTACGTTTATTTATAAGTTCTACTAAAAAGATAGTGATTAATAAAATAATGAGTTTGTCAGTCTGGTGGAGATATATTTCCAACAACTTCTCTGATTTTTCAAGAATTTCAGAAAGTCACTTTCTAAAAATCCATAGCAATTCTGGCCATCTATTGGCTTTCAGGACTGAAGTTATATCAAGACACCACTGGCACGATAGAGACTACGTACCGTAAGGGAAAGATGAAATAATAATGAAAACTAAGCTATAAACAGCAAATATCAACCCTTGTGCCTTTTGCATCATGGTCTAGCAAGAAAAACCAAGCAAAATGAATTTAATTAGCTATATATGGAAACAATTAGAATCAATATATTATTATTTGTTTTGTTTGTTTGCGAAGAGCGTTAAAAAGACTTTACAACAGAAAAACTCTTAGGTTGTGCTGCATTGGATTTAATCTCTGGTCATGAGAGCAGTCCTTATACAAAGCTCTTAAATTACTTCAAGGTAGTCTTTGAATCTTTCTACCACTGTGTGCTATGAATCAAATAAATATAATAATATAGGGAATAAAGGGAACAGTGTTAATCAGATATTTATTACATTATACAAAAGACGTACTTTAAATTAGTTTGGTCACAGCTTTTCAACTTACCCGTTTAACGCTTTATCTTGTATGATTGTCTCTATCGAACAAAAGAGACTTTTTCCCAGTTACTATTTTAAATAAGATCTGAACAGTTTCAAGTTACTTTTTAATATATGTTGGATTTCTTTTACATTAACAGCATGTGATGGCTGTGCTTGTTACAGGAGAATGGATGGGTGAGCAGCTGTAGTAAAAATTCCATTACTAAATACAGATGATACAAGAAACTTTTTCCTAATCCATGTATGCAAAAGACTTGTAAGCACACCTTAACTTTTCCTGCCAAGTAGAGTTGACCATACAACACCTACTCAAGAAAGAAAGAAAGAAAGGATTCTTTGCTGTAAGCTTTCCTGTTCCAACCACTAACTTCACATGGACATCACGGTTATTAATGGCGTGTTTCAGGTATTCAGTGATGTCTCCCTGAACCATAGAGGCTTCAGAACCTGCAACAGTAACTGCAAAGAGGAACTTTCTTTTGTCAAATAATAAAGCTCAGATAAGATTTACTAAATGGGAAGCTGATTCTTGCACTACTTCTCAGCTCTTTTACACATATCTTAAAGCATCTTCCTTCATGAAACGGTTCTTGTCTGATCACAGTGATCTGTTTGATGCAAAGGAAGAATAAATCCTACATATTTTGATTCATTCAGTGTGTAGTTTTACAGGATTTGAGTTTTACAGGAATTGAATGAAACTTCAAAAATGTAGAAGAAAATGCCTGTTTCTTAGCATGAAACCAAACTACAGATAAATTTGTGCTGTGCCTAAATGTGTAGATTTACTTTTTGTGCAATTTAGTTCTGTCCTTGATAGTATTTTGAGAACTTTATGGTAATGCATTTCTAAATGTTTCCTTTCAGTGACTTTTTCTGAAATTATCCAGTTTCATAATTTGAACTAAATTGTTGGTTTGGTTTTTTTTTTTTTTTTTTTTTTTTTTTTTTTTTTTTTTTTTTTTTTTTTTTGTTTTTTTTGTGTTTTTTTTTTTTGTTTTTTTTTTTTTTTTTTTTTTTTTTTTTTGTTTTTTTTTTTTTTTTTTTTTTTTTTTTTTTTTTTTTTTTTTGTTGTTGTTGTTGTTGTTGTTGTTGTTGTTGTTGTTGTTGTGTTTTTTTTTGTTTTTTTTTTTTTTGTCACGTGCTTTTACATTCATAGAACTTAGATTTCTAAAAGTCTCTTCTTTACAGGTTGAATGGTATTTGATCACTTACTTGTGCTGAATAGAATTTTGGCTTATGAATTATTTAATATTCATCAAAGAGGAAGTAGGTTAGGAAAGAGAGCCTCATGCTGATGCATATAGACTTTTTTCCCTATAAGATATATGTTAAATGAAATACTTGAACACTGCATTGCCATCTGGTGGTTTTTTCCAAGGATGCTGAGTAGACAAAAGAAAGAAAGGTTTGGGATTTTTAATTGTTTTTAAAAAAAAACCCCACAAATGTGGTAAAAGGGAAAATGTGGGAAAAAGTATGAAAAGAGCTCTCATTACATAAAACAATTATGAGCTGATCAGTTTGTTCAGACAGTATTATTGTATTCTCTTTTTTCACGCTTAGATGGCTTAATAACAATCTGGCTGCCTTGTATCAAAGAGGTGAGAGTTGCTATTACTGCCTCTAGTTTTCTGCTTTTCTACAGATTATTCTGCATTATGGGTTAATTAATATTCTGTGTTCAGTTCTGCTATTGCGAATAGAAATTTTCTTTACTAGATCAAATTTATTCTACGATAGAGTGATTTAACTGGAAGGAAAATATTTCCAGTGATGGGTTTTTGGGATATGCATATGATCCTTCACATCATTATGATGAGGTTAAAGTCTAGATATGTATTTTGTTGTGTAGCAGTAGATTGCTTCTCTTTTTAATGTCTAGTATTTTTTTGCCTTACCTTATGACTCAATATGGGTGGTTCTTGTCATACTTGGATGAAAGATCAATATTATGAAAATAAGGTAGTAAAGACTTTGACACTGAGATGCTATTTTTGAATTTTATTTTTGTATGAGCAAAATATTAATTTTAATGAGCTGAAAATTATTCCAGTTTTTTTTTCTAAAAAATAGTGAAACTCTGAGGAACAGACTGGAAATACATAATAAAATTTCAAGTAGTTATGCTTTAAGAAATATAAGGTTATATTTTTCCAAGTTATTGCCATCCATGATTTTTTAGGATTTATTGCTCATGAAATAATAAGTATATTTTAGATAGTTGTAGCAGTTGTATAAAAAATATCTCTGAATAAAAAGACAGTTGCTGTTTTCTGACCTTTGTTTTAACTGGAAAAGGAACATATCTGTGCAATATCGTCCTTAACAGCAACAAAGCCAAGGTTTTACACCTAATGAGGAATGTCATAGTGAGAACTCAACAGTGTAGTTAAAAAAAGAATAAGGAATATAAGTAAGTCAGTATGAGAACATTTTGCATCTAGGAAGAGTTTTTGAATTGACTTTACTCATCTCTACTTAATAATTGAACTGTCACTCTTTTATAGAACATATCTATATAATCCAGCTTATAAAAACACTTTGAGAAATTGCACATAATTAAGTGCTGAGCCTTAGCAGAGATCTGGTACCCAGTATTTGAGTATTTGTATTTTTAATTTATTTTTTGTAACCCTTCCAGGTGAGATTTGGTGTCCTAATTGCGTAGTACTACATAAATAGTCCTATTCTTAGTATCTCCCTTTCAGTAATTCCATTCTGGTTTTAATTCTGCTTGTGTTTTGGTTACCTAAGTATTTTCCTTTTGGCTTCTTGTCAAAAGGTAATTAGTTGATGGATGTCATATTGGATCTGGTATGCACTGAATAGTAATAAGAAGGTTCAAAAATAAATTAATATACCTGTTGTTCTTTTTCTTATACAATTTATGAGCAGAACACTCATATTTGCTGTATTCCAGGTACTGTCACCTTGGAGCAAAGCAATATGTATATAAATAAAGGATATGCTTCTTGTAAACCAGAGGAGTTTATGTCAATTGATATTAATGGCTGCTAGCTGTTGTTTTCACTCCGTTACAGAATGTTAATTTCCCATTATTAATTGATGAGACTTGTGGCTTGTTGTGTGGTTATGTAGAAACTGAAATAATATTTAGAGTCTGTGTCTATTTGATGTACAAGATTAACTTCCACGAGCAATGACTTTTTAAACTGGAGCAATCAAGACTATTGTTATTACTATGAAAACATTTTTCTATCTCTCTGTTTGGTGACAGGAAGAAAAAAATAGTGAATATCAGTCCTAAGCAAATATGTGTGTACCTTTCTTATTGCACTGGGGAATTATTTTTGCATCATGACCTGATTAAGAAGTGAACCTTGCTTCTTATGAGGATTGTTTCAAAAAACTCATTTTGAATTGACATATAAATATGCAACCTAGTTTATGGTTGTAGCTGTGGGGCTGAATGGGGAAAACTGTGAAATATTTTTCTTTTTGAGAGAGAAGAGACAAAAAGATGAAGGTGAATCTTTACAGTTAAAATAGAGATAAACAGAAATCCTTGTTTCATTCTTAGGCAACTTTCTTATATTGTGATCTATTAATTAATTCCATATTGATTTTTTTAACACTAATATTCTTCAGATTTTCATCCTAAGAATAAAATATGTTTTAGTTTTCTTTTTGCACCTGTTCTGTTTTATTTAAAGATGGTTATTCCTCCCCATTTAAATGTGTAGTAGAAATCACTATTTAATTTTTAATGCTACAACTTCATCTTCATAGTTGAAGAATTAATTAACTGAGTGTATCCACTTTCTTGGATTTTTTCTAATTACTCTGCAAGATACAGTTGTATGTCAGTGGAGGAGAGATTTGCATTTCGTACTTGCACATTTCTTTTAATGATAAAAACATTCAAAAGCAATACAGTAATGGGGTCAGCTGAGATGAATGATTTCTTGTGCCTGCTGGGAGGGAAGCCTAGATCATCTAGAGATGCAGAGACTGTGTAAATGCTCTGCCTCCTTCTGCAACACTTGCACTCTTTGTCCTGAACTTCTGCTATCTGTCTAATTCTGGAGGGAATTGTGAGGCCTTCCATAATTAGTATAACCCACAGAAAGTTTTTGCATCTTGCTATTACTACATGGCACCAGGATGTCAGAAGAGCAATTAATATCCTTAAGCACCTTATTTAGACATCAAAAGTATCCATATCCCCATCCTGCAGCAATTCTGACAAAGTCATTTACACCAGTTTTGGTATGATCCTCAACTTCTTTCTTAGTTTATAGAGGTAAACCTCCATTTGATTATTGGTAGGTGAAAAGGCATGACTTGCTGTTTGTGAATCAAAGAGATACTGGAAGAAACTAGGAGTGAAGAATCAACTTATTTAGTAAACTTCTACATATTCAGGAAGTTAGAGGGCTCCTTTAGAATATGGTTTTGAAACTGGTTTTTTTGTTTGTTTTTTGTTTGTTTGTTTGTTTTTGGTTTTTTGTTTTGGTTTTTTTTATTTTTGGTTTTTTTTTTTCTGTTTGCTTGTTTATGCCAACAGTATATGGGAAGCATTAGATTTTTTTTAAAGAATAATCTTTTACAATCCTGCATATTTATTTAGCTACAGAATGTTTTACGTGTTGCACTACTATGAAGTAATTTTCAATGTCCAGTTTTCATTTGAAAAATGCTGAATAATAATGTTGCTAGAAAGAGCACCAAGTTTTGCTAGTTACATATGCTTGGGCAAGGGGATAGTTTGGCTCCAGTGGTCTCTACTCTGCTTTTATAAGTGAAGGATGCTATTCAAAATGTCAGATGAACAGCAAATATGAGGACTGTATACCAAGGGGTGGCAGAGAGACTATACTGTAAAGAAAAGAAAGAAAGAGAGAAAGAAAGAGGGAAAGAAAGAGAGAAATGAAAGAAATGAAAGAAAGGAAAGAAAGGAAAGAAAGGAAGGAAAGGAAGGAAAGGAAAGGAAGGAAAGGAAGGAAAGGAAGGAAGGAAGGAAAGAAAGAAAAGAAAGAAAAGAAAGAAAAAAAGAAAGAAAGAAAGAAAAAATTCTGTTCTTCTGGAGGATTTGGGCAGTAAGGAATGATTGCATCTCAAGCATAAATCCTTTGTGACACATTACTTATTTTGGAGACACTATGAAAGCAGTAACTGTTAGTTGTCCTGTGAGCATTTATGAACAGGATTGCTGGCATTTTAAAAACAGTTATATGACCTTTTGTTGTTTCTAGGGTCCATTCTGATACTTTTCAGAGTCCTGGGAGATGGTGAATAATACCACAGTATGTGAAAGGACTGTCTGTGTTTTGGCAAAGGGTCAATGTTTTAGAGTGTGCAATATATATTAAGAAATGACTAATGATAGGAAAGGAGACAAAACAAAATTGGAAGCCAAAAGGACAGTAATAGATATTCTTACATAGTTCGGTCATTGAGTTTTAGTAGCTGCTTAGAAAAGATGACTCTTTTCTTCCAGTCCCTATGTTCCCTGGGGAGCCATTAGGGATTGTTTTACTGATTGGCATCTGTTGGTAAACAGCCTAAAAGATTTAAAAGAGCCAGTGACCTTTGATCAGAAATCACTGGTGTAGAAGATTTATTTATTTGCATATTATCTTGTCAATTTTATGTAATGACTGTGGAAAGTAAGAAGGCAAAAAACCCTCAAGGATAAGTAATGACCATCTGATATATTTCTCTTTTTTATTCAAGTGTACTCCGTAGTGAAAATGATTAAAATATAAAAATAATAGCCGTGAAAATAAATTCTGCCCATTAGAATATAATTTGTTGTCATACTTAAAGGACATTAAAATTGATGAAATCTGTCCTATTAAAATACTTCCTGACTTGCTCTTCCTGAAGGCTGGAGGGAAAAAGTGCTGTAAGTGCTATATACACAGATATATGGGAACCAACTTAGCATGAAAAGAAGAGGTTGTCCTTTAAATTGCAATTCTGAATTCTTGAGATGTTCTTGCTCAGACTTGTTTCAGCTGTTATGGTCTTTACTTCAAAAGCAGGATACACAAGGTCTTGTAAGATTTGTATTTCCATTTTTTTTTTCAAAGCATTTTTTTGCAATTATAAGGAGAATTATCAGACTGCAGTAATGGTAAATTACAAGACAGTTATGTTAGTTGAGAGGTGAGTGCTCCTCTAATTTCATCACCTTGCTCTGAAGGCATAACTCATTTCAGGAAACTTGGTTGTACAGATGCAAAGCAGACAATTGTGCTGAAGTGATCTGAAAATTCATTTAATGGATTAGCTCACTTCCACAAATGACTCTTTTTCATCCTTGACAAAAAGGAGCAGTTTTTACTCTCTTGAAAACAACAGCAACATACTCTTTCAGTCAGGCTGAAAGAGAGCAGCCAGCAGTAAAGCTGTTGTTAATACTATTTTTTTTTTAAAGTACAAGGTAGACTTGTCTTAAATTCCAAAATTTCTGCTGAATGCCATTCGTGGTATAACCCAGAGTGAACTCTGAGGCCAAAACAGACAGGGAAGAATATTGCAAAATCCCTGTACAGCTACATGGAAATATCTGTGCTGTGAGGGAAGGCTCAGCTCCTTCCTGCAGACCATGGAGCCCACAGAGAGGCTGTTAAGCTCTCACACATGTGATTGCTGGGGAGCACAGCAGAGGGAAAACATGGAATAATAGTGTTAACCTCTGAGCTCTTTCTAATCAAACAATCTGAGCCAGGTATGAGAAGGAGTCAAGCTGCCTTTTCTAGAAGTGACTAATGCATAGCTCATGGGTTCACAAGGGTCAGGCCAGCATGGAGGCCACTCAGTTCATTGTTTTCCTTCTGATGGTTGTGCCAGGCCCTTCACACACTCTGAAACAAAAAGACCTTTTTGTATCATACGTTTACTTTTGCCATTGGCAGTGTTTTAAATACAATTTATATTTTTGTTGTTAGAGAGAAAAAACCCAGTATTTTAAACTTTGTATTTTTCTAGGAAATTTAATGAGTCAGTAACAAGGCATTCTAGTTCAGTAATAAACATTTTTTTAAACAATTATTCAGCAGAAATGCTAGCTGGTATAAATTTACAAATATGCACAATTTCATTTTTTTGGTGTACTACTTTCTGTGAATTTTTAGCAAGTTTGGACTATTAATGGATGAAGCAGGACACCCTGGCACCTGGCCTGGATCAGCAATAGTGTGGCAGCAGGACCAGGGCAGGGATTGTCCCCCTGCGCTCACCACTGGTGAGGCCGCACCTCAAATCCTGTGTCCAGTTTTGGGCCTCTCACTCCAGGAAAGGCATTGAGGGGCTGGAGTGAGTGCAGAGAAGGGGAATGGAGCTGGGGAAGGGTTTGGAGCACAGGTCTGATGAGGAGCAGCTGATGGAACTGTGAGTGTTTGGCCTGGAGAAAAGGAGAGTTGGGGGGGACCTTTTTGCTCTCTGCAACTGCCTGAAAGGAGGTGTTGACATGTGGGGGTCAAGCTGCACCAAGGTTCAGGCTGGACATAAGGAGCAATTTCTTCACTGAAAGGATGGGGAAGCACTGGGATGGGCTGCCCAGGGAAGTGGTAGAGTCACCATCTCTGGAGGTGTTCAAGCAGTGACTGGACCTGGCACTGAGTGCAAAGGTTTAGTTGACATGATAATATTCGGTCCAAGACTGGACTAAATGTTCTTAGAGGTCTTTACCAACTTTAATAATTCTATGATTCTATGTAATTTTAAGTCTGATTCTCTCATTATTTACTTGCATGAAAGATGCTTTGTTATACTCTGAGAACCTCCCAGTTCCTTTATTTTTCTACCTGCAGCTATTAAAAATAATTTAATTTAATTTATGTTTTATTAGGTTGATTTAATTAATATGCTCAGTGAAATAGCTCTTTATTTTCTCTCCCATTTGCCTGATCTTAATTTCTATGTCAAATTTAATATGAAGGCCTTAAATCTTATCTCTTGCTTAGGGAAAAGGTCAGGCATCAAGTTCCATCAGAGAAGAGTAATGTGTTATGTTATGCTTTGTTCACAGTCCTTCACTGCTTTAAGCAATTCTGAATGACCAGTCACATATAAGACTCATTTTTATTTACACCTGCTTCTGTCAAAGAAAACTTCTTGTCTTTTCCCCCCTTCTTGAAGACCTCTCTTGCTGAGTTTTGTGTTTGTGGATTGATTTTGGATTTTTTACTGTAGTTAGTTAGTTTTGGTATAAGTAGTACAATGCTGTATATTTTCTTAAATTTTGGGGTGAAATTAGAATATCTGCTGAATAAGTCTCTATTTGACTTGCAGTAGCATAGTGACATAATCAAAATATGAATAACTAAAGTTGCCTGTAAATATGCAATATAAACAAATATGGAGACAAATTCCATTACCTGGAATCTACCATTCAAAAAACTGGTGTGGATTACCTTTGCTACCATTGTTAGTAGAATAATATTAAAGTGCTTTTTGACCACAACTGGAGATGTTTTCCATATTTATGTGATTTTGTTGACACAAAGATTTAGTCATGATCTGAAGATGGCTGAGCCAAGTAATAGTTTTAATTTTTTCAGCATAATTCAAGTTGGAATAGATCTTTGGATGTCTCAGGTTTAAAGTAGGGTCAGCTCTGACATCAGGCTGGATTGCTCAGGACTTTATCCGTGTGAGTCTTTTAAAACCTCCAGGGATAGAACTTGTACAAATTCTCTGGGAAATTGACTGACTCTTTCCTTCTGCTACAGGTCTCAGAATACTCTTATAATTCAGAATGACCTAATGCCTGAATTAAAAACCAAGTCTGGTAGACCCAATATCCTAAGAAAATCTGAAAAAGGAGAAAAAAAGACAAAATCAGCTAGATGATAACAGGCTTGGTTATCTGCAGCAAAATAATGAAAAATAATTCATCTAAATTAAAAAAAATCCTTCAAAAATCTTAGGAAAGGCTTTATCATTAAATAAAAAGAGATAATATTCAATTAATTCAACTTTCTGCATAACCTATTTACATATGTATGCTTTTCTTTAATCTAAGTTTTATTTCTTTTTCCTTAAGGCAATTTACTGCTCTGTTAAAGGCTAGTGGAGATTAAGTTCCTGATGTAAATGGAAATGTGATAGACCCATCTATTTTTTATTTTGTTTACATATAAAGTTATTTAAATTCATTGCAATAACTCCAACATTTGTATATGAAATGAAGGGTTTTTAAAATAAATTGCAACTCTGATTTCTGTAATATATCAGTGGTTAGAGTAAGACCTTTGAAACAAACTGTGTAATTGGGAAGAATTCTGTGAAGCGTGGCTAACCCTGTCAATAAAACTACTATTATCAGAAAACTCTTCAAATTATGTGTATTGAGTCTACCGGAATACACCACTGAAACAATGAATGACACAAATTTTCATTAGCTAGTTTGTGACTTTCTGAAAGAGGGCAATAATACTTGTTATACTTTGCTCCTTAGAAAAAAAAACAAACAAAAAACCCTATCCAAAATAACCACAAAATCAAAACAACTTTTTGTATTGTTTTAATTCATATTACTCCTTTTAATTGGGATATAGGCACAAAAATTCTGAGTCACACAATTTTAAGCATTCAAGAACTTCCAGCATAGTTAGTGATGTTGTCTGTTTCAGGTTGCATCAATGGATAATATTTTCATGGTAAGCACTAATACATTTGCAGATTAATCTCCTTGACTACAACCGACTTTTCAATACCATTGTAGTCTTAAAGTTTTTTTTTTTCCTAAGGTGAAAAGAGCATTTTTAAAATCTTCTGAATTGGATATTGCAGTATCTAATACTTTCCTCAGGACTCTGCTGCGTATCTATCATGCTCAAGGATGAGCCCTTCAAACAGTGGTCAGATTATGTAGGGCTTTCTTTGTTTGTTTTTTTTTTTCCTTCTGATTTTGGCATCCAAATGGATTAGTGTGTCCTGTCAGAAGCTAATCACAGGTAATTAAATGGATTCGTATGCAGCTAAACTCCGAGTCTTAAAGAAAGGTTGAACTGCTTCCACTGAAATAAAAAGGAGATAGAGCCCTGGCCAGAGGTAGGAGAGGAGGCAATTTAATAACCAAAAAAACCCAAACAAAATGAAAAAAACCCCCAAGTTCTGAATTAATTTTGTTTTATGTAATATTCTATTTTCTTCAGTTCCCAACACAATTATATAGCTGTGTCTGAAAGGATAAATAAAATAAAATACAAATATAATTCTAAAGCGTTGTGGTTCGTGTTTATCACTGAGGCTTCAAACTGTTTTTTACCAGTGTTCAGTTACTGACTTTCTCTTAGTCTTGTCTGCCTGCAGCTAACATAAAGAGGTGAAGCACTCTGAGATGAAGGGAGAACTAATTTGTTTAAAACAAAATCTGGATGAGGAACTTTACATTTACCTTGCAATGAATTGCAAGTCCTACACAGTGGCATGAATCTGCTTCATGCATGTGAAAGATCTACACAATGAACTAGCTGCAACTGGAGAAATGAAAGTGCAGCATCAGTCTGAAGAGATCTCAAAATGTGGTAATTTAGGATCTTCCAATCAGTTGCATATAACAGCCAAATCCTCCTTCTTTAAAGCCAACTATGTTAGTTTATTTCAAATGTTAGAAGAACTGGGAAACATATTTACCCTGAACAAGTAAAAGATATAACCTAAATATTGAATTTAATATAGTTAAGCATGGCAAATATATTCCCACATTAAATATTTTATAAGAAAAATGTTAACTTCCATGAGAATGGTATATTTATAAAAATATAAAATTCTCAGTCTTTAGTCTACCAAGATAATTTTGTAGCTTTTAACTAAATGCATTCCGGTATTCTTTACCTTTTCGAGTGGATTATTTCCTCCTTTCTGGATACCCTCCCTTCTTTCCACCCAACAATCCAAATTTTTGGCAAGTTTCCATCTTCACTTTTAAGCTGTTATTGAGCTTCTGGCATTGGCAGTCTCTGTGATTATAAAGTACTTCCTCTAGATGCATTTTGAGATCACTGCTCTTGACAATCAAACTCCTCAAAAATCTTCAGAATATGTTCAGAACAGATGTAAAACTTTTCAGCTTCTAGAAACTCAGTGGGCTTCTGGTGAATTGTACGTCACTTTGATCTTTAAAACCAGCAGAAGAAACAAAATGGCAAATCACCCAATTATAATCTGTGGGGATCACAGAATCACAGAATGGGTAAGGTTGGAAGGGACCACATGTGGCCATCTTGTCTACCTCCCTGCTCAAGCGGGGCCTTCCCAGGGCACATGGCACAGGATTGCATTCAGTTGGCTCTTGAATATCTCCAGTGAGGGAGACTCCACGACCTCTCTGCAGAGTCAGTGCACAGTGAAGAAATTCTTCCTCATGTTCAGGTAGAACTTCCTGTGCATCAGTTTCTGCCTCTTGTCTATTGCTTGGCACCACTGAGAAGAGCCAGTGAATAAAATTGCCACGCTGCCCCTCAATACCAAGTGAGCATTGCATTAGGGCACCCATTAAAGCCTGGGATCAGGCTTCACCTGACTTTGGGAACAGCTGCAGAGGTTATGAGACCTTTTTCCCCGCTCTGCATCCCACTGAAGGGTGAATGCAAGCTGCCCTTTTCTTCCAGGTTCCTCATCATGTCCCCTGCTGAGGAGAATAAGGAAAAACACCATTCTGTGCTTCATTGTGACTGCAGCCTGCAACATCCTTTCAGAACTAAGGACTTTCTGAAAACCATGCTGGATGACTGTTATCAGGAGGAGGTTTGTGATCAAGGAAGGAAATAGTATTTGGATAGTAAATAAAAGTTTCAGAATTCTATATTTCTGTCCCATTCCTTTTCAGTAAGTTCTGCTTTGGTTTTCAGAGTGCCACCTTCTCAGCTTAGTGCTCTTTGTGTCTTTTTTTTCCCTCTTCTTCCTTCCCTTGTCTGCTCTGTTTCTTTCCTAGTGTCTATCTGTACCCATGGCAGCTCCAGCCAAAGGCCCTCACCACATAATTTTACCCAATTCACATGCTAAAACAATGCTTGATTAAGTTATGAAGGCTGGTTGTGAAATGTCATTGTAAGATCTTGCTCCCCTTGGGTTTTGGCCCTTTCAGAGCTTTGCCTTAGAGGTCAGGAACATATTTTCCTTGCTGGAAACTGGAATTCCAGACCATTGCAGTGTGTGCCACAGATCACAGAGGGCAATTACTGAGGTTCCTGGGGTGCTGTTTCTGCCTTGCCTCCCAGGGGAGCTGTGCAAGTGCAGGTGACAAGGTCCCGAAGCTGTGAGGGCTCCCAGAGCAGACTGTGGGCTCCCAGAGCAGACAGCAAATGCTTGTTTGCTGGACATTTTCAAGCACATTCCCAGCTTGAAGCAGAGGGAAGAAGAAAAGTGAAGCAAGGAGCTGACAGAATCATGGAACGCTTGCAGCTGGAAGGGACCCTGTGCAGGTGTTACAATCCCATTCAAGATTTACAGGTTGGGAATAGCCAGATGATGCAGAGAACATAAATGGACATTAGCAAACATTAGCCCTTGGTGCAGCTGGAGACACCTGGAGGGAAATACAGATTTGTGTCAGCAGCAAACTCGCTGAAGGCACACTCTGCCCTACCATCCAGAATGGGCAGAACAGGACAGGGAGAGCACTTCCACAGATGGGCAAAAAGGGGAACTTTCCTTGGGGAGAGTGGAGCAGGAGAGGTGTTGTTCTTCAGCCCACCAAAGACACTAGTGTCAAACTCAGAGGTTTTGTTGGTTTTCATAGAACAAAAGTTTTCCCCTTCCCTCAGTGTTACAGAGTGGTGCTGTTTGCACACTAAGCAGCAGCTGCAAAGAATTATGTGAACAGCCCCACATCTTTTCATGTGCTAAATAACCCTGTCATTGTCACCTGTGGGCACTTGGCTTTGGTTACCAACGGGCCAGTCTTTTGCCCCCAAGAATGAAAGATCATAGAATCTTTGTGTCCAGGAGGCTGAGGCCCCCTCACCTGATTTGTGGTAGAATTACCTTCAGATACTTACATTGATATGGTCCCCTATATATTTTAAAATAACCTGAGATTTTTTATAGCTTCTCCCAATAACTGATTCTAGCATTGTATTGCCTTTATTAAGCCTAGAAAGTGCAGCAGTTAAACGACATTATTTCAGGAGATGCCCTAAAGCCATCAAAATTCAGACACCTTTCTGAGTCACAGTGTCATTCTTGCTCTGGGCAAGGAGGTAGCAATTTGCTGCTGGCCTAATTTTACTAGCTCAAAGTTTCCTGTTTCTCCCTACCTTCTCTTCCTATTTGTGTAGCTTCACTTCTCTGGCCAGGAAAAGCTCACTGATCCAAGTTTTTGACAGACTGAACAAGGAATGAAGGGAGATGTTGCATTGCATTAGTGGTGAGAAAGTGCCTTGTTCAGGAGCAGCTGAGCCTTTCAATTTTCGTCTCTCTCCTGTAGGAGCTGTGTTGTGTTTTGACATTTATGAGTACATATTAGAAACCAACAAACAATAGACCAGTGATGTTAAATGAGTTTTGCTGGTAGTTCAGCTTTTCATGTACACTTTTCATGTGTTTACTTAATGTTTTAAGGACGATTTCTAATCTTCTGATGGCAGCCACCTTTCCTTCAGCATCTTCAAAACAACAACAGCAAAAAAAAAATCAGTGAAACTATGGACTGCTTTTAAAAAAATAAAATTAAATATCAAATGCCAGAAGTCAGAATTTGACTTCCAGAATTCTCTTTTTGACAATCAAATAGGATTTTGCTAATTGTTTGTTTCTCTATGCATGGCTATACACAGACTTTTTAATTTATTTTACTGTGTTGTACTGCACATTCCTGATATGCTGACTGAGAACTTCTTCTAAAGTAATATAACATTTCCTGAAATATTTTGGTTCTAGGAGAGATTCTATTATACGACATCACATTTATTTCTGTGGAGTGTATGCTTGTGCAATCTAGTCGGAAATAGGTTAGTAGATCAAAAATAACACAATGGCATAACCTGTGTGATAGATGATAGAGAGGACTGGCAGGGCAGCAGTCAGGCAGACTGCATGGTATATTTGGCATTTCTACAAAATCATTGTGTTAAATTAATAGCCACATCATTTTCAATCCCATAAAACTTGGCTCTACTTTTAAATTTATGTTATGATCACTGGGAGGACTAATTTTCTTTTCTGAAGTTTGACTTTTATAAATGTACCATAATTCAAAGCTGTGACAGTGTAGTGTTATATTACTAAGGAATGAAGTTAAGTAAAGACCTTTTAGCTGATTTCAGGTTTTACAAAATACTCTGAGACAAAATTTAGATATTAAAAGTTACATGTCACATAGCATTTTGGACTCAGGTACTTCTCGATTTAATTTTCTCAGATAGAACATGTGTCTCAACTATTTTTGAACCTTTTCTGCCATGGGAGCTCATATGGTAGAGATGCTGTCAATTACCAGCTAAAAAGTTGACTTATAGTAATTTTTAAAAATAGATGTGGCAGTCAATTCAGATTTTGCATTCAACAGAGCAGAAAAAGAAAGTTTGAAACATGGATTTTAACTGAAATGGTAAAAAGTATCCTAAACCCAACAGATGTAGTTATAGTATTGAGTTAATTAATGCATTGAGGAAAAAATCTTGTTCAACTCCATTTTTAACATAATTCAGAATTCTCTTACTTCTCTGTGGGTTATTTTCAGGATTTGGGGATGTGGACTATTTTTATTCTGGAGATAAATTTCATAATTTCTAATTTTAAAAAGTTAAGCAGATAGTGTAGAAGCAGATTTTACTTTATGAAGTTGTATTAAGCCAGCATAACAATGTTAAGTAAAGTCTTCCTATTTACCTAAACACTTTATATTTTGAGAATAGATTTAAAAATTACTTGGCATAAAGGCAGTGATCCTGGTTTTAGGTCTGAGTGTGGTTAACTATTTTTTAATACATGTGGCTACCATTTATGTGAAAATGTTTGCACACATTTCGAAATTTTGGCTTTATTTTGACAGAGAAATTAAAAAAATTGCAGAGAAACATGACTGAGGTCTCAGCAATGGTGGTTTTGTGGAAGCTCTTCATTTTTAGCATCAAGAGCATAGGACCACTTTATACACTGACATTCAGTTCCACAAAACAGAAGAGAAGCTGTTGAAGAGGAGCCCTCTTTACAAGGGAACATGAGAGAACACCTCTATGGATCTTTAGCCTTAGAGGCTTCTCAACATCCCCTAGGAAATCTAAGCCTCGCTGATGCCAGTACCATACACTTCCATGAATGGTTTGAAGCACTTCCCTCCCTTCCTTTCCTCCAATATCTAGCCAGTAGATAAAACTGTCTGGTAGTCTGTGAAGGAGACACATTTCTTCCTTGATGTATGTGTAGAGCAGGAAACAATGGTCTTTATTCAAGCTTGATTTTCATCTTTTCAGGAACAGTATCCCTACTAGAATTTTCTAAAGCATCTAACATTTTTCTCATTGTACTTAAGAAGCCAGAGTGGTCTAATGAAGGCAACATTCTGCTGAGTAATATGATGTAGCATTTAATCTCAGTGTTTCAAGGAAAAAAATAGTTTTGTTCTTTTCTGAGCTCCTGACTGCATTGCACATTTCTTCACATTTCTTTTCCCCAGGCAGAAACTGACCATTAAATATATTTATGTACTTTTGTCCAGCTAAAGTTCTCAGAGTTTGCTTACTATATTATTTTAAAATATTTTCCTTGACTCTAATTATATAATAATATATAACTCTAATAATGCATCCAGTCCTACTTGCTTAAATTAAGTATGCAGAGTGAAGAGAAGATCAAAATCACTGAAAATATCTTATTTTTACCTATCAGTTTTTCAAATGCTCAGAAGTTGAATTTAAATTTATGAAATTCATATAATTACCTTCAAATTCAAACTTCTTCAAAAGTTTGAGAAATTAAGTAAATATTTTAATTTCTTTAAATACTGAATTAATCTATCTTTGAAGTAAGCAGACCTACAAAACTGTCTTTAAAAGCTACGTCAAAGAATCACAGAATCACCAGGTTGGAAGAGACCTTCAAGATCATCAAGTCCAACCCAGCCCAGACACCTCAACTAAACCATGGCACCGAATGCCACATTCAATCTTTTTTTAAACACATTCAGGGATGGTGACTCCACCACCTGCCTGGGCAGACAATTCCAGTACTTTCACTCTTTC
>NW_005054375.1:3126681-3145012 GCF_000277835.1 Geospiza fortis
AGCTTAGTGTCATCTGCAAATTTACTAATGAAAGACTCAATATCCTCATCCATGTCATTGATAAAAATATTGAACAGAACTGGCCCCAGCACAGAGCATTGAGGGACACCACTGGTGACTGGCCCCAGCTGGATGCAGCACTGCTCACCACCACTCTCTGGCCTGGCCATCCAGCCAATTCTGAGCCCAGCACAGAGTGCTCCTGTCCAAGCCATGGGCTGCAGCTTTTCCAGGAGTAAAACATTTCTTATTATCCTTTACAAAAGTTGCCAAATTAAGTTCAAGTTGAGCTTTGGCCTCCCTAATTTTTTCCTACATGCCCTAGCAACCCCCTTAAAAATTCCTGAGAGACTTGACCATTATTCCAAAGATGATGCATCTTCTTTTTATTCCTAAGTTCCTTCGGACCCTTGTTGCCCATCCAGGCTGGCTGTTTGCCTCGTCAGCTTGTCTTTCGGCACACGGAGACAGTCTGGTCCTCTGCACTCAGGATCTCTGTTTTGAAGCATGCCCAACTTTCCTGGACTCCTTTGTATTTAAGGGCTATTTCCCAAAGAACTCTCTGAATAAGTATCCTGAGTAGGCCACAGTCTGCCCTCTGGAAGTCCAATGTAAGAGTCTTATTGATGTTCCTCCTCATTTCACCAAACATTGAGAACTCTGTAATTTCATGATCGCTGTGCCCCAAGCAGCCTCCAACCACCACATCTTCCACCAGCCCACCTATGTTTTCAAACAATAGGTCTTACATAGTCCCTCTCCTGTTGGGCTCACCCACCAGCTGTGACAAAATGTTGTCCTTCACATACTCTAAGAACTTCCTGGACTGCCTCTTTTCCACTGTATTAAGTTCCCAGCAGATGTCTGGTAGGTTGAAGTCACCTACAAGAACAAGGGCTGGTGGTCTTGAAACATTCTCCAGGTGCTTATGGAACAAGTCGTCCTCCTCTTCTTCCTGATTGGGTGGTCTATAACAGACGCCCAGTAGGATGTCAGCCTTGTTGGCTTTCCCCTTAATTCCTACCCATAGCATTCAACTTCATCATCAATAGTTTCAATACGCATGACATCAAAAGCCTCCCTAATATAAAGGGCCACCCCTCCACTCTTCTCCCCTTCCTCTCTCTCCTGAAGAGCTTATAGCCATCCAGTGCAGTGCTCCAGCCATGTGAGTCATCCCACCATGTTTCTTTGATGGCAACTACATCATAGCTCTGCTGCTGCACCATGGCCTCCAGCTCTTCTTGTTTGTTACCCATGCTGTGTGCATTAGTATACATGCACTTCACCACCCTTGGACCTGCTTCCATAGAGCCCAGCTGCATCCCCTTCCTCCTTCAAATCTAGTTTTAAAACCCTCTAAATGAGTTCTGCCAGTTCATGAGCTAAATCCCCTCTGCTCTTAGCAGAGAGGTGGAGCCCATCCAATTCCAGCAGGCCAGGCGCCAGAAAAGTTGCCCCATGATCAAAAAACCCAAAATTCTGCCCATGACACCGATCCTTGAGCCACTTGTTGATAACATGGGCTCTCCTATTCCTTTCATAATTTTTCTCTGCCACCAAAGGGACTAAGTAGAGCACTACCTGTGCTCCTGCCCTATCAACCGCTTGACCAAGTGTCCTACAGTCCCTATTAATTGCCCTGATGCTCCTCTTTTCAATCTCACCACTGCCAGCCTGGGTTATCAGTGGGTAATAATCAGGGGGTTGAATCAGCCCAGGGAGTCTCTCAGTACATCTTTCTATTTAAAAATGTCAGGTTTTAAATTCCACATATGAAATAAGAAACAAAACACCTACAAAAAGTATATTCTCTTTTTCTGAAAATTTGGTGCTTATAGTTCTTTCTCTACTTCCAAACACTGTAAGTAGCTTCTTAGGGTGCTTAATGTAAAATTCCAATAGGTTTACAGTCCATCCATATTTCTGCCCCATTTGCATCTTTAGTATTATTTATGCCTGATCATGTATATTTTGGTGTATTCTGGGAGTAACTGCCCAGTCTTATCTCACTTCTTTGTGAAGAACAAGGATGCCTTCAGTTCAGTCCTGTCCTTTAGAAAGGGAAGCATGTGTTTATGTTCCCAACACAAGTCTTAATGGCATCTCAAGGGAATAAAATTCTGGAAAAAAAAATGTTTTCGTTTTTATTTAACCATACTAATGTAGGCATTTACCTTGAAGTTTCCAGAAGAATGTATCTGTCTGTGGTTGTATATTTACCCATATATTTGAATGAAAGCAACAAGATTATTTTCAATAGGATGATGCATGTTTTACCTGCAAGAATGGAGCATACACTCAAACATTCACAGGCATTTTGTATCTTGCCCAAAGAATTTGGTGGAAGTTAAACCAAAGACAAAAATCAACATCTGAGCTCTGATGTAAATAAGATATACAAATACTTGAAGCCACATAGGGATGCATCAGAGAACCACTTGACACATTATTTTAGTCAGAAGTAAAAAAAAAAAATATATATTTATTCAATTTTGACACATTCTGTCACATGCTCTATAGAAACCTATTCAGCTGTTGAATGCAGAACACCACCACTCTAGTTTCCATTAATTTATTGTGAATCTTATTTAATTCTTTAAAATTCTCTTTAGCCAATTTAGCTTCATCACAAGAACAATGTTCATCTGAATCAGTCCTGTGGGGATGATATTTTACAGTTAATTAGGCATTCATTAGCTATTAGCCCATAGAAAGCAGGGTTTCTTGGTTTAACTGTTAATCAATAGATTAACCCTGTTCTTCCTGTTTAATATTGTAGACACTGAAAAATTTGTAGACACTGAAAAATTCAATTCAAAGGAAATATCCTAAGTTCTAAAATAAATGCTGAAGAGGATATGATAATATTTTTTTCTCACTGATGTCAAAATAAGTATACAAAAAATCACAGAATTATGATTTCTTTCGATTTTTTTCCCTTGACTATGCTGATATTATGGAAATTGAATTTTACTTTATGTGATGTCTGATTCTACATGCTATGGCATTTGATTCCATATTCTGGAATGAGTCAGTATTAGCACACCCTTTTACATAGGTACATTTCCTTAAAATAATGGAACACTTTTTCAGCTACACAGATTACTTATATTTCTAAATATACTCAAGTAAGTTTCAATAATTTCAGCTCTTATTTCTGGCAATTTTTGATTTCCAATGTTTTCTTTTCATTCAACACATGGAGATTTTTCATGTTTATTATCCTGTAATGGAAACTAGACTTAGCCTTCTGATTTCTGCTCTCCTTGGAGCTTCAGAGAATTGAAAAGAAAAATAAATCAAGCTTGTTTTAAATGACCAGTCTAGTGTAGATTGATTCTTCTCATTTGAACCAATTTAACAAGGTCTTTCTGACTCTCAAAGAGTTATTATCTCCTGATTACTTGTGAGTCAGACCCTCAGACAAAGGTCTGACATGGCAATGCTAATCGGAAACTAAATTGTTATATTATGTATTTTAATAAGTGCTAGAGACAAGTCAATGGAAATTACTGTGATACAGTGATTCAGTGAAAAAAATAGTCTCACCAGAATCCATAGAGTTTTTAATGAATTAGAATGACGTGCAATCCAATGGTGTTCAAGCAGCTGAAATTTCAGCATTCCATAGGGCATTTCAGGAGTTTGTCTGAGATTCAGGGTAACAAACGATACCAGACATAGAATTGTGAAATGGAATATGAGTACTTTTCATTTAATTTGACAATTTACACCAAATTCAGTAAGCTACTTTTTCCTTTAAAGCATATTTGAAATGAGCATTGAGGTGTTCATAAACATTTACAAAAGCTACATTCCAGTGTCATTTTGCCCACACATCAATGATAAAAGTAATCTGTGTATCTGTTAGAGTGGTTAGAAAAGCAAAGAAATTGTGTAAAGGATACTTTAATATAAATACTTCCTTAATCTTCAAGCAGAGAAGTCTTGCAGTGTGATGTTTGTTGTTTCCAACAGATTTAAGTAATGTAAGATCTCTGTGTAACTCTAGAAACAAAATAATTCTTAGCACTTTAGCTGTTCATGTTGTAGTGAAATAAGAGATGCTATAGGAAACTCAAGTAACTTTTTTTTTAACAATAGAACTACTTCTTTTTAAAAAGTCTTTCAAAGCTAATAGAAATAGGAAAATTGAATACTGTAGCATCTCTGCATGTTATTCATTAAGGCAAAGACTAATTTAAATTTACAGGAAGAATAAATGACAGATTGCTCCAATTTTTTCTTCATTTAGTTCATTTTTCTGAGGTTGTTATGTGTTAAGATTATTCATCTTATTTCAAAGTTCCTCTTCTAGAAATGCAGTTAGTCACACAACTGGTACTATGTAAGCTGTCCACTAATGTGTGCATCAGATTTAATTATTTTCTGTGATAATTAATTCTGGTTTTGGTCTTCACAACTGAATCTTCATATACCTGTTAACATGAAAGGTCCTGAAGTCACCTGAGAGAAGCAGAAGAGTTTGCAGAATTTAAAGAATCTGAGGACAAATCAAGACTCTTTATCTCTGGAGCAGGTTTTTTTGTGCTTTTGGAGATCAATAAAGTTGAGCTTGTCACTGTTCTATTTGTCTAAATGAAAGATTGTTTCACAGGAATGCTTCCTCTCAAGGATTAAATTAAAAAAAAGTTAAGGGGAACAGGACAGAAAAGCAATTCCTAGGTTTTTTCAGTATTATTGTTTTCACAGGGAATTCCTAGAAACAAATGATGCAATACTGTACCTTTAAAAAAGCATATTAATAATTTTGTGTCAAAATAATGCTTTCTTTTTTCTAGAATTAGAATTTCTTATTTTCTTGCCTACAAATGTAAAACTTTACAATAGTAGTAGGGCAATTCAGGACTTGGCTGAATATGTTTGAATGGAAACATGTCTTTGGTTTTGTCAGCTGAGAGTGCTCATATTTCAAAGCCAGATTTGTCTTTTTGTCTCTGTGAAAAGGAAGGCATTTGAGAAAAGGAAGGAAACTGAATATTAGAGTAAATACAGTTTAATATGAGCCTTGTACCTGACCTGGAGGTGCCATTTAGCCAGTACAAAGCTAGCAGGGCTTACAGTTTCAGGTTTATCTTTTTAATGATAAAGATCATTGGGAAGGGAAGGGAAGGGAAGGGAAGGGAAGGGAAGGGAAGGGAAGGGAAGGGAATGTGTATTAGAAGCTGAAGGATTTCTATTAAGGTAGAGAAGATTTAGTGGGCCAGAAAAAAAGTACACACATATGTGAATACTGAGGATAAAAACCTCACAACAGATTGTATGTCTTGTATCAAAGTCATTCAAAACAGTCACTAAATGAAAATATATTAGTTATCCATCTTCTCTTGTCTTTCAGACTGTGAAACAAAACACTAGAATGTATTTACATGAGTATTTATCATAACTGTAAAACAAAATTAGATTATTTGGGCTGTGAATGCATAATTAATTATTTTCTTCATTTAACTGCTTTATTATGTTTTTGAGATTATTTTTTGGTAGATGGTGGTGCTCTCAGGTTTAGGGTAAAATTAAATATCAGAAAGAAAAACTGGAATTTGGATTGTTCTGATTTCCAAATTCTATTCTAGCTGTTATAATTAAAAACATGTTAATCTTTGCTTATTACAAAATTCATAGCAGTTTTCCTTATAAAATTTGGAAATAGATGCAGAATGCATTTTTTATAGCTCACAAAATCCCTCCTCTACTGTTCCATTGCTTTCATCAAGGGCACAGGGTGGTCACAATCTCAATTCTCCTGGTTATATCGTAATAGTGTACCTTCACTTTCCAAGAGGTTGGTAAGATAAAACTGTGGAAAATAACTGCAGGATAATTTTTTATTTTTGTTTTTCCATGTGCTGTATCAATTTTCATCAGGTCACAGTAAAGCACAGTGAAAGTGCAATTATAGCAATAACAGATATTTCATAAAGTACCCTCCAACTCCTAAGGAACTGCTGGAGGTGCTGCAATAAAAATGTTTATGCTCTGTGTTCTTATTAGACCCTAGTTTTCTGAGATTTATGAGCATCAGTAATCAGGAAATAATTTCCTGTAAAAAAGAGAGACTTGGGCTTTTTTTTCAACTTTTGAACAAGTAGAACAATAGTGTGAGGTCTGGTTACCAGGGAGTCTTTATGTGGATCTCAGCACTTCACATGAGAGAGGAAAAAGTACAATACAAACAACTTGTGGCACTACTGTTTGTTTTGTAGATTTTTGGGGGCAGGTAAGAAGATTCTTTTCATTAGAACCCCAGGCCACTCCAAAATGATACAGAAGATTTTCATATGGGTAATATGATATTCTTTAGCTGATTCTCAAGAAAAAAGATTCTTTTAACTTACAGTGTTGACTGTATGGATGTTATCCATAGTGTTGTTGTGTAAATTACTTGGTGTACACTTTTCTGAGAGTGGAAATATTTCAGATATTTCTTTCTATATTCAAGGGAAATAAAAATAAAAAGTTGATCTTTTATCATGTTTTAGAATATTTTATTCTTTTATGCTTAATGAATAGTAATTTAAAATGTTAGGTAACTGGAAGGTAGTGGAAACTAAGAAAATATTTCTTGGAAAAAGTGAAATTCACATCCTCTTTAGCAGCATCTCAAATGATATGTAGCCAATTTGCTGTTGCTACGTGATCCACATAACCTTTCGTGAGGTTTAAAGAATATATCTTAGGAGTTTTGCACTGCAAACCCTTACTAATGTAAAAGGCTCTTTGTTCTGCCAGGAAACAGACAATGCATTTTAGCTCAGTTGGAAAATTAATAGCTCAGCAAGATTTGCTTTAAGAAGGTCAAGTATTGTCTAAGATTGTATCTCTCGTTCTATGAATACATTTTTCATGGGCTGAAAATCATTCCTGTATATGGCCTGATACCCTGAGCTAGTTTATAAATAAAGTTACAGCCAATACTTGTTGAAATCCAGAGTTTTAAATACAGTCAGTTCATTCAGGAGATAAACAAGTTTGTCCAGAAATACTTCAGGACTATATCACAGCATCTTTTCACAACAAAAGTTACTGTAGTACAAACTGAATCTTATACAGGATAACATAATGCAATTTTTAACACTTACTTTTGACTTTTTGTCAGGATCAACATCAAAATCAGTTTTTAAACTGCTCATTGAGACTGAATTCTGAATTTGGCAGTCTCTAAGTAGCTTGGATTGTGTGAGATCTGTGCAGTAGTAAATGAGCCTTTCCTGTCCTTTCAGACCTTGCTACTACAGTATAAAATTGACAACCCACATGCAATTCATAAATAAAGAGTGTTTACTTATATTTTAAGAGCTCTGTTTCAGAATTTAATGTGTAGTAAGAGCAGACTCAATATGGCACACAGAGAGCTTGTGTGACCTAATTAAATTATTCAAACATTTGTTAAATTCAAAGGGTATGAAGATGTCTTCATCTTTTTTCATAGTTTCCCTGAAATCTGGAATAAAAAAAGTCCCATCACTTTCCATTTACTGGCAAAGTCTTTGAAAACATTTTATATTATGCCCTAGTTATACATGCATTTAATGAAATCTACCTGTCAGCAGAATTGAAAAGACTTACTTATCAATAAGTGCAGCTAGGATAAAGTTAGAAAAGTGAGTACAGTGCAGACTCTATCATCTCCTTCTGTGATTATTAAATCAAGTTAGCATTTTAGCATATTTTCTCTCTTTTTTCCCACTAGTTTAAGTAAAAGTTACTTGCTTAATCACTGTTTGTCAGATGCAGTAATTAACATTTCACTAAGTACTAATAAATCCATTAATGACCATGGGCTGGTTTCTTTTTTTAAATGTGAAAAAAAAATTCTCGTGGTGTCACCTTTTCCCATCTTTTCATTCTAATTAGAGTCATGTCATCTTTCATGACAATCAAAATATATTTGCTGATTTTTTTTCATCTACTAGAGCAGAGGCAACAGATTCAGTCCAACTTCAGTCCTCAACTGATACTCTTATTTTAATAATAAATTTCTAAATGGAATAATTTAAGAATAGCCTGCTCTATATAACTGTATGAAATCCCAATAATTACTATGAGACGATACAAAATTTTGCAGTAAAAGATTTGTTTTAATAAAATCTAATAAATTAAAGCCTGAGAGGGAATATTACATTATCTGATCTTTTATGGTGCAAACTGTAAAATTCCATGTAGTCACTTTCTGCACTCAGTTGTGTACTTGCATAAAGAGAATATATTTTTCAGAATTATAACTACTGTTTTTTCATCTTCTGGTTCTGAAGTTTCAGATTTCAATGTTTAAGCTTAGACAGAAGTAGACGTTCAGGTTGTTTTGTTTGCTTGCTTTTGTGGTTTCTTTTATTTTAAGGAAAGAAAAAAGACTTTATATCTTAAAATTACTGAGCTTTGAGGAAAAGAAAAAAGAATGAACTGATGAATCAAGAGACAAAGAAAGTATGGCCTTTATCTTCTAATGCTCCACTAATAAGTTAAAAAGGAGTAAAATAATTTAAGAAGTCACACCACATGCAAACAAAAAGGGGTTTCAGTTTGTTTCATTTTCTTGAGGGGACACCTCTGCAGATCTTGGTGCAGTCTTGTATAAATAGTAGCAGAAAGTTAATATACATTATTTTGCTTCTTTATGAATACTTTAGTCAGTAAGCTTTTCAACTAATAAGCTGCTGTTTTTTCACATTTGAAAAACAAAAGCATTGTATTTTAAATTGAAATATGTTTTTACATAGGTCAATATATGAGGATTTGATTTATTGTAGAACTGTTAATGGGTCTATTTAGGCACTTCTATCTTTTTGCCCTATTTTTCTTTTAAGAAAAAAACAAAACAAAACAAAACAACCTTCCTGTAAGTTCAATAGGGTTTTCATACTAGTCAGTTAAGAAATCTAAAAAAACCTCCCCTACTTCTTGTTCTTTACTATCACATTGTAACCAGTGTCTGACTCAACCTGCTACATCCACAACTCCAAAGCAACTCCTTTAATTATGAAATCAAGTAAAGCAATATACTCAGCAGCCTCTCAAATCCAATTTTTTTAGCAGTAGCAGTTACTTTTTTTTCAAACATAGAAAGGTTCAAAATGTATTCTAAACACACATGTAGGATTGCCTTTTAGTCTAATTGTTTTTAACTTAAAAACCTCCAAAGCATGTAGCTGGAACCAAGACTGCTTTAGTAGTGCAAGTTTAATTGCTTAAAGGTAAACTCTGCCTTCCTTTGTGTTTTCTGTTGGTGTGAACACAGCTTTAGAGACCAGTGTATGATGCTATTATACACTGAAATAATTCTATCAATAAAGTTTAACAAATTTAATTTAGCTAAGGAGCTGAAATTCACTGGTTTTAAATCCCCCAAATTCACTGGTGGTTCACAAACCCTTACCACATGAGAAAAAGAGAATTGTTTAACTTCTCTTCAATTACTCAAGGCAGTTCTGTAAGCATTATAGTCCAGCTGATTTGGATGCACTGCCAGAGGGTACCTGTGTCTGTCAGGATGTGACTTCTGGAGCCAAATCTCATACATATATCCTTGTACCATCAAAGAAGAAGGAGTTGTCACAGAAAACAAGTAACTTGAAACATTCCCCTAAAAGTACTGAGCTTTCTGCAGCAGTCACCTTTGCCTCAGTTCTCATTCTCTTCAGCAAGACTGAATGACTTACCTCTACTCCAATTAGACAATATTGTATTCGTATGTTTCATGTTTAATTCCAGATTGTGCTTTCCTCCATGTTTTGTTTTGGGACACCTGCTGAGAATAGATGGAGTATCCTTTACCTGGGTCTTTCCCCCCATGTGGTTATACTTCTGGTAGTGCTTGGAAACTGTGGGGCATCCTCCATGCTCCCCTTCTGAGGCTCTCAAAAGTTTTAAAATCTGCCATGTGATGATATTTTGAGTTGAGTAAAATTAGATAATGTAACTGAGCTTGTTTAATTTATGTACTCTTTTTCATGAAACATGCATTACTTCACTCACAAAGGTTGTAATGAATTATTTTTGTTATAGCTTCTTGAAGTAATAAGCTGTGAGGGTAACCGAGGTACCATAAGAGGACAAAGTAAATAAACAGTAGTTTTTGTGAAAGAATTCAGACTGAATTTTGTTTAGAATTCATTTCTACAAATAATTCTTATTCTTATTCAAACAGTGTTTGAATCAACCCAGAAAGCATAAAATATGCTGGTTAATTATGCTCTGGTTTCTCTGGTTTTGTGTTTGGTTTTTGTGTTTTTTGGTTGGTTTTGTTTGTTTGTTTGTTTGTTTGTTGTTGTTGTTGTTGTTTTAATCCAAGATGACAAAATCATAAGCCCTATGTTCAGCAGAAGTGGTCTTAATCAAAAGTTGCACAAGGTGAAAGCTTTCCTGTGAAGAAATTATATGAAAGGTAGTTGGATTAATTTTATGCCTACTATGCCTGAGATTTAACTGCTTAATAAAATGTACATTTATTGTACTCATAAAGGTATTTGAGGATTGCCTGGGCCAAATGATGGTGTTGTTACTCAAAAACCTTTGGGTTCTTGTGGATGTATTGCAGCATGTTTTGTGAAAGTTTTCATCTAAAAGGTTGCCAGTGCCATAAGGAGGAACAAACTCTGAATGCTTCAAGAAGGTCTGGGAATTTAAGAGCCTACCTAACTCAGTACCAAATGCATACATATTGACATTATTTGTGAATATATTGCTATAAGCTTTTTCCTATTTTTTTTTCCAATTTTTGCTTAGGGTCCTCAAAACTAAATTTGATTTCTTACTTTTCCTGCCATGAGGATTAGGTTGGTTAGGTCAATGAGAAGTAGCCCTCTGTGAATGCAACTCAGTGACTGGAAGGATTAACAATATTAACAATCATTTTGAGGATATTTTAAATAGTCTTGTAAAATTGTAGAGCTGAATTAATCTGTGCCTTCAACAGATTTACCATAGCAAAAAAGAGTTTTTTACCATATAAATGTTTCTTTTCTAAAACCTCAATATTATTTTTTGCTAAGGAAGGATGTTTTATGTATTTCTTAAAATATAAATCCAAGATTTATTGTTTCATTTTTTATTTATGGTGGGTCTCAGTTAACAGAATTACACATTTATGAAGATAGTATAATTTGATAATCAAATGACCTCGTAAAATTTTCTTACTCTCCCGTAGGTCCTATTACAAACTCAGTGCTTAGTTCGCTTACCAACTTGTGTCCCCTTCCTTTTCTTGTGTTAAATGAAGTGTCTATACTTGAAGTGCTGCTATTTAATTTAAACTGAGGTGTAATTTATTTTTCCTTCATGCTGAAGGAGCCTCAATATGGAAAGATTTTCCTAAGTAAAATTTTGTTGTGTACAAGTGTAATTCCCGGTCCCACATGAAAATACCTGTGCTTCCACAAAGCACTATTTAATAAAATGAATTAATCCCCCCCATGAAGTGTAACTGGCAAAGGCAAAGCAAGGAAACATTTTAGTGTACAAAGCCATAGCCGAGATGGACACACAACTGTATTTCTTTTAACCCTCTCCTTGTGCTGAGCTGATGAAAGAATGCTTTGCCAAAGGCCTGTGCTGCCTGATTTCCATGCTCTTGAATTTCCATGCTGCCCAAGTCCCTTCTTTGCTCCCTCATTCACACAGTTAAACGGCAGAGCCAGAGCAGGGGGCACTGGGATGACAGAGAGCCCCAGGCAGGAGCCAGAGGTGTTGGCCCTGGAGCTGGAGTCCAAACAGAGCAGGGACCCTGTCATCTCAGAGAGGGCGCAAGTAAGAGCTTCTTCTGAAACACACAAACAAAAACCAAATAGAAGTCACTGACAAATAAAATAAAAGGAAGTAATCAAAACTTTGCAGGCTGAAGCAAATCAATTATTCTGGCGATTACCTGTACATACTACCATCTGATTTTATATATCACTTTTTCTCCTTTATATTTAACTATTTGGCCTTGATTCATGTAGGTGAAACTTGCTGTAGGTTGACATATTGAAAATTCTAACATCAAGGTATGTTGTACAAGAGTTTTCTAGAGAAATAAAAAGAGCTGCCATGCATATTAAATGCCTTGAAAGAATTCCAGGCTTGGGGGTTTTCTGTCTAGGTGGGCAGCATATACATTTAAATATTTATTTTGAGTAATAACAGGGAGTAAGAACAATCATAAGGTTTGACAAAAGGCATGAATATGCTCCATATGGCCTATCTAGAAAAAAATAAACACATTATGGGCAGGTATTTTATCATAAATATTGGCTTCACCCAGCAACCACTTTTTCAAAAAACATTTATGACTTAGTGTTTGTATTGCAGTTTTACACTCAGGTCACTAAAGTGGGTGTTTTAGAAATATTTTCATCTCCTATCAATAGTCATATCAAATATAACTATTGGATAATTTAATAGAAAAGGTTGTTTATGTAGATTCTGTCTTATAGATTTTTCTGCTTTTCACTGTATTATTCCTTAATAGCACATTGCTGCAATCATCTATTGAGCTCTTTCGTGTCATAGGGGAATCCCATGGGATTGGAGCCAGCTCAGGAGAACAATGACAAATGGTGCACTGACTGTGAAAAGCTCCTAGGTAAAATATGAGTTTCATGTCACCCAGTTTAATAACTCTTTAGTTAAACATGTCAGATATTCTCTTGACCTTTCACAACCTAATTTTGAACATTATATGATGATGTAACAGGATAAAAATTGGGACAATACTCTCAGCAGCAGAACTTTCAGATAAAGAAGTCTTTTAAAAAAACCCTGAAAAAAATAGCTTTTTTCTAGAAATGCTACTGTGAAGGTAACAAATACAAGCACATACATTATTTCAGATGGATTAAAGAGAATTCAGGAATCTCAATGTAACCCTCACATGAGTGTGGTGAAGGCAATTCAGAATGAGTAGTCATTACTAGAGGCTGCCAGAAAGTATGCCAAGAACTTTCTTCTGATTTCCTAGTTTTTAGCCCCTTCTCTTGTAGTGGAGATGCTGTATCACTTGTGGATGTTTCCTTTTCTATTAATATGTGTGCACATTTGTAATTATTAGTATCAGTTGCCATTTAAGTACGTAAGTGGAATAATTCACTGCTGTAAACACTGTATACAAATGCATATCTGAATTTATTAGCAGGGAAATGAATAATTTAAAAGATAGAATATGGAAAAAAAATTGGCAAACTTCTGAAGCTGTATGTGTAACTGGAGAAATACTAAGATAGGGAGAAAGGTAAACTGAAATTTACCTAGTGTGGTATAGAAGTGACTCATAGTTCTGCACATACTATTTTTAAACCTCCTGATATTAAAAGTGACAAGAATGCTCTCCTGAGGAAATTCTCTTCTTAAACAAAACAAACAACTTAATTGTCAGCCACTTACGAAAAGAGAAGTTGTTAGGGATAGGTTTCCATTTTCTGACATTTTTGCTGTCACATTTTGGTCGCTGCTAGAGGAGGGCCAAGATAATTAGTGATGGACAACCTTTCCTATGAGGAAAGGCTGAGAGAATTGGAATTATTCAGTTTGGAGAAGTCTTCAAGGGGACATAATTGTGTCCTTCCAGTACCTGAAGGGAGACTACAAGAAACATGGAGACACAGTTTTTACTGCAGTGTGTAGTGACAGGACAAGGGGGACTGGCTTCAGACTGAAACAGAGTAGGTTTAGATGAGCTGTTGGGAAGAAATTCTTTACTGTGGGTATGCTGGGGCACTGACACAGGTTGCCCAGAGAAGTTGTGGATGTCTCATCCCTGGAAGTGTTCAAGGCAAGGTTGGGTGTGACTCTGAGCAGCCTTGTCTAGTGAGAGGTACCCCTGTCCACAGTAGGGGCTTTGGAACTATATGATCTCATGGGTGCCTTCCAACCCAACCACTCTTAAGATTCTATGATTCTGTGAACCAGCACTGCAGAGCTGAGAGTGACAATTTATTGCAATAATTGTTGGAATGGAATGAGGAAATCAGTATCTGAGAACCAGCCTGGGATATAAGGAGACTTGGAGCTGATTGCCTCCTCCTTTTGCTAGGCTGCTTGTGTGAATTATGGCATATCTGGCAATCTAAATGCTGTTTTTCAAAGCTGTTTAAACACCTCAAGCTAGTTGTAATTAGTGGTGGTAAAATATCTTTTAGAAGAATGTGTTGTTCATTTCCATTTTTCCTGTGGGTATTGCAATATTAGGAATAATGGTGCTCCATGAAGAAAATTAAGTTTCAGTGTTTAAACTGGTGAACCAAAAGGTGAGACCTTGCTTATTTATATACAGTTAAGAACTTATTTTCTTTTGTTAGTGGTGGAATAGTTTTTCAGGGCTGCACTCAGGTGTCTAAATATGAGTGTGTAGCACTGTTTAAGATGCTGTGAGGAATCCAGCTTGGCCTCTAGCTGCCCATGCAGAGCCTTCCTGCACTCCAGCATCACATCTGTCAACCACATGCAAGTGGGAAATTTTAGTCTCTAAATGTGTGAGCTTCTGCTTGACCATCTGGCATGATGTACTAAAGAAAAAAAATGTTGGAAAAGAGGATGAGTCTGATATTTTCTGTATTATATTGTATTAAAATTTTAACTAGTCTCCAAGTATCAAATACATCTGGTAGAAAAGTTACCATTGTATTTTATATAAGGAGCTGGCATATGTATGTGTGTGTGTGTGTGTAACTATAATTTTATATTTGTGTTTGTGTGTACAAACTTTTCAGAGTTTAGGATTATGCAATGATTTGTTTGAAAGAGAGTAGTTTATAATTTTTTCTCTGAAATATTCCTCTTTTTAATGCAGAAAATATAAGTTGTAGATTGATTCATTATTTTGTTGTATAGAAAACATATTATTATGACCATCAGTCATACTACCCTGAGGGGGATTTTACAAATGCCCTAGAGAATTCAGTGTTTCTTCTGCCTTATGTTTTTGTCCCTGAGGCCACAGCTAAAGCTGGGGTGGCTTTGGTGGTGTATATCTGCGGGTGACAAAGGAGATTCTGCCTCACCTGACAGCTCTGGTATCAGCCCTGGCAATTACATGTCCATGCAGGGAGTCACATAGGATGGCATATCTGACAGAAGGGAAATGTCCAAAATGAGTTAAAGGTGGGAATAAATAGACAAGGACTGGGAATAAGGAGAAGAAATGTTGCAGGTAGATAATATCAAGCCATTTGTAAAACTTTGTCTCAGAATATACAGAAACAAAAAATATCTTCTTAGTACAAGCCGTACTTTAGTAAAACAGTATTTTTATGTGTAACATCACAGACTGATATCGCTGTACTTTTCTGTTGTCTGAAAGCTTACATCTTTGGTTAGGTGATGGGAGACATAAGGCTAGAGCAAGGCACATCTCAAAAATGTGCTCCTACAAATCAGAATGAAGAGTATGTACTTTGTTCTAATTAATTCTATATTTTACAAGTGAAACCAGAAATTAATCTAAGTACAGACAGAATGTTTGAAACTCAGGCTGTGTTTCCAGTAGGACTTTTTTTCTAGTTTTATAGGACAAAAATGAATACTTGGAAGATGTAACAATTCTGATATTTTCCATTTTATAAAAAGAACTTGATGCAAGTAATAAAAAAAGGAAAATAAATTAGCTTTTCATTTTTCACACTGCTCATGAGAAAGTCCATGGGAGGGCTACCAAGATGAACTGAAAAATGGAGCACCTCTCCTGTGAGGAAAGGCTGAGAGAATGGCTAGGTTTGTTCAGCCAGGAGAAAAGAAGGCTTTGGGATGACTTCAGAGCACCTTCCTGTACCTGAAAGGAGTCTTCAAGAAAGATGGAGTGAGACTTTTTTACAAGGGCAAGTATTCACAAGACAAGGGATAATGGCTTGAAATGAAAGAGGGTAGGTTTAGATTAAATATTAGGAAGAAATTCTTTACTGCAAGGGTTGTGAGGCACTGGAAGAGGCTGCCAGAGAATTTGTGGCTGCTGTGTCCCTGGAGGCATTCAAGGTCAGGTTGGATGGAACTTTGAGCAACCTGCTCTAATAAAAGGTGCCCCTGTCCATGGCAGGGTCATTGTATCTATATGGTCTTTAAGATCACTTCCAACCCAAACTGTTCTGTAATCCTGTGAATCTATGATTCAGTGTAAGGAACTGTGGTGGTTGACCCTGGCTGGATGGCAGACACCAAAGCTGCTCCGTCCCTCCAGGCCTCAGTTGAATAGGGGAGAGAAAATGTAGCAAAACACTTGTGATTCGACAAAAAGACACTGAGATCACTCACCAGTTGCCATCCCAGGCAGGACAGACTCGGGGCTTGCAGTCAGTTCATCCCATGTTTGTCTGTGCCACTCCTGCCTCTGCAGGGAGAGGACTGCTCCCACTCTCGACCTGCTCAAGTGCAGGGTCTTTCCCACAGGAGTCAGTTCTCCATTTCTCCTACAGAGCTCTTCCCACAGGCTGCAGCTCTTCACACACTGCTCCAGTGTGGCTCTCCCTTGGGTCACAAGTCCTACCAGGAAACCTGGTCCATTGTGAGCTCCCCACTCCACAGGGACAGGGGTCCTGCCTGGAACCTGTGTGGACTTCCCATGAGTCACAGCCTCCTTGAGGCACAACTGCTTCCTCCAGTGTGGGGTCATCCAGGGGCTGCAGTTCCATCTCTGCTTTGCTGTGGGTCCCCATGGGCTGCAGGGCGCAGCTGCCTCACCCTGGTCTGCACCACAGGGGAGTCTCTGTTCTGGTGGCTGGAGCACCTCCCGGCCCTCCTTCTGCACTGACCTTGGTGTCTGCAGGGCTGCTGCTCCCGCGTTCCCGCACTCCTCTCTTCAGCAGCTTGGCTTTTTTCCCCTTTCCTTGACACATTATCCCAGAGGCACTACCACCACTGCTGATGGGCTTTGCCTTGGCCTGCAGCAGCTCCATCTTGGGGCCAGTTTCTCTCTTGGACAGCTTCTGGCGGCTTTTCAGAGAAGCCACCACTGCGGTCCCCTGCTACCAAACCATACCATGCAAACCCAATACAGCAGTCTCTGCAGAGCCTGTGGCTAAAGCATTTAGCAGTTCTTGTGGTTGTACAATACTCCTAAATCAGAACCTATTTCCCAATTAATTTACTTAATGATAGTTTAAGTGTATTTCTCTTGAATAATTTTCACTAAAAGTCTACAGCCCTGTCATTAACTCTAATACTCACTTTTAGCCTTTTCATCCATAGATATACTCACATCATCAAGACATTATCCAGCTACATTATTCTAAATTTGTGTATATTTTTGATTCCCTTAGTTAAATTTTGTTATATAGGAAACACAGAAAGGAAGACAATATTTTCACCTAAAAGCCATGGTCTTTGAAATAAATTATTCAGAAGAGTATTTCTTTATTAATTTTATGCATGGATTTAAAGTTCAAATTCAACACCTTGAATTTAAAACAGAAATGCACAACACACCTTCTTAAAAGTAATGTAGGAAGGATGAAAGATGTAAAGGTCTTTGAAAATATGAAGTGCTACGGAAACATACTATTGTGAGAGAGAGCAAGTAGACATCAAAGAATAATCCATTGCCCTCTACTACTGGAATCATTTAATACAGTTTATTAATATTTGGATTTAAATAATCATAAACAAATGAGAAATATGTAAGCAAATATCTTCAAAAGTCTAGATCCATGTAATTTACTTGGGAAAGAAATAATATTAGGTACATGAATTTCTGCATCCTCTGGTCTCTGCTTGCAAATTCCATTGCAAAAAGCAATAATTGGTTTTATATATACTAACTATGAATTTAAGACACAATAGTTACCAAATCTTGGGTATCCCAGTTTAAAAATTGGTAAATAGATAATCAAATTACATGTAATTGAACAGGAATATGAGAAATAACTTTCTCAGAAAACATAATTATTAAAAAATTATTAAAAAAGAAAGAAAACTACTTAAAATTAAAACTGTACTGTTCAGTTACAAAACCAATCCCCACTGGGCATTCTTTATATCAGAAAGAGGCAATCAAAAGAAAAAATTCAAGTATTTAATTACTGTGAAACCTGCATCACCATAAATATGATGCATATTAATATATTTTATGATTTCAGATTAAGGTGGTTGAACAGAATCATAGAAATCAGGAATACTTTATCTCTTTATCTGGCTTTTTTTTTCTTTTTTTTTTTTGGCTGAGTCCCTTACATTTGATGTACAGGGTTGAGGTAGTATGCAGTAGTCATTCTACAGAAGGATGAATTCAAATCAAAACCTGGTTTTCTCTTACTAACAATTTATAACAAGTTCTGAAGCTTTGATATTTGTGTGACAGAATAGTTATTCTATTTTTTTTAAATTTGCATATTCATAATGAAGCTTGTTA
>NW_005054375.1:3145057-3238243 GCF_000277835.1 Geospiza fortis
TTTGGTTTCAAATGTTCCTCTCCTAGAATATGACAGTCAAAGCATAAAAAGGTTTCCTTGTTGATGTTTGCCAGTTTATAGGATCTGTGCGTCTATCTTAATCATGCACACAGTCGCTGTATTTAACTCTGAATCCAATCATCTTCTTTTTTTCAAAATATCAAACTGTGCATCTCCAGAATTCATGGAGGGATAAAATGTGGAATACCTGGGAAGCTTACTGTATAAAACAGAACATAAGAGTGGAACAGCAAATATATGGCAGTCTGAAACTCTACAGCAAAGTAATAAACCAGAAATATTTAGGAAATAAAGTATCCTGAATATTTCTATCTTAACTAAATACTTTTCCCATTGAAGGAAATAATTAGCAAACTAGTGGGGAAGGGATTATCCATTTTTTAAAATTTGTAATCATATCTGTTTAGAAGCCCCTATTCAGAGAATTTGTTATTTCCCACAGTCAAAGAAGGAGCTGGAGGATTCTGGCTGCATAGGACACACATTAACTAAAATAACTGCACCGTATTCTTTCACTGTGAAAGGAAACTACTCTGTATCAAATGGATACAATTTCAGTTCTACTAGAAATTGACACAAAAGCATTTAAAAATAGAAGGCATAAGTAGAATTTGTTGTTCTTCATTCCAATTACAAAGATGAAATTAATTTTCCTACAATGAAGAACCCTTCATACATGATTTATTCATAGCCACCACTTATCCAGCAATAGTGCTGCCATTATTAAAAGGAATATTGATGAGTTAGATGAAAACTGCCTATATGTGCAAACAAATGTGATTGATTCCCTTTTTTTTATTGCATGTTATTTATGCACTTTGTGTCAGAGGCTTGTGTATTTCAGACATGTTTTCATGTTGCATGTGCTGTCACATTGTTGTACCAAATGATTTTCTTTTTCGATTGTGTTTCTTATGTTGCTTGTGACATGTGAGAAAATTATTAGAAATATTTAGGGAAAGGACAACTTTTTAATAATATGAAAAATAGTGTTTGGAGTGTTGTCTGAAATATGATAATTTTAATATTTTTGATGCTTCAAGCTTCTGAGTAGAAGGACCTTCATTTTTTCCCTTTTTGTTTTTAACCACAAAATCTCCTTTTTTCAGCATCTATTGTATCTGTTGTATGTGATGCTTAATATTCCAGTAGACTACAGAGCCAACAGGTTTACAGTTACTCAAGTCACCCTTGGGCATTTTTTGAAGTTGGTGACTGAGGAAGCTTTATGCTACCATGCTCTACTGTAGGACTTAAGCACTAAGCATATTTTACCTTGAGAGTGAATGCTTGCTGCAGTTCCTCATTTCAGAAGCAAATTCTGACCTTGGCTTTTACCAACCTCAGAGGAAGATTGGAGCTGCCCAGACCACTGATTAATGGGGAAAGGAGGCACCGGATTGGGAGTTTAAGAGAAGAATAAACAAGGATGGAGTAAATGAAGTAAAACAACTGCTTCCCTTCTGCATCAGTTAGGATGGTTATGAGTTGCAGTGAACCATTCATCCATGCTTTGTCTTACTTCCGAAGGATTTGTGTAGTTAAAATCAATTTCCAGCTATACTTCTGTGTGTGACCCTGCTGTGATGTAGCATGTAATGCTTCCCTTAGTCCAGCACTATCTTATGGGGATCTATCTGCTGTTTCTTTTGCCAAAAATCACTGGTTTTTTGTGTCAGTTCTTTACAGTATGATCTAAAACAGTACAGGTATTCCACACATAAATATTTACAGAGAAGCCTCTGTAAAACCCAGTTAACTTTCTTAGAAGGCAAACTGGAAAAGTCACAGGTGGTTTGTAACAATGTTTAGTGGGAGCTTGAGGAAATAATGAAAAATTTAATGTGAGCATGAATCACTCCAGAGAATACCAATCTGCAATCAGTAATTTTACTGTCAGAACCTAGAGATTACACCATCAGGTACTGTGCAGGCACTAAAATTAGAAAAAAATATTATGTCCTTTGAAAAGACACATCAGATCCATAGATTACTCATGGCTGTATTATACAAAATTTACTTGCAGCTTTCTTCAGGGTAATAGAACTGCTGACTCCATATGGAGACAGTGATTTTTTCCTTACTCAGACATCCCTAATGTTGACAAAATATTATTTTAGTATTAATAATTCCTTTTTAAATCCACAAACTAAAATAATGTAGAATGATTGAAATTCTAAGTTCAGGTAAATTATTGCTGCTGTACCTATAGATAAGCTGCAGAGCCAGTGAATAATGCAAGGAATGAAATTAGGAAGTCTTGAAAGTCTTCATCGGGAACAGTTTGAATCTCTTTTGCATGGTAATTCACTATTCATGATGCTGAATATTATTACTTTTTTTAGATTTGCAACCTTTAAAAAAGAAAAATATATAAAAATGGAGTATGCTTTCAACTACTGATGTATTTACACTTATTTGTTGCTTTTTTATGATTTAACTATACTTAATTTTGAATATAATATAGATATTTAATTCATTAATAATATACATTGAAAATATGATGACATTCATTCTCTCTGGGTATTTTGTATGACATCAATATTGCAACCTCTGTGTGACTTATCTTAAGCCACTTTATACCTAAAAGCAAACTGGGTTTTTAAAGAAAATATCCATCTACCATTGGACTATTCCCTGTGGTGTCTCTGTGTTGGTGTAGGTCAGCAGAAATGAATATAATTGTCATATGTTGATTACCAAGTGGTTAAGATCATGCTAAGTGACAGTTGATATTTATATGTACTTCTGATTTTACAAATTTTTTAGCAATTTTAGAAACAAACATTACAAGAAAGCTTCCTATATTACAGAATTCTTGTAACAAAGTAAGTTATTTTATTTCAATCAATTTATTAATATTGAAACAAAGTGAAGATTCAGTGACATTAGTAGGAGACCTGTTTGAAATTCTGGGTGAAAGACTGAGTTTCTAAATTTTAAAGATGGTGTTCTATGGAAATGTATGGTATTTGAGACAGACAACATGTTCTTACACTTAGGACTGTGGAAATTAGAATTTATTTTTTTACAAGAAAATATTTAAAGTTCTCTCCTCAATCTTGGTAACTCTTATTGATATAGATAGTTCCAGCAAATGTTATGTACTTTGGTTCTCACATTTTTCACTGGTTTTATTCACAAGGACCTCCAAGGACAGTGAAAAACTACATTTATGCTGAATTGTAGCCTCAGTGGTTTGTATTTTCTTTTTTCCCATTACCCATTCTTGAATTAAGGGAAAGAAGGAGTTGAAGGGAGTAGTAAAAAAAAATCAGTGTTCTGATATGTGTGATAAGAGAGATCTTGGGATTGGCTAATTTGTGTCTAATTTACATAAAACATTTAAATCATAGGCATACTAGTCAAATAGAGAAGATTTTCCAAACTGTTGTAAATAAGGGCATGACAGGAATTACTGCACCCTGAGTGTTTCCAAGTGGTTTTCCTGTTGCTGTAGGAACTAAGTAGTAGTTAATGATTTTTTTTTTGTTTGACTTTTATTCCAAAAAGACAGGAAATGCTATGTAGTTTCAGACAAAGCAATGAAATAAGGAGCCAATGATTATCAGAGAAATTCTAATAATTTAGCTGTGTGATATGAGTATGCAATCTTTGGTGGTGTCTGTGAATTAGAAATCCCTTTTGTTTTGTCTTTGTGAAAGGTCTTGCTAGATTAAAACTTAAAAAGAAAAAAACTGGAAAAGGAAGGTTGTTGAAGATATCCACACTCTGAGAATATGTTGCTTTTATTTCTTTTCAGTGGAATAATATCTGTGCCCATAAAAACGCCATGATTCTTTCAAGACTGGTGGCGGGCGTAATTTAAAAATTAGGTTTTTCCTAATTAGGTTTTTCCTTGAACATCTTTTTCCATTCCTTTAGGTCACAGGTCTCTAGAATGTTCGCAAAGCCTTCATTATTAGGCTGTTTATTCAAAAGAATTGGTTTAAGGGAACACATGTTTAATTTCTACTGGACTATGTTTCCTGAAAGGAAATAAATGTTAACTGCTGAATACTTTCCTGCATTCATTGCTAAGTTCCAACTGGGAATCTGAAATTTGCGCACACATTTTCTTACTGTTCAGCTACACTAGTAGATCTATTTACCTAATAGACATGGCTGGCAATCTCTATCATGAAATGGAAAAAAGCCCTTCAGAACAAGAATGCAAAATCTACTTTCTGACACTGTATCTGAATTCACTTGAACATTGTTTTACATCTGTGTAAGTGACAAGTAGTGAAATATCATGCTGACAATTCTATGCTTTGAAAAGATGATGATGATGATGATAAACATTATTATTGTTGTTATAATTGTTATAATTTTCATCATTATTATCTAGGACACTTCAGTAGTCATTGACCCAAGAGGTTAAGATCCTAAAACTAGTGTACAAAAATAACTTCCACTTCAATTAAACTCTCCTACTGATTACCTGAAGTCATTATAAATATTTTTAATATTCAGTTGAACACAAGTAAAACTTTTCTTTTGACTATAATGTAAGTTACATAAGCTTCAATATGGATGTGATTTTTTTGTAACTTTTCCAGTTGAAGTCTTTTCTCATGGCAAAAAAGGTAGCAAAACCAATTTCCCATGAGAATAGAGGATAAATTAATGAGCATATGGTGTCTTTTGTTTCCTCAAAGCAGCTGTAGTTTTACTTTCAGTTTTACAGTTATCTTCACATCATTCTTGATTACTCATTTTACCTTTGCTGTGATCATGTTGGGAATAAAGAAAGCAAGGCCATATTCATGATTTTTAAAGAGAGAAGAAAATATAAGTTGTTCTGCATTAAAAAAAATGAGAACATTGTCAAACTTATGACTTGTGCAACAGCCTTGTAGATAGAAAAACCTCCACACCAAAATCTTAATGAAGCATGCCTTCAGATTATCCTTTCACTTTAGGAAGATTGCATAAAATGATTGAAATGAAAATTGTTACTGTGGCTGGCATATATTCTCATTTCAGTAAAATTATTAAATTTTTTGGTCCTCCTTTCACCTGCACCAGAGGGGTAGAATCATTCTCAGAGGTAAATATTAAGAGTTTTAACTCAGGGAAGTGCTTAAAAACCCATTTAACTTGTCGTTTACTGAGACCTAAGCTATTTAAATAGATGTTTTAGAATTTACATATCATTAATTGAAAACAAGTCTACATATTTGAGTCAAATGAATAGCATTTGTATATTTTTAAAAAATCTGCGTTGATAATAGGACACTCAGTAACTTGGCAATGGATTGGTTTTCATGTTAAAGATGGGACTTCCAGAGCATTCTGTAAGTGCTCAGGATAATATCCCCAAAGAACTCTGTAATATGTGAAGTTCTCAAAAAAAGAAGATAAGGAGGATAATCTAATTACTTGCAACAGAGCTGGTGAGTCAGTATCTCCAGTCCTGAAAATGTTGATGGAATTGCAGTAATGGATTGTTCACAAAACAAATAAATCTGGATAAGTTTGAGGTTGTTGATGAACTCACCCAAAAGCAGAGGTTTTTTGCTAAAATCAAAAGTTTAACTAGAATATCTGATAATGTTTGCCAAGTTTGATGAATAAAAGGTGCGAAAATTAATTTTGTTTATTCTGCAAGTGTGGCAGGTTGTTAAGTCTAGGTGAATGTCTAACTATTTTTAAAAAGACAAGAAACTCAGCTATCCTAACACTAACGTCTAATGAAATACCAAACTAAAGATTAGGAAAACATACTGAACATAATTATGCTATCTTCGCACACCTGATAAAGGCAAAACATTGCAAGTGTTGATAGGTCTTTCATGTCCTGTTAAACTTTTAAACTGTTAAACTGGAACTTATACCAAATTAAACTTATTTGAATGACTTTCCTTTAAATTCTTTATGAGGCAAGGATCCTTTGAATGTCTCACTAGCTTTGTTGATCTGTTCTGTGTTTTCTGCTGTTGTTGTAGGTGTTGCTCCTAACAATTTAATGCCAAATTTGTCTATAAATAGAACGTAATTACACAATTTCCTAAATATTTTTGTTTATTTTTTCCTTCCTCTTGATAAAAACTGAGACTTTATAATATTATTGGGTAGGGGCTGGGAATGTGTGGTTTTTCATCACAAGAATAAGCAGAATCCAACCAGCAAAAAAATGAGGTCTTTCAGTTCGATAAAAATGCAGCATTATGGTATTTGGACTATTGAGGCAACTGAAATATCTGGGGGGAAAAATAGTGTGAAATAGCTACATATTCTCTTGGATAATTTTGCAGTTTTGCATCATAGCAAAATTCTCAGATTTCTAACATATTGAAGTAAAAAGCATTCTGGCAATTTTCCATTCCTTCATGTTCTTTTTAGTAAACTGTTTTGACACTACTTCAATTTCTCTTCTGGTCCATATATCAAACAGGCAAGCTCTGCTGAAAACCTTACTAAAATAACCATCTGATTTTATACACACTGTGCACTTTAAAAATTTACTTATTGATGTCTCTCACTCATTTCGTACTGTTTCTTCTACTTTATTTAAATACCAAGATTTTTCCTCCCTTTCTACTTCTTACCCTTCTCATTTTCAATCTCATTGCCTTGATTTTTGCCACTAATTTATCTTGCTTCTCTTTTCTTTGGTAGACTATGCTTAGTATGAATCCATTAGAAAACATTCTCCTTCCTTTCTTATAATACTACAAAATATTTGTGAGTACCTCTATTATCTGTAACTCCATGTAAATGTGGCCCTTGATGGAAACATTAATATTAAAAGCTCCTGCATTGTAATTTCACTGTGTATTCTCAGCAGAAATTAAATGAACATGTCACGTTATCAGGAAATGGCTGAGAATCAAGGAATAAAATACAGTTCTGATATCAATAATATATTTCCTGTGAGGAAGCAACACATTATATGTAGAATGCACACTTGGTAATTCAGCTGTCAGGTAATGGTTTTGTTGAGTAACTAGGGAAGAACTGGGGAATGTGGGGCAGAGGCGAACTTCTTGTGATACTGTCCTAAGATCCTAATCAAAGCAGTTAAAAATCACTTATGACCACTAGACTGAATCTGTTACATTCCGTTTTTCTAGACTATTTTGTAGGTAGATCTCTTCAGATTTGGTGCAGCAAGGATAAATTACTTCAATAAAAATTCTATTAAAACTACAGAAAGTTATGTCTAAGATTCTGACACATTTGAGTGAATGAGTGAATACTTGTAATGTAGTAATCTCTGCTTTAATGAACAACAGTAGAACTTTAGGAGCCTTCTTTTTGGTCCAGATGATTTAAATGCAAAGAATTACATTTAAAAGAGCAATAGAATTGTTCACAGCTGTTAATAGTTGCCATCTTACATTAATATAGATCACTGTAAAAACCTTTTCTTGAGAGCTAGTGGAAAGTATTCCTTTTGCTGGTTTACCTTATCCCTAAGCATAAGTAATTTCTGTCTTAAGTAGAATCATGTAATGATTAAAATGTTATCTGATTAATGTAGATTAATTAATTAATATAGATGGATCACTCTCTTATGATCACTCCCATATGTTATTTCTCTCACTATACCACACAAATTCAGAATAGTTTTCCCCTAGAAAACAAGATTACATTTAGTGTATTGCTGCTTCCCTACCTCCCTTTTCTTTCTTTCTTGAGAAAGGGGACAGCAGTGCATGGCCCTGTGGTCAGCCCATAAATAACACACTGAAGTTTAGAAGCCTCAAAGTCTCCCCTTTGACCTGAACTTCTGGCACCTGAATCTAAATAAGTCAATATAAGAAGGTAGACATGCCAGAGTGGTAACATTTGGTGACTGGTGACATTTTCTTTCTGAGGCATGTCATACTTAGCCTTACTGTAAATTATAGTAGCAATATTTATATATAGGAGAAGAAAATAAAAACCAACTCAAGAAGAAAATATCAGCAAGTAAATGCAAGATTTATGTGCTGAACCAAGTACCTGAATACTAGTGGTGCATTTTGCTGTGGCAGTATCCTTTAAAGATGACTGAATAATCAACCCTTTTAGGATGCTACCTGTTGGAAGCAAGTAAAGCAATGCATTTTTAAGGATAAGTGGTAATTGTTAGCTGTTGTTATGTAAGATCTATGATGCAAATTACAACAAATTAGTCAAATCATGTTTCTTCTCTGTGATGCCACTTTTCCAGCTCTGAGAGCATTTTACAAAAGTTAAGAGACTGATGAAAGCAAGGATATCATTTTTATGAAAGTTGGAGGAAAAAAAATCTTAATTATATTTAACCAACAAAAGAATTTGGGAGGAAAGTTTTTGAAGACTACTGAGAAAAACTAAGATGGCATAATTAGATATTAAGAAGTATAATCCCAAAATCTCTGTTATTCATTGTAATTAGTTGATGATTGCTGTTCAGTTTTTGACTACTCTCCGATTGTGTTCTTATTTTTGTTTTTCAGAAGATTATTTAATGTTCATGAATTTATTTTAATTACAATTTTTATTTTTTTGTTAATTTTTTTTACTTGCTTGTACTCTATGTGCATACATGCTTTATAGATCAGTCATGATAGAGTGATCACAAGAAATTGTTCATAAGAGAACAGAGTTGCCAGACTGTCAGTCCCTAGAGTGAATGTGGTCTCTGCAGAAATTCCCATGAAGCCAGGAATTTAGTGATTTCTTTTACATTGATCATTAAGGAGGCTGCTATAAATTCCATTGTCCAATGAAATAACTGCTGAAGAAATTATTAGGGGAAAAAATTTCTAAATGAATTTTATATAAGAGCATATAATGTAGATAATGAAATATCTAATATCAGATTCATAGTACTTTTATGTTTTAACACATAGTAGAATATTCTTATAATAGAATATTTTACAAGAAATAGAATTTAATCATTTAATAGACATATTTTTACTGAAATATTGCAGTTTAATATATTTCTTGTTCAAGCCTAATCCTTAAGACTTTCCAGTTGTCTAATTTAGACTTTTTCAAATTGAATACGCTGCATGATGATTAAAGAACTTCCTGATATTTACACGCCTTGAATTATTGAAGACAAATATTAAAATCCATCTATTGTAAATATTTCTTTCAATATTCTCTGGAGTCAGTAAAAAGATGCTCCTGGACTTTGTTGAGCTACATATGGAACTGGATTACATAGATGAACTAAATTTTTTAAAGTAATAATGAAGATCCTGATTTTGGAAAGAATTCTGTCAAGATACTTTTATGTAATTTTACAATTATATCTGTGCCCATGTCATGACATTCCTTCTGGTTTCAAAGACTATTCCTATAATTTGTCTCCTAAATTAGGATAGAGCTACTCCTCTACTACCTTGTTTTCTTCTCAGAGTTAAGGCATATTCCAGGAGGCTGTACATTTGTCACATGCTGCCTGCTCCACATTGGCCACTGACATCACAGGGCCACTCTCTCCTGATTGCATTCGGGCAACACAATAATGGTAGTGTGAACCTGTATGTTGAGAATTGCAGCAGCCTCTAATGTAATTTCAACCATGCACTCATTTTTCTGAGCAAAAATTGACAATTTTCTAAAGGCTAAAGTCAAGTCTGTGGAACATCAATGTGGTGTATTTCAGTGGGTGCTCGTTCAGAGCCTTCAAAGTCAAATGTGGTAAATATAAGCAGTAATTTTACTGGTGAAGATATCTCAATGAAAATAAATTTTCCATCTTTATTCATCTTTATAGATATTTGTGAAAGAATTAACATTTTTTATTGATTTCAGTCATAGAAAATAGCACCATCTAACCCATGAAAGAAAGAGTCATTAAAGATCAATAAGGAAAAAAAGGAAAAAATACCAGGCACTGATGGATCTGCCAACAGTCAAAATATCCAGGCTTTGTGTCGCTTTTTTCCTTTGTAAGTTGCTTTATGCATCCTGCTTTGATGTCGATATGCACTGTAATTGAAACTAATACTGACATAGACTTGTACAAAATCAGTTTGTCTAACATAACTACTTAATGGTAATTCAAGGTTCAGGATTACCAGCTAAGTGAAGTCCTGTGGAGTGTATTCATTAAACAAGTGGAGATTTCTTTTCCTATAGATTTGCTTGGGCGTTTTTTCTTTTGTTTGATTGTACATTTTTGATATTTTTAAAACCCAAGTACTTAAATTTTTTTTTCCTTAGTTTTCTTGGTTTTCACCATCTGGATATTGGCAGCTGGCAGTCACTGTTCCAAGAAGCATTTAGCTATGGATCCAAAATATAATAGAGGCCTCTTGGAAGATTTCTAGACTTTAAAGAGCCTCCAAGATTTTGTAATACTTCTGAGGGCTGTATTTAGTGATGTCTGTCAAAATGTTTACTAGTGTCTTTACCAACATTGATGAAAACACAGCATTTAACAAAATAATTGAATATGTCATGGAATTTCACTGTCAGGTGGTATCCTTTTACATACATACAGGTATCCGTGGTAAGCAGCTTCTTACTTTGTTATATTGATGAGTAAATACAACATTTTGGTCTCCATTTATTAAGACACAATGCGGCTTTGCAGCCTGAAATTGGCAAGTATGGTTCCTCATGCCAAAATGATTTTTAAGAGGAAATGTGTCTTGTACTTTAGAACATTTTGCCATCTCAAGAAGATTGTCTAGATGGGCAATGAGGTGTGTAAAAATGTTGGAGGAAGAAAAGTAACAATACTTGTATTTACCAAAGAGAACTCTTTGTGTTTTTTCACAATAGTGAATAAACATCTTGTCAGCTTGAATTACAAACTGCAATTAAATTATTTTTATCTCCAACAGACTATTCATTTAATATCAATAACAGCTTTAAGTGTGGCTTGTGAAGCTTTTTATCACAAGTAAATGCTGAGAAGACACATGTAAATGATATCTATTGCATTTATTTTTTATATGCTGGACACGATGCAAATGTACAACTTGCAGAGATCAAATATCTGTGTGGCTGAAGAAAGAAAATAAAGCAACTATTTAGTTTTTCAATAATGCACACTGCTTAGGTTGCTTATTTGTGAGATCAAAGTGTTTAAGGGAATTTTTATTCATTTTGTACTAGGAAAGGTGCAAGGACATTTTACATCTATTGAAAAGGTAATGAGATAATAGTGCTTGAAGTGTTATCTTAATTCTCAGCATTTTTTTGATATCTTATATTTTCTTCTTCATTCATCCATTACTCAATTCTCAAACAATCCTTCTGTGGCAGTAATGTACTGTCTTGGTTTGACAAGACAGGTTCTGCTACAGAAGGCAGGAGCTTCTCTTGAAATGCAAAATGTAAATTCCCCTCCCTCTGAATTATTATAATTTAGAAATTAAGGGGCTCTCAGGTCAAAGACATGGGAATAGGAACAACAGTTCTTTATTAGGAAAAATAAAAATAAAAATTCAGGAATACAAAACAACACTGACAGAGTCAGAATACAACCTGAGGGTCAGGGTGTTGGTAGCAGTCCAATTGAAATGGTGGCTGCAGTCCTCCTGCAGTGACAAGTGTGGTTCTGTTGAGGCAGCGATCCTGTACAAGGGTGTAGGTTTCCTCTGAAGGTCCAGCAGTGGTGTAGATGGGCCTGGTCTTCCTCTGGGAATCCAGTGGGCAAGGCTGGCTGTGGTGTTCCAAATCTCAGATTATATCCAGGTAGGAATGCTTGGCTCCTCCCCCTGGGTGGAGCATTTTACGATGGATTGAGGTAATTTTATCAGTCATGCAGTGGCACTCAATGGCCCATTTACAGCAGATGTCTCCTGGAGGGGGGATTAGGTTGTGGAAGAGTTAAAGAACATTGCCCCACCTGGTTTTAACAGGTGGCTCAATTAACAGAAGAAAACTGCTCCCCTCTAACAGGCGGCAATAGAATATACACCCCCAGCCACATCTTGCAACCTAAGACCTTTGCACATATTTTTTCTCACTGTCTAGCCATGAAGAATATGTGAGAGTTAGCCATAAATATTTACTTTCTAATAGGTTTGCCTGTATCGATGAAAAGCATGGTACAATGCTCAAAAAATTTTTACTTTCCCTGTCAGGTTGCCTAAAAAAAATTTAAAATATTGTTGATTAACCTAAATATCATAATCATATATTACATCTTTCACAGAAAAGTTGAACTTCCTACATTGCGGGGTTATTGATGACTCAGAAGTGGCAGTTGTTTACCGTCATGTACAGATGAGAGCCAACTTCCCAGCAAACAGGGACTCTAAAAATAGCCTTTAAAAGGTGCCAAGAATCTTCTACTCAGTGCACTGATGCACCCATCCCCTTCAGATACAGCTGATAGAAATGAACCCTAAGGCTTATCAGTAAGGCAGAGAAGCTTTTTTTTATTATTATTATTTCTTTTTTCAGGAAAAGTTTAGTGAACTGAGAGTTTGCTCAGGAAGGTTCTTTTGCAGACATCCCAGAATGGCCTGAAATTAAAATAAACATGTAAAGGAAATATTCCAGCTACAGAGGCATCATGTCTAAAGTCTGTATTTGAAACTGTGTACATTTATTTGAAAAAATACCTTAATCAGCAAGTCTCATGACTTACTTGTTCTGTTCATGTAAACAGCTGTTTCTGAGTGGTGATAATCAGGGTTGTGGCCATCCCAGGAAGTGTTCAAAATGTGATAATGGGCTTGGAGACATGGTTTAGTGGTGAATGCAAATGGTGCTGAGTTAATGGCTGTACTCAATGATCTTGGAGGTCTTTTCCACCTTAGTGACCTGTGATTCTGTGATTCTGTATTGATCTCTCCTGATTTTGGTTTATTCTAGTCCTTCCATCTTCCTGTTTGAAGTCTGGGGAGAGAGAATTCTATCCAGAGGTGGATACTCTCAGGATGAAGTGAGTCTTTTGTTAGAGCCTTTTTCATTATGTTTCTTGCAGGTCACATGAAGTACAGATGAATACAGACTAGGAAAGCAGGAGTCCCAACAAAAGTGGAAACAGTCAAATCCTGTTAACACAGCAGTAGATCACTCCTTGTAAGGCTTGCATGTGAACTATGATGCCCATATAATAAACTGCAAGGAATCTTCAGCCTGAGACTTTTCAGGTTGGATGCCAGGTTGAAGAATACAACCAGTGATGATTACTCCTGTAAATGGTTTCTCTGCTCATGTTGTTAATTTCATGATCTTCCAGTACAGATCATAGTGTTTGCTAATATATAATTTATCAGCTACAACATTGGTATCTAAGGTCTTAGGCTTACAAAGGTTCAAGATCTTGCCCATGTTTGGCTTCAGCTGATACATTTGGAGCACATTGATGCTTCATGGATGTGAACATTTTTATAATGGGAAACACTTGTATGAAAGATTTGATGCAGAATATCATTTTGTGAGAAATTTTAAACCCATTGGAAGATATCTGTTCTATGGATTAATCTATTACTTTATTGGCACAGAAGTCCAATGTGGTAGATTTATGTGGTAGTACAAAAAGGCACCGACTTGCTGTTCCTCCCTGTTGGATGACAGAGTGTCTGGCTATCTCATGACTGCTGTGGACAAACAAATGAAAGAAAAGTGTATCTGCCTCATGAGAACCTTTGACTTGGTCTCCGTCCAATTTTGATATCGTGGAACTCCTATGGAAAGAATTACTTTTGGCTTTAGATTAGTAAAAAGTCAGCATTCCATACTTACATATGCAGAAGGTCTCTTATTGAGTAGTGTTTCAGGTTATTTTCATTTGGATATAGAATAGGACTTCATTTAATAAAGTTACAGAATGTTTGGTAGAAAGGGCTACGTAAGTACTGTGATGAAGCAAATAATAATAGAGAGCCTTTACCAATGGCAGTATTCATAGAGGTTATTGCTTTTGCTAACTGTTCCTTCTCAATCAATTTTCTACTTTCCTTCTGTGAGTTCCCAGCTTTCAAACTGATTATCCTCTGACATGGCACCCAGTAATTTTGACACATTTTCCTTATTGTCCTCAGCTTGACATCAAAGCTCTCTGCAACTCCTTCATTACAAAATAGTGATCTTCTTGTTTAAAGTGCAAAGGCATAAACTGATGTTATTTTTCATGGGAAAAAATTAACATTTAATTTTGTTTAACTAAGGAAGTAAAAATTGAGGATAATACAGGGAAAATTTCTGTTTTCAGAAGTACAGATTCTTCCACTTAATTTCTCACAGTCATTTTCTGGACAGGTTTCTTTTACCAGCGTGAGCACCTGTTAACTGTTACCAAATTTTCCAGTTCGTTAAGAAAGTTCTTGTCCTACTAATATTAATGTGGATGGAATAATGAATCATCAGTGAGGGGGAAGAGCCCCATCCAATAACACTGTGAAAGGAGCTAATGGCCAGAGGTACATCTGTGGTGGAATTCAACTTCTGAAGGCAATTTTGTTTGTCAACAAATCCTAGATATTTTGGATCTGGCAGATCAATACAAAATGTTCTAAAATAGATCTTCCCATTCTGCTGTGCTGTCAGGGTAGATCCTCATACCAGTAGTTTTCAGCGGCTCCTTGATTTGCAAGAATTTTGTAGTCTTCTCTGTATCTCTAAGAAAATTTTGCATTCTTGATATATTTTTGAAACTTCTGGGACTGCTGGCCTTTACTGTCAGCTGCACAGCTCTACTGGTCCTTTGATTGTCTTGTTCTGAGGTGTGCATTTGCACTCAGAGATTATTTCTGAGCACACACCATTACTCTCAAGATGAGAACTATGCCCTTTTACTCCAGAAGCATCCCCATTTGACCCACAGTGCAGCAGTCAGGATAAAGCAGATGACCTTCCTGGGTATCCTCACACCTAAAAGCATTGCCAAATCAGCACTTGTACAATGCATGTTAAACAAACAAAGATCCATGTTTCAGCTCAATGACCAGGCAGTGAGATAAATGTCCACTCAAGGGTGTTTCACTAGTGCAAAATGGTCGGCAATTCATCCATAATGTGGGCATTTTGCATTTCGTGTTTTAGAGTTTGATCTGTGTAACTTTGTTGACTTTTTTAAAAATCAAAATCACCAATACCTGCTGTGGGTTTGATTTTTATATAATTTGATGGACTGAAGAAATATTATTGTGGCTTTTCTATCCACCATTCCTTCACTGCTGGTCAGAGAGGCAAGATGACTTCTCTACATATATTATTCTTACTATTTTATGCGGAAATGCTGTGAACATTTCTCAGTCACTGCAATTCTGAAGCTAAGAAGGCACCCTAGGATTTCATCATAAATATTACCTAGGGAAGGAAAGGGTGATTCTTGTGCTTTTACTATCTTACTCAATATGTGCAAATGGCTTATAAAATACATTGAGAGATTGGTGGTCAGAAAAGCATTACTTTCCATTTCATTTGGTTCTGGAAAAGCAGAGGAATGTAATCCAAGTTTTTTTTCTACTGCCAAGAAAATTCAGTCTTATTAATAGTCTTTCTAAGTGTTTAGTGAATTCATCTTGGTGGCACTACTTATTAACTAAGGCCCAGTGCAGCATGAGCTGAAATAGAATAATTGGTAATCCATTGTAAACATGACTAGCTTTATGTCCATTTTTCATTTCTTCTTGACTGGTGTTTAGTATTTATACTCCAAAGTAATTGGCTCCCTCCCCATCTTTCAGCTGTGGGGCTTGAGGAATCTCTTTTCCAGGGTGAGGTGTGTGTCCTGCATTTAAAGTGTCCACTTTGAGGTTTGTGGAAAACTCCACTTTGTTTCAAGAAAAAAAAAAGTTTCAAACTCAGGGCACCAGACACAGAACCAGACTTTTCAATGCTTTCTCAGAGATGACACCTTGCATGGTGAAAAGTGGTGATAAAGGAATGTGTGTTTAATGTGAAAAGCATCTCATAGCAACAGATAAAATAGAACAGGAACAGGAATAGAACAGGAATCCAAAAATTAATATGATATTGTGGTGGATTAACCTTGACTGGAGGCCAGGTGCCCACCAAGCTGCTCTACCACTTCTCAAGTGGATAGGGTGAGAAAATGTGGCAAAAAGCTCATGAATAAAGGACTGAAAGAGATCACTTATCAGTAACTGTCATAGGTAGAAGAGACTCAAAGTGAGAAAGTTAATGGAATTTAGTGATGATTAGCAAGAAAATAGGATAATAAAAACCAGTCTAAAAAGCATCTTTCTCCCTCCTTCCCTTCTTACTAGACTCGACTTCACTCTCGATTCCTCCACCTCTTTTGCCCAGGCAGTGCAGGTGCACAGGGAATGGGGGTTGTAGTCAGTTCATCACACATTGTCACTCTTTCCTCCTCAAACTGCCCACTCCAGTGTAGTGTCCTTCCATGGGACACAGTCCTTCACAAGCTGACCCAACAGGAATAATTTCCGCAGGGTGAATTCCTTCTGGAAGAGGCTGCTTTAGCCTGGATCCCCCATGGCATCACAAGCTGTGTCAGCAAACCTGTTCCAGTGTGGGCTCTCCACTGGGCCACAGCTTCCTGAAGGGCACATCTTCCTGCTCTGTCATGGGATCCTCTGCATGTGGATAACTCCTCCACTGAGTACTTCTCTGGGCTTCAGGAGAACATCCTTCTTCACCATGGACTCTGCTCCTGGGTGCCTGTAGCGCCTCCTGCCCCTCCTTCTTCACTGATGTCTGCAGGGCTACTTCTCTCACCTATCTTCACACCTCTTTCCCAGCTACATTTTTGTATTATTGTTTCCCTTTATTAAATATGTTATCCCATGGGCACTATCAGTGTAGCCCAGAAGCTCGGCCTTGGCCAGTGATGGATCAGTCCTGGGGCTATGTGGAATGGCTCTGTTGGACATGGGGGAAGCTTCTGACATCTCACAGAATCCACCCTTGTGGCTCTCCCACCACCAAAAACTTGCCAAGTGCACCCCATACACGTGCAATGAAAGAACACCCTTTGGAGAAAACCCCCAGCCTAGGTTATGCATTCTCCCGTTTCCACCCTCTTGTGTGTCACAAAAGCTTTCTATATGGTGAAGCAAATTATTTCTAGAGATCAAAATTTCTGTTTCCTGCATTTTTTTTCTGTTTGAAAGCTAAGAAAAGGTCAGAGAAGGACAAAGAGCCTGCAAGGTTTAATGGCTGGGTTCAGTATGAACATGATCAGGGTATTTGGGTTTTAAGGTTTTTCTGTAGTAAGGATCAAAGAAAACCTGCTTTATTTAAATAATAATTGCGTACAATGTACTGTTGTAATGTCATTACAACCTAGTGTTAAAGCATTCTTCTTAATGCAGCCATATTTGCTGCTGACGTTTGCCATAATTTAAACATTTAAATAAGGTTTGCCACAATTTAAACATTTAAATAAGGTTATTTTTATTAAACCAAGGTGTTAAAGTATCCACTTTTCATTTGCATAATATTTTATCTTTTCTAAAGAAATTTATCAGAGCACAAACTTTACAGAAATTTACTCAAAAGTACCATTTCCTATGTGGTAGTGGAGGTTGTCTTTGTGAAATGAATGCATTCAAGTTGATTGTTCGTCTTCATTTCACAGAATAGAAAAAGAACAGGCTTGCCGACAGTATAGAAGATATTAGCTCATCTACAACGTATTCTTGAAGTAAGGAGAGCATAGGAAACAAATGTAACTGGTGAAAAATATGTTCCTTTGTATCCATCTGTTTTAAAGGAAACTATTTACTAAAAACTTCTTTTCCCAAAATGGTACCTGGGTTTTACTGTGTTTCAGCTGATGAAGTGCATCACTAGTTGTATTTGGGTTTTCTGTTAATTTTCACTACTCTTTTCTCAGAGAAAAGCCTAGTATATTTTTAAAACATTTAGCAAAATTTACAACTAGCTTGCCTTCATTCCTTTACACATTGTAAGTCACCCTTTAGAAAAGGTAGAATGCATCTTTAGTTAGTATAAATTCACTGTCCTTATTGACTGCAATAAACGTTTGCAATTTATATCACTAAGTGTCTGAACAGTGAGCTTTCCTTCTGTTGTAAATATAGGAAATAATAAAAGAGATAGACTGTAAATACAATCAACACTTCCCTTTACTTGTTTAGAAAGAAATATAATCATGAGTTTAAGAGTACATGGTATAACTTACACTTGGAGAACTTAATGTCCAATGTATTCTCATAGAAAGCTCAATGATTACAGTTTATTCACTGAAGTAATTGTGAACATGTAATTATTTCTTCCATTACTAATAATTACCTACCCATTTTACTTAGACATAAAAACCAAGACAAAAAAATTAAAGCAGCCTGAAAAGGGGGAAAAATTTATGTTCTTTAGTTGCGAACTCTAAAATAAAATATACAGAACCAATGGGCCAAAAAATTGCTTTTGCTAAGCAGTTACATAACCCTCATTTCTTTTTTCGACTTTCTGTAGAACTCCAGTCAAATGGAAATCTGCATCTTTAGCTTTTTTTTTTTGCCTTTTTTTTTTCTGGTATTCACTTTCTTGCCTAGTATCTCATTATGTTTTGCAAAATAATGTGTGCATGTGTAGAGTGATGGTTTTTGTATCAGTGATTTTCTCTTGTTAATATTGATACCATTACCCATGCATCAAATTGCTGTGAAGATGGAATTTCTAAAGGTATCTATATAAGTGTAAGAACAAGTCCTACTGAAAACCGTAGTCTTTGAACAGAACTATTATCAGCTTGCAACGGATGCCATTGCAGGGAAATATAAAAGAGTGCTATAAAAAACACTGATTGGAGTGTAGGTTCTTTGGGAAAGGGGCTCTTTCTTGGATTACAAAGTTGGGAAGGAAGTTAGGATCCACAGCCTGTAGTTTATCTAGATGAGAATATTATAAACTCCTCTTACCTAGGACCCATTTTTCCTTCCTGAATAGTGTTTGTTGTCAGACTTGATGCTGTAGATTGGGTATCTAGGTACTCTCAGAAGTAATAGGTAATTGAACCCCCCCAAAAACATAACGGGTATTCATGCCACAATCCCTTCTCTTTATTTTGAGTTAAAGGGTTGAGGAAGAGAGAAGTCTTCAATACACTAAAATGTTTAGCCTCTAACTCTCACTGCTTTCTGGCAAAGCTGTCTTCCAAATCCTTGTCATAAGAGAGCTGGCAAACTCTCTGGATATATTTACTGGATTGTGCCACAGAACTGATTACTTTAGTACAATCAGTAGTGGAGCAGAGATCCCTTCTAACTGTCCAACCCCCTCACCTCCTCCCATGGCAAAGGGGTGTTGAACACTGTTATTTGTTTTTCATACATTAAAGCATTAAAAAAACAAAAAAACCCACCAGTATCCTCTCTAAAGCTTTCTTCCCAAGAACACCTGAACTGAAAGCAAAGTGTATTAGTCTGATTTTTGGATAACATAGTTCCAAGCAATAACTGCAGAGAGCTTATCTATGCAATGACAGCTTACAGTGAAGTATTTATCCTGAAAAATTGAACAAGTCATAGACATTTTTTTTTCCTCTGAAATATACTGAAATCTATTAAGTACAGGACAGATTCTGTAAGTGTGATAGCAGTATATCTCTTGAGAGTAAATTAAAAACAATTATAGGGACCTTTTCAAAAGGTTCAGTCAAGTTTTCAGCATCGTTGCTAACTTAATGAGTATTTTTCAGTATAACTCATGCTAAACACCATGGAAGGAATCAATTGTGACAAGCAGGAGGACTAGTTATTGAGATGTCATCAGACTGCTCATAATCACATATTTTCCCTGTGGATTTGTGCTTCAGTTCACACTCTTAAAGTCCATTCACATTTTAATGTAATTAAACCTTTGCTGTATCTGTTTCGTAGGTTGTATTTGATTACACCAACTATGCATATTTTAAAATAAACTTAGTGTGATAAACCCAAACCATATCCAAATCTGTTTTTAGCATCCATTCCTCTCATTCTTCAAAGTAAAAATCCTTAAGACAGCCTAGGTACTTTTCCCATGCCCCAGATTTCTCTTATTTATTTTTGCTTACCTGTTAAAATCCCACAGCTTCACCAGTTATTTGAGTAGTGCCAACCAACCTGGTGGTTAGCTCATGCCTCCCTTTTTTACTGGACTTCCTCTCCAAAGTTAAGGAGGAAACCCTAAATGGAACTACAGGTTTCTCCCTCCAACGTACTCTTAGCTTGCTTATGCATAGTTTTTTTAATTCCTTTTGTTTTAACATCACTGAGGTGTTGAAAAGGCATTTTACAAAAAACACCTGATCAGAAACAGAACACCTTCAGTAGCAGTAAAAATTATAGAAGGAAAAATAGTAAAAGTCGATTTTGAGGCATCTCACCTCACTAGAGACAGCATTTCTGTGGCTCATTTATCACTAGAAGGTGATAGCTTTCTATCAAATGTTAACTTCCATTGGAAGAAAAGCAGACAACAAAGAGAAAATGTGCTCAGATTCCAATTTTTTGACTTTTTCTTCAATTTTTTTACGGATCACCATAAGGTCTCAGTTATGAAGCCAAATCATGCACTCTCTCTGACAAATGCATCACGGCTTGACACGTCTTCTGGTCAGGTTTCATTTGTGTGTGATGAAATTTCTGCACTTATTCAGGCAAACTGAAAACATCACTGTTTTGGGAGTTTTAAGCATAAGGCTTTTATACTGAAACTGCGAGTATGTGAGTTTAAGTGAGGCTTTTGTCGACTGTGAAAGATACCTTGGCTTATAAAAATTGAATGTGTCATGGAAATTAATTTTTATCAGATGAGAAACAAAATACAAGGATAAAGAAAAATAAAATCTAGATAGTTTTGTTGAAATTATCCTGTATTCAAATAAGTGCCACTTTATCTGTTATAAGTTCTCCCTTTTGTAATAAGTTCATTGGTAAGTCCTTCATTCCTAAAGAAAACTAGGCAAACATCTTTTTATTTAATACCTCCATTTGTCTTTAACACTAGAATTCCTTTCAAAAAAAGAGAGGGATATCTAAATTTAGGGGGTTTTGACTTAATTTTCCTTGAGGAACAATTATGTATGGAATTTTATAGGTTTCTTTGCAGAAACTACAAGACACAGTGATCCAAACAGTTTATACAATATATTCTGGCTTCTTTGTTCCTTATTTGTTGTGAAACAGCAGAAATTATGCTACCTAGAGTTCTACTGAAAATCTGAAATGCCTGTACATGTCAATTAGATTGTCTTCCCATAAAATTATATTGTAATCCAACAGCATTTCTCTTCATCAAAGATAATATATTTTGTATTCTGTATGTACTTTTCATAATGACATAGAGTCCTAATAAATCTAAAACAGGAGTACCATAAATTTATTTACAAATTTTTATTGCTTAATGTCTTGCCTATTACTGCTATTAATGTAGTCTGGTTTCAATATTTTGTGCTAAGCCAGTGGTATTTTAATTTGCTATTATTTTTCATTTTACGGAAACTCTGGCATCTGGCCTGTCCAAGTCCTTTTTCCTTGCACATCTTAGCAGTTTAGTGTTAGATCTTATGTACCATGAAGGAGAAAGTTTCTCTATGTCCAGGTGACAGCTTATGGAAAATAAAAGCCACAAACAAACAAAACCAAACCAAAATAAAACAAACAAACAACCATCAAAACCCAACAACAAACAAAGAAACAAACAAAAACCCCCAAAAAACAGCCAAACAAAAAAAACCACAAATCATTTTTATAAGATTCACCTCTAAAAATAGGTAATCAACTCAAAGTTGAGACTCAAAGTCTTGAGCTCTTGCAATAAGCATACCATGACTTTTAAAAAGATGTTCCTGAGGTATAACAGTACTGCTCTGTGATCTCTGGGACATGGAGTATGTCAGTATTCAGTATTTCATCATTTGTCATAACTTGGCAGTGCTGGGTGTGGGAATTCTGATGCTTTTGCCACTAACAGAAAGCCTAAATCATCAGCATGTCTAAGACAACAAAAACAATTTAGTCTGGTCACTCAGTTCTAGATTTTGTCCTTTCAGCAGCTAAAGGATTTCTGACAAAACTATTGACTGGCAATGCGCAGCTAAGACATTAGAATAGTGGACATTTAATGTTAAAACTATGAAACTCAAATTTTAGATGTTTAAGTTCATTGGCTATTAAAAACTTCAGGCACACAAGCAGTATTAAATCTGAATTCTGTAATTACACATGGTGTTCCTAAGTACGAATAGATCCTCCTGAGACACAGTCAAGTTGCTTGGTTAGCAAAATCTTTAGTTAACCCTGCTTATTTCCATGAATTCCAATGGGGAAAAAAATATCCTCACAGATGCAGATGTTTAGTCAATCAAAAATGTTCACAGAAAATTGGAGTAAAAGAAGTGTTCCTGGAGGCTGTTGGATAAGGCTCTGCTTCCATCTTATTGTAGTAGATTTCCTGCTCAGTGGAGGCATCCTCATCTTTGGAAACCTTCCAGGAAAGCAGATCCACAACCTCACCGTTGTAAAAATTCACTTCTACTCACATTCTGAATGTGAGAATTTTTTGATTGTTGCTCTATTTCTTCCCCTACCCCCAAGAGCTGATCTCAGTGAGTGTTTGGGTCTCTGAGGTACATTAGGGTTCGTCTGCTGGGCTGATTCTTGCATGGACATGCAGAACTGATCTGTCCTTTTGTGAAATTAGTGCCACTTCCTGTCAGTCTTAATTCATGCATAATGTTTATATATTTTTGTGTCCTAATGATTTACTGTGGTAAAGAGACAACTTCTCCTTCTAAATGCTGTCGCTCAGGTTATACTGTTAGACTCTTCAGAGAGACTAATTAACCTGAGCAGTCTGGCATGAAATTCTGATTTACTCTGTTTTTAAAAACCTTTAATCAGTGAATCACCAAAACAGCTGTTAGAGGGCAGTTTTATCCTCATTTATTTTGCAAACTGATTCCTCCTTCACTTACTGCATGATGGTGAAAGAGTTAGCTAAAACAAGTATGACACTGACATTTAAATAATTCTGAAGAACTGATAATTATGTATTTAAAAAAACCCCACAAAACAAGCCAACAAAGACCATGACAAAGTTTAAAAGGTATGTTGAAATGTTGGGAGAAATTTCAAGACTGGAAAGTCTCCAAAATTCATGTCAGAGATCTGTCAGCACTTTTCTATGATATTAAAAAAATCCTATAAAACAAGAGGTATAGTTATCCTTACTCCTTCATTTTCAATAACCTTTTTTCTTAAACAAATTTTATTTTTAGTTTTCTGTCTGATTGTTTTGTTGTGCTTTAAACAACATAAACAAAAAGTTTTTTTGTGGCAAAAGAGTACTTTTTCCATTATAGTGGATATGATTGTTGTGAGAAGGGATTCTTGGTGTTCATTACATCCTCAGAGGAAAGGGTGTCCTGCATTTTAGTATTTCAAAACTGACCAACTGATAATTCTATATGTAGTTAGAGATTTGTTAGGCAGAAGCTGAACAGTCAGGGATGGATTTTTGAGTGCTGCTGTTTATTTATTTATTACAGGATATTATTACAGAATTTAATCAGTTAAACCTTCCTGGTGATGGTGAGTTTTGGGGATGATCTACACAGCCTCTATTGAGTCATTTTTTAATGAATAATCAAGCAATTATTTGCTAAGCTTGTCTACATGTCTACAATACAAATCTTTAATAAATTGTGTGGTGGCCCCTAATTTTAATAGTAAACCAGTGTAGATTAGAAGAAAGTGTTTTTGGAAATAGGTATGGCATCCGCATTACTACAAAACAAATTTATTTCAACTACTATTATTGCAGCAAATAGAAAATGAAATTATGCAAATGAATGCTTAAAGTCATCATTCTTTCTAATACCCACTGACATTAATGCAAATATCCATGATGTAGGAGGAAAAATCATGAATACTGGAAGTTCCAAGATGGCTGGGAGTGGGAGCTAGAAAACCGGATTAGCTGTCAGGCAAACATTTCTATAATGTGATTGTTTAACCTTTGGAAGAATGATTGTGGTGGGTTCTTTTTTATAACAAAGATTGCTGTGTGGGTTTCAGGCAGCTAAGGTTAACCCACCACAAGGAGTTTTTTCCACCTGAAAATATTTTGCAGTTTGAATAAAAAAAATTTAAAACTGTCTTCTAACTACTTTTACATATATGTTGTGATATTAATGGGCCTTTTTTGTTTTGGGATTTTTGAACTGTTGATAAACACAGCACAAAAGTACTCTGACAGATTTCAGTTCTTATTAAAGCTGAAGAAACTACTGCACAATATTACAAAACTACATTTATGCATATCTTCCCATTGAATTTTTTTAACATTATGTTAGTTTTGTAAAGATCAAATGAATATGACATTGTTTTGTCTACTCTGCCTGAGAAGCATAGAAGAGTTTCAGCTGATCTGACAAAACAGTTATTCCATTTCTGAATTTTCAGTGTGAATATTTTTAATTGTCAAAGAACATTTCTTATTTCTCAATTCAGTCTTTTAATCTTTTTAAAAAGTATACTTATATTTGAGATACATAATAAATGCAACCCTGATAGTCTCAGTACTTTTCAAAGCTCTGTGATTATCTTATGGACCTTTGGAAATTAAAATTTTGATTAGAAATATTAGGCTTAAAATAAATCTGCCTTTTGCTATTTATTCTATTGGATTTTTTATCTGGATTCATTTGATCTGTCTCTCCTTTTTTCATCTTAATCCCTACATTCCTCTGTATTTCCTAATGCAAGAGACTAAATGCATTGTTAGACTTGGGCTCAGAATTTATCCTCTTCCCTGTCACTCCCTTTTTCTCCCTATCTCAGACAGATTAAAGGTCTGTCTTCTTTTTTTCCTTTTCTTTTCAAAGCATTTGACTTCAGGAATTCAGGGTCTGAGATTCAGATAAATGGTTCAAGTTTTTTGTATTTTTGGTATTTTAGCTTTGCTATAGTGTTGCAAAGAACGCTGGCAAAAAAGTTTCAGGGCTAAATATAGGACCTGCAATCAATTTCTGTAAAAACAAATAGATATTTTGAGGGAAAAAAACTGTAACTGGCTCAAATCAAGCCCTAAATTTGGGTAACATCTGCAAGCCTGAAACACAGCCTTTCTCTCCCATTCTTATTTATGATCATTTGCTTGGTGATTGTGCCAATGGATATGTAATCACAAACTGTGTACCTTTTCTCTGAGTAGATAATTTAAGTGTCTGAGGAATAGGACCTTATCTATATCATATATAAACAGCCATGTGTCTATTAAGCCAAAAGAATTTTACAAAGTGCTAATCCCAAAGGTGTCTTTCATGCCTGCAGGCAACTGTTTGTGGTTTTTATTTGACGATTGTAAATAGAAGTCTATCCGTTCAGTGTTCCTGATTATTTCTTTGTCTTTGGGCAAGGACAAAGAAAAATAATTCACTCTTATAATTCCTTTATGATAGGAAATATGAATTAATTTGAAAATTGAAGTGTATTCAAATTTTTCACGGGTTACAATTACATGAGCATACAATTAAAATATACCTCTAAGATCTTTGTATGAGTGTATAAACTTTCTGTTGGATATATTTTGCACATTGAACCCTGCAGTTGTTCTGAACAGTAAAAAAAGCCCCTTTAATATGAGATTATGACAGCATAACAGCAGTGTATGTTAATTGGGAGTCTTTCAATCTCAACCACCTTTTATCATGTACTTGACAGTCTATTTTTTTCTGTATGGGCACTACTAAAGATTCACAATTTTCCTTTAGCCCTCTGACATTTTGAGTTTGTTGATTGGATTATCATTCCTAAATATGCGGTGGCTCTTCCTCAAATATCTAAGAAAATATATGCCTTATCACTTTATGTTCCCACATTAAAACCTAAAATTTAAATGGAGAAAAACAATAAGTGGTATCTTTGGTACACAGCACTGAATATAACCTCAGTTTATTTTTTATTGTGAAGTGGCAATATGGCTTATGAAGCACAGCTTGAGCATGGGAGAGAAGTGTGATTGTCTTTGTCTGATGTGCCAGCAGCCTGCTGCATCTCTCAGGAAAAACCACCAGACTGGTGGTATCTGTTACTATTTGTAGGATTAACACCCCATGTTAATTCCAGCTGTTGCTGAAGCCATTGTGTTCTTGGTAACAAAATGAGTGGTTCCTGTGCCCACCTAGGGCAACTGTGTGTCAACTTGGCATTTAAAAAGTCCTTCTTGAATTATTCAGAAATATTCTCTCTCTCTGTGCATCAGGAGTCCCCTTCCTATGTAATTGTAAGAGTAGAATAGCACGAATAGCTGATACATTATGTTACATTATGTAGATGATATATTGCTTATTGTGATTTAATTCTTCATGTTAAAAGCACTCCTCCTTTTCATTTGTTTGTCCAGGACATTTTCTGGCTTTTCCTGCCTAGGAGCATAGTGCGTGCAGTGAGACATAAGGAGGATTCTCGTGAAAACACTTTTCATTCTTTCCATTTTGCATCAGTCTGGAGGACTGATCTCATCTGGATGGCAAAGAGTCGTGGCATCATCAGCACTGCTGATTTTTGAGTGCCAGAGGCAGTCTGAGTGACTCAGAGCTGAGACAGTAGGGCTTTTGAGAGCTGCCTCTGGGGCAGAGCCACACGGGGTATCACAATCACTGTGCTATCAAACTCAACAATAAAGCTTCACAATGCCTGTGTGTGAAAATACCAAACTCTGAGGGGGTTGCTTTCTCATACTGATAAGAGCTGTGAATGGTGCAAAAGTTCAAACTCACATGGTTGGATTTATTTTCCTCATGACTGAAATCATAATAACAGATTTCAAATCTCTTATTTAATTCCCAAACCTGGCTGTTTCATTGATTTCTTCCAGATCTCCCTGTCTTTATCACAGTTGCCTGCAGCAACAGAGGCGCACCTGCCAACATGAGTCAGAAAAAGTTAGCAGTCCAATGCTAATAAGAAGCACTCAATTAATCACCATCTTGCTGACAAGCTTGTGTGTGATGTATGTGTGTGGGCTGCTAGCAGATTAGTACCTTGTGTAAGTATATACATAACACACAAGCCTGGGATTTCATTAATATCTCTAAAATTTCTGTTACAGTAAGGAGTCTCTTCAGTGCAGCTTATTATACCAGACACAGATGTCCTAAACAAAAAACAAGCTAATGAACAAAAAATGCTCTGTTCATCCTTGTATTCTCTTGGTGTCAAGAGATTCTATGTTTTTTACAAACTCTTTTTTGTTTGCTTTTGAAAGCCTTTTTGCAGAACAATTGCTAGTCCTCTAAACAGATAATTCAAAATTTCATGCGGTGTTTAGGCTTTTTTTGCTAATTGAAATGTTTAATTCTATGTATTCTGCAAAGAATTTGGGGTAAGGCATACCTTTTTCTTTTTTCCTCCATAACATTATAATTCACTTAAAAACAAAAATCTAGAACCTTCTCTTCCATGTTTTTCCTGAGTGATCTGAAAATGTCCTTAGGTCCTGCACTTTTATTTCTTTTTATTCAGCCTTTCCTTTCTTCTTTGCCAATAGGTCTTTTGGCTTTATCTCTTCTCTAATGACAGACATTTTTTATTTCTCTGGCTTTTATCCTTTCCTGAAATTAAACTCTTACTCATTTTGTAGAAGGGAAAATTCCAAAAAGAAAATTCCAGAGACATAGGACGGGGCTGAATAGCTGCTGAGATTCACTGAGTGCAGATCTCCTACCCTAGTACATCACCAACAGGCCAAATGAATGGCCTTAATCTGGAAAATGAAGTATGAAATTTCCAAAACTAGAATTCCACAGTGCTGCATTCTGCTGTGTAGCAAATCACCCCAGCATGAAGACAAAGGTCATTATTGTTCGTGCAAGATCCTCTGTGACAAGATTGTGTTTTTCTGATAATCCAGAATATTGGTTTAATTATCATGATTTGTGTTACTTTGGTTTCTTAAAATTCCTGTATTCAACCTGTGATTTTTAATTTTTTTTTTTAAATAAAATCCCAGGATATAGCTTATGGTGTAGCCGAGGAAAACAATGAGGCAGATTCAGCTGCTTTTTAAATTTTATTTTGACATTTAATGTCAACAATGCAAGAAAAAATTCACTTGTTTTTTGTGTATTTTGGACTACAAAGCTACATAATGTAACCATTCTTGTACCTGTATCCAAGCACCTACAGTTGCTGATAAGAACCCTAGAAGCATAGCAGAGGACAATATTATTAGTATTTCCTTACAGTAATTAAATTTTATTCTAAATATATTTTGAATTAGAGGGAATAACGAGAAAGAAAAACATGTGATATTCAAACAGACATGAAAGGAAAGCCTTTTGTAGGAACAAATAAAATGCTTAAATTGTTAATAGATTATACAAATTTGCTTTGACATTACAGTTTTCTGATGGGATAATATAAATTGGGGAAATGACATTATTGTAGTGCTCTCAAGTGTATGAACTTCATTGTGCTAAGGTGTATATATATAAAGAAACAATCTTATGTGCAACTATGCTAGTAGAAATTATCTGCAGGAAAAGATTCTGTTTCAGGTTTATGTTGGGGAAAAAAGGTATTGAGAGGACTACATTATGAAGAGAATGCGATGTACAGTAGTCCCTTGATGTGGAGAAATGATTCCTGTAGTCACCTATACCTATGCAGAAGAACTGATGGCTTGACTTGTGATACAAGAATCAGAGCTCTGGGGATCCATCACTGCTGTTGATATCCCACCTGAAGTGATTTCTGTTTGGGCAGTTGTGGGCTGAGGTACACTGGCAAAAGAACATCTGATGTGAGCTCTGTTATGGGGAGCAGACCAGCAAATACCAATAATTTCTTACCCTGTACTGAATCATGGCAAGAAAATCTTTCATTGTGGCCACCTTTGCTGTTTTGTGCAGGTTAGATGATATGTCTGACATTGTGGTATATGAATTCACAATGTTAGCGAGAAACAAATAGCTTAAGAACACGTTTAGAATTAATTTTGTATTCCTCCAAAATATTGATAGACGTTCTAAGTTGTCTGTCTGTTATCAGCCAGGGAAGCACACAAACAAAATCTCACTTTTCAGTGATCAGTACACTTCAGTTGCCACTTGCCATTTTGCTTCTATTAATTTTTTTTTCATGCACAGTCAACAGAAGCCTTTCCAGGAATGTTAGTGAGGATGTTCTATGGCAGTCTCCTGCAATGGCAGCAACAGTTCAGCAAAATGTTTGGTGGGCTGCCTCTGCAGAGGATGCTTCAAAGCAGCTTTGTTACTTATGATAAGCATGTTTTATTCCAAATAGTTTAGGACAACAAAAATATCTCCTTGAACATTTGTGAAGATGAAATTTGCTTTTAGATGTTTGCTAACACTTAATTTTTTTATATAAGTTAGTCACTCCAATTAGTGTTCAAGATAAAAAGGGCAGACAAATTCAGAACTTTGGTGTGCTCATATGTCAAATTCATGTCATAATGTTATTCCATAATAGTTTAAAGAAAAACAAAACAAAAAAAAAACACCAAAAAAAGAGTCTGTTGGAAGTTGGGAAGGGGAAGTTTTCCTCACTGGAAAGATAAAATAAAATAAAACAAAATAAAATAAAATAAAACACATTTTGTTTTTAAATAAGATAAATGTCCTTTTAAAAAGGAATATGATACACTTTCTCTCATTTCTCCATACTTTTTCCATTTCAATCATATTTAGCACAGGCACATATTCTTTCTGAATCTATGAAAATCAGACTATCAGGCTTTTTGTTTATGTGTTGTTACTCCATATTTTCAGTAAATCTTGCATTTCTGCCTGCTCATTTCGCTATTATGGCCCCATCCTTCCTAAAATAATCACATTACTGTGAAAAAATTCTTCTTCATAGAAATACTGGTTAATCTTTGGCCTCTATTTTCAGCATACTCAATGTCCATTGTCCAATACAGAAATTATTACTGAATTTTATAACTGTTCTGAAGGAAAATAGATACAAATTTATAAGAAAGCATTTTGCTCTTAGATTTACCTTCTAATGTTTAGGAGTTTATTTTTTATAATAATAAATTTTCTGGACTTTTAGTTTGCAATTTAATTGTAAATCTTTCTTAAGGTAAGTAGGTCTCCAAAACCATGGTAAAATACAAGAATCCATGTAACTAAAGGTATTGTATTCTGAAGAATGAATTGTCATTAAATGTGAATGAATTATATTCAGGGAATGGCTAGATACCTGTTACACTGTATATAGAATCATAGAGTATTTTGCATTTGAAGGGACCTTAAAGATCATCCTGGTTCCACCCCCTGCCATGAACAGGGTCACCTTCCCTTGGCCAGGTTTCTCAAAGCCCCATCCAACCTGGCCTTGAACACTTCAGGGGATGGAGCATCCAGAACTTCCCTGGAAAACCTTAAAATTGTAAAATTTTGTCTTCTTTTTTCAAGTAAAGATTTGCACCTTTTCATAAGCAACTTTGGAATTCAGAAGCTATCATGGGGGAATAAAGCAATAATGAAAAAAAAACTATATGTGTTATATACAATACATGGCATACATTTTTGTGTAAATTCATATGTGTTATAGATGTGTTTGTGGTTTTACATTTATGTAAATATCTCATGTAATGTCCTACGAAAGAGGATCCCATTGGTAAGTGAAACATCAAAAAATGAAAAAAGAAAAGATCAGGTTTCTTGACCAAATCATTTTTTTCCCATTATATTTTTCTGTAAGCTGCATAAGGTTTATCACTTTCTGCGCTGTTCTCAATGCTGTCAGCCCAGCTTCTCCATGGACATCAGCTGTCTTAATCCTGACGTGTAGGCTGCTGTGGTTGTCTGCCATCATGAAAGAATTTATTTGCTTGTCTTCATGATTCCCTTGACTGTATTTTCCTTAAAGTGGGGTGTAGCTCTGTTTAATACTCATGATGCTGCTCCACAGTCAAAAATTCTTAAAGTTGCTGTTTGAGTGTATAAATTATGCCAACAAAAGAGCAAAAGTAATCAGGGACTTGAGTAATAGCATTCTGAAAGACACATATTATTTAATATGAAGTATTTTAACTCTAAATCACATTTATTAGTGTAGTATTTATTGCTTATGGGCTGTGTTAATCTTCACATATAGCATACAAGGACACAGGCGTAGTGGTTTGCTCTGACTTCAAAGGCAATCCAAAAAACTTTACCAGATAAAATAGGTTTTATGGTGGAGTGCAGCTGTGCCTGATATCTCTTATTATTATTTACTTACAGTAACTGATTTAGAATGTTTTATTGACCAACTTCTGTAGGCAAGTTTTGCTTTTCCCAATACTTCATATGGGAATGCACACATTTTAAACAGATACTTAACAGTGGTTGGTAGCTGAAGTCTAAAGAAAGAAAAGCACAGTCTAAAACAAAATAAAGACATAATCCATTAAAAAGATAAGTGATTATAAGTTTCACCTGAAATGGCAGGGTTTCAGATGGAAATCCACCTTGATCTTGCTTTATACACACCTGAAACTCAGCCTCTGACATCCTGCTCTGAGTTTTTCTTTTCCCCACAGGCCCAGCAGGGTTTTGCTGACCTGAGTGTTTATGTTATTAGTATGTAGTAGGATACACACTGAAGTTTGAAAGACCTTAAGTCCAGTGTTATGGCACTGTTAATCCACAGTTGGTACAAATTGAGTCAGCCTGGAGCCCACAGCTGGCACAGCTGGGACCTGGCTGTGCAGAGCCAGGCAGGCGCCCCTCTGGCTGTGCTCTGAGCAAGACATGCCTTCAGAAGATAAAACTCCTTCCATTTTCCTGCCTCCTTTTCCTATTGAATTTACCTTTTTACCTTATAGGCTTCCTTTCAAAAAAATGCATCCCACAGTTTCTTCCTAGCTCCTGTGGAAGCAATTCAGTGAAAGAAAATACCTCAAAGCCGAATTTTTCCAATCGTACGTGCCCAAGGCTGTTAAGTAAATCTATTATATAACTAAAAGTACAAAGTCCTCTAATTCTTTTAGGGGTGCCTTTGAAAACTACCCGTGGCATTTACTTTCTGCCATTTAACTGCAACTCTCCTGGACCAGAGGAAATCCTTTAATAACCTGCAAGAGCTAAAGGCCTCTCTCTGTGTGGAGTGCTAACTAGTGAATCAAAGAGATTACTTATCTTGCTTGAACTGAAATTGTGTGTCAGGGCATAGTTATTAAGAAAAAGAAAATAAAATTATTTTCTTTATGATTTCAAGTATTATATAAATCCAGTTGGTCATTTCAGATGGTCCCTGAAGAAAAGAGGGGCAGATGGAAAAACTTAAGATTCAGGGCTCTACTTTATGTTCAGTCAAGTAAAAGGTACATTATTTAAATGATTACTCGCCCCTGCTTTTCCCACTTTCATAATCTCCAAATGCAGGTGACTATAAAACAGGGAAATCTATCTTTCATATACAATTAAACTTGCTATAAATTTTGGTTTTCAAAAAAAAAAATTCTCACCATGCATGCAAAATTATATTTGGTTTCTATTATTCTACAAAAGGAGCAGCATTCTCCTTCTTCCTGTTGTCTTAAAGGAAAATATGTATGCATACTTGTAAGTATACAGTACACACACACATATATATATATATATATGTATGTATTTGGTTGTTTTGTTAGTTTTCTGTTTGTCTCATTATAATTCTGCATTTATTCATGTAATAACATTATCAGAGCTTGAATATGTAGACAGTTCTTACTGATTGGTTCTTTGAAGATCCAAAGCAAAGTTATGCTTTTATGCATTCTTACTTTTATCCTCTGTTTCCTGGTTTTAGCAGACATTTTCCTGTCTGTTTCCATTTTTACCAAGTACCATCCTACCAGTCTTTCTCTTTCTGTTTACGGCATTCATTGTCATCACATTTTCAAACTTGCAAAATTTCAATTTCATTTCTGTTCATAGACCTTGAAAAGAATAATTAAGTAATTTAGGGAACATAAGGAGAGAGATTCTTTTTTTTCTATACTGTGCTAGAATTCCAACCATTTTCTTCCAGTTGAATAGTCTGTTAGTATAGAAGGAATCTTAACAATCTTTTGCATCAAATGAAGAAGAATGCATCTACAGGTCTGCATTTCTATACTAACCTCACTGAAATATCACAGTGCTGTTAAAGTTGCTTTCTTTCTACATATGAAAGATGAGCTGTGTTTTAAAGGACTGAGTCCTTACTGGTGCTAGAGTCATCTATTGACATCCAGCAAAATCCTGCTTAATAAGTATTTATATATTTTTTAGAGGATACCTGTGAGAGAAGAAAATAACATTAATCCTCTTGCTATTTTAGCACATAAAGACAAAAAGTGACAAATTTCAATTCAGACTTGGGTTTCTGCTAGCAGATCTATTTTTGTGTTAATCTAATGTACAAAGCTCTCTGTGTGTGGTAAGTATATCACATCTTCATATATGTCAAGATCACTTATGATGCTTTAAGCAGTCTTTTTGTTGGTGGAATAGACTTTGGAACTGAATCAGAGTTCAGGATAAAAGACATCTTTTGAAAATATCTTATATATGGTAATGAACCATGATATAGCAATTTATTTGACTTATTTGTACATGAAATTCCTGTGACTCAAATTCTCTTAAACTACAACCTCTGCTCTATTAAGGTGTCAGGGTGTCTTGGAACATGTTGTTTCATTGTTTCTCTTGAGAATTTCTGAGTATAAGAGGAAGTTCCTGAAATAAACCTCTTCTGTCACTGTATGATTTAAAACTTCGTATAACTCAGGGATTTTTCTTTTATAAGCCTATGAGTTTAACCTCCTTTCCTAACTGGAAAACATGAATAAAACTGCAGATCCCTGTTATCCGTACATTTTAGAAGGTACAGAAAGTATTTATTCTTACAGATTTCTTTCTGTTACAAATTGACATGAAATAAAACCACTATAAATTCCAGACTGGTACAGCTTTTAGAAACAAATTTAGCAGCACGTAGCACCTTTTAGGTGACTGATAGGTTTTCCTTTTTTAATTTCCCTCTTATGGAAGTTATGTAATAAATTATATTTCATAACTCAGGATGACTGAAAGACTAATTTTATCTCTGAAGTGTTTTTACATCTAAATTGATCAATAAATTAGATTAATTAATTAATTTCTGTTATGAGGGACAAGGACTATCAGTGCATGTAACCTTGCTGATGTATGATTTATTAATTTTTCAAACAATAACTTTTTTAACTCTCTGAATTTCTCTTTCATTTTTGGTCTTTGAAAAGGCTATTGCAAAGCATAAAATTTCATGCTATTAGTAAATGTGGAAGTTCTGTCAGTAACACAGAACAGCACTAACCTGCAAAAAGATGAAAAAACTCAGGATAAATGCAATTTATTTCTGAGAGCTGCATAAATTCAAAAGAAGTTTCCTGAAAAATGAACATCATTACATTTTTTCCATATAGCCAAGGTTTTACCTGATCAGAATGGAATGATGTAAGTGAAAATAGAATTACTGATACATGAACAAATATACAGAAATTCCCATTAATTGAATGAGAATTTTTTTATGTTTGGTGAAACCTTTTGGAAATATTTCACTTAAAAGAAGATATCATTCTCCTGTTCATATTTTTCATAAATCACAATTAATTCAGAATCAAACCCAAACAAACCAGTACCTTAGGAACACCTGGGTTCTTTCCACATACATCAAATCCCATCTAAACCATCAGAACTCTTAGGAATCATGCCACAGATTGTGCTACAAGTTCCAGCAATTCTGTCTCTGAGGAATAATTCCTTTAAAGAATAAACATATCTTCTAAAATGTCATGTTCTAATGAGATATATATACAAGGGAAATTAACCATGGATAACATGGTAGAAGTTTGAAACAATTCTAGAAAAGTCCTCCAGAAATGAAGTATAGTTCTTCTAATTTACTCTCTGTATCTCCTCAACTTCAGTTATGTTTCTTTTAAATTCATCTACATTTGAAATTTAATTAAGTAAATGAAAAACAATGCATAAGAAACCATGTAAAAGTTACTTACCATATATACATTCCAGACTATAGTTTGAGAAATAAAATTAACACCTTAGCAGGGAAACAGAATAAAATGCATTATACAGATTTTTTATAAGAAAACAAAAAATATACTCATGTAATCATACTACCCAATGTATGTTTTCTATATAATGTACCATTTCAGAGTAGTCTTTTATATAATATTTGTATCATATGCATTGATTCTTCATTTTGCCCCAATGGTTCTATCACTGACTGCTGAATAAGCAAATTACAGTATTTCTGAATAAATTACCTTGATTTGGGATTCTTACTGAAAATATCTTGACATCATCTGAATCTTCAGTGTTTGTTTCTATTAAGCAAACCCATTTACTTTAGGTTGATAACCCTTCATTCTGCTGATCTATAAAAACTTTTAGGTAAGTTGATTTATGATTAGTGGTCAGTCTGTTAGATAAAAGCCCCAGTTTGTGTGTTTGCATATCTGTGTTTTCACAGCTGATACAGGGCATATATTTCCATCAGTTTGGAGTGTTGAAAACTGACAAGTTCTTACATACCCAGTCTTCTCTTTCTCATAAATAGGACATTAAAAATGTGAATAATCTTTATTTCTTTCAATTTACACTTGTAAAAGCACCAACTTGAAATTGCTCTAAGATTTATGAGGTTCTGATTATGATTTCTGTAAAGTGTAACTGGTGTCAGTAGAGATAGGTGGATTTTTTTTTTTAGGGATTTGTCTTGGTCAGCTAATCAAATGGACACGTACAGAAGTTTAAAAAAATTAAAAATGAGCTGGTCATTAGCAAAATTTGATTCTTACCAATTTCCTTTTTTCATTATTCTCTCTTCTATCCCACCCTTACTATGCTTTGTGATTATTAGTGAATTTTTGCCCTTCAATCTCTGCTTAAGAAATCATTTGAAGAATATAAGTATAAAATTAATACACTAAATATTTCCAAAATACTTCATTTATATTCTTAATTTTAATACTGTAGGAAGTAGAAAATACATGCATCATGATAGATCTTCCTTTGGCCAAATCTTAGTGAGCAGTTGTGAACTTCTAGGAACCAGTGAATATCAGTAGACTCCCCTATATCCCATTCAAACCAAAATCTTCCCACCTGAGATGTTTTTCACCATATTTTGTGTTTTAATTGCTCTTTAGTTATGACAATAGGGTTTCAAGATAGTTAATTTCAGTGCAAAAATCTATTTACATCTCAGAGAAACTTTTACTACTTACATGTAGTTATGGGCAGTTGCTCCTGCTTTCTATCAGCGTTTCTTTTCATTTCTGTCAACTACTCCAACTTTCTTGTAAAAAAGTTTGTGTTTGGGTTAGACCTTCACACTCAGGTAATACCTGGCTGAAGCTTATGATGCCATTACAACAAGATATTCGATTTTTCTTTACTTAAAATGAAAAACCAGAAATGAGAGAGAAGTGCCATGTGTCAGAGCCTGCCCTTGGCACTGCATTTCTCTGAATACAGTGCAGCAGTTTGGAGTGCTGTGCTATGAGGTCTACATGTAGGAGTCTGACTTGCACATCCTCAAAAACCCAGCGAGGGCTGAGCTGCATCATGAAATACCTAAATGTCTTTAATGGTCTTGGTCTTGTTATTCCAGAATTTATCTAATGAAAGAAATAGTCGTAGTGAAATGACTCAAAAAAAAAAGTATCTGTAATGTGTTCAAAAATCATAGAAAGGTGCATATATTTTTTGAAGGGGTGCATGATCCCTCTGTTAGTTTAAGGATAAAAATATTATGGCATGTAAGGTTGAAGTTTCCAAAACTTTGAAAGCACTCCCAGGCTCTTGTTAGATGACCCTAGTATATTTCATGAGTACATAACTAACTTTAGAAAATATTACACTTTGACAAATTTAGTTTTCATATTATGATAAAGTAATGAAGTTCTCTTTTAACTTGCTAAATTAACACCAATACTGCACAAAAAATTACAATGTCATGATAAAAGCATTAATTTAGTCTTAAGTATTTAAAATATATTTCTCTGAAGTAGTAACTATAAAAGTAAATATCATAGCAAGATGAACAGAGCATTTTAAAAGCCTATTGCATATTATATTTTGGAGTCTGGGTGCACTCCGTAATCGTACTCCTAAACTGTGCTGCCAAGATTTGCATGCATAAATCTATTACAGACTTTTTTTGTTCCAGTGAAAAAAAAGGAATGAGAACACATCCATTTATTGGTAACCTTTTTTTCCCTCCTCCCTTTTCTGCCAGTAGTCACAAAGTAGAAACAATTCAGTCCAGGAAATAAAAAATCCTTCTGTAGGTAGCTTTTATTTTTCTCCAAGGAGTTATCTCCATATTTCTGCAATATTTAAAGTACAGATCATGTAGCTCAGCCCTATCAAGCCCCATGAATTTGGAACAGTTCTTTTCCTACTGCATCCTTGCAGTGCCTGCAATTTAAGCTTTCCCAGCACTGCACAGGGGTGTCTCACTGGATGGAATGTGTAAGACAAGGCACCATTTGTGTCTTTGTTTTTCTTGCTAAGTCATAGTAAGGAAGGAGGATCTGTCTGTAGAGCAGATTTTTGTAGTTGATTTTTTAAATGAATGAGGATCTGGCCAAGCCACCTTTGATTCAAATTATATGGGGAAAGAAATAGGTAAAAATTGAAGAAAGTAAAGGTGCATTTATTTTCTTCTTTTTTTTGCCACATTTTTAATATGAATTTTTTTCCTTCTGTGAATTAGCTGCAAAGCGCACTGTATACCCCACATTCACATTTCTACCTAATAAGTGGGATTCCTTTTGTGTTTGACAATGTGTTTGCCTTCATAGTAGAGACCTCTCAGCAGAGTTGCAAAATTAACTGAGCAGCAACTGCTTTGCCAATAAAGTTTCAAGAAATTGCATGTGGTTCTGCTTTCTAAAATTTTTCAACATAATACTGTTGCAACAGTATAAAGTTTATTCTCCAGTTTCAGGTGTCATGATCACCAACTTCTTTAACTGGAGGAACTCTTCACACTTGATTTGTTGTTAAGTTTGCAGCACTATACTCCTCATGGCTTCCAGTTGTTCTGTAGAAAATATTGAGGTGTTTGAGTTGCATTATGAAGGAAAAAACACAGCCCACAGGTCCTGAACTCTGAAAAGAATTTTCTTATTGGTTCAGGGAGAAAACTACCTCCCTCTGCTAGCCCCCAACCTGAGCATTCTGGTTTGGGATGAGCAGTCTTACCCAGACTTGGCTATTGAATTAAATGAAAATCTCCACTGGTAATTTAGAAGCATGGAAAAAAATTGCAAGATCAAATATTTTATTTAATTATGAGCACTGAAATGTTTGTATTGTTATGCAGATTGGGAAAAATCCTTCTCTGAAAAGGGAAACGTTGCATCCTTATAGCTTAAAGTGTATTTTTCTGTCAAAGTTTAATGAGTTTGGGTTGTTTTATTTAGGTAAAGTTGATATGCACATTCAGATTAATAGAGAGTTTTACATTGGAAATTAGGAAGATAAGTAGAGAAGCACATCATTGCTCCTCAGAAGAGTACAGAATCAAATCCTAAACAAATAAATACAAATTTTTAGGGCACATTGACAAGTTTCCTGAAATAATCAATTATTATGATGATGCAGAATTCTTAAGTGCTATCTACATTGTTTTCTGTATTTATTACTATGATATATTTGTTCATTTTTGAGGTGAGTATTGCTTGAAATAATCTTTTCCAAGTCACAGACTATAGAACTGATGTCTCTGTTCTGTTCCCTACCATATGGAAATGCTTAAAGCGATGCATTATACCGGAATGCTTCATCTCCAATGCTTTCAGTACTACTTGCTCTGTGATTTCTTGAAGTATTCATTAATTAAGGAAGCATAATGCAAATTATTGAATTTCAGACTAAGACCAAAGTAAATGAGTGTACCTTTAAAAGGAGAAAAAATGCTATTATTAGAATACTTCTATCTTAGTTTATTTAAATTATTTGCATAGCTGTAATTAAGCTATAGTGCACTTCATTTCTGATTAAAATTAAGTAGAATAAAATTATCACTTTTTAATAACATCCAATTAAATGTCATTAATGAGAATTTAATCACCATGTTTCATATTAGATATAATTAGCTAATGATCCGTAAATCTGTATGAAACACACCTTAACAATATAACACTTTACATAATAAAATAACCTATCTAAGCCCAAGAAGTAATTAGATGTCATATCTGCCATATTTCACTGTCTATGAGAGAAGACAATTGAAGCTCTGATAAAGTATACCATATTTAATTTGACTTGCCCAAAGCCCTCTCTACCATTATTTATGCTTTTATTTGGTACTTTCTATTTAAATTATCTTAATCATCTTATATTTCTTTACATTTTTGTTTTGATAATTTGTGGCAGGTGAGGAAATAGCATCTGTTGGGGTTTACTCCATTAAACTATTGCATAGACTATGCTGGAGGAGTTGGCTTCAGTGTTCTTGGTTTGTTCTTTACATTAAGAATTTTCACCAGAGAATTTATTTTATTAAAATAAAAAATTTCTAAGAGAGAATTTTGTGATTTCTGGGATGAATTTTCTCAGATTCTTGGGGTACAACTTCTGCTCAAAATCAGTGAGAAGAAAATAGAAAACTTCTATTTAGTTCATTGCATCAGTGCTACCATAGGATTTCAACTTTGATGACACTATGAGCTAAACTACCCTGCAAGTCTGCTGAAGTCCTGTCATACTTTTCGTTTTTTCAGTTATCAAAGAAAACAAACTCTAAGAAACCAAATGCCCACACTTTATTACTATTTCCTTTTGAAATTAAAAAAAATATGGATGTTGATTTTTTTTTTTAACTTGCACCCTCTTAGTTTATTGAATTTTGTCATCTCTATAACTCAGATATTTAAAAGCTGTTTGGACATGGTCCTGGGCAATCAGCTCTGTGTGGCCCTGCTTGATCTCCTGAGACAGCTTCTGACCTCAGACATTCTGTGACTCTCTAATTGCTTTGGTACCACCTTGTTATGAATATCTTGTGCACTCTCAGAATTTCAACATGAGATAAGCACGTTCAGTCAGTCAGCTCTGATTAGATGCTGTGAAATACCAAGTTAAAACTGAGAATCTTGTTTGCTTTTAATAAATGCACCTGTCCTTGAAGCTGTCCCATCAAAAGACAGAAGAGCCCTTGAGTAAATATATTGCTATTCAGGGCAGACTTTGCACTGGTATTTCATTTTTAACCTCATCTTTACCTTCTTTTATTCATTGATTTATCTGTCTTTGGAGGCTGAAACAGAAATTGAATCTTTCCTTTGCACATGTTCTAGTATGTCATAAAGTTATATACTGCATTACTTACTTAATAAAGATTTAGAGAAGTAAAATTAATTCATTGATCCAGACATGTTAGACAGTTTTTAAAATGTGTATTGTTATATCATATAACTCATGTCAAACCTTGCTTAGAAAGTCTTCATAATCAAAATCATCAACATTAGTCTTAAAGAAGAAGAGCAGTGATTTTCATTTCTATAAATGATAGCTAATAAGCCCTGTCATATTTTAAATAATTCAAAATTATTTTCTGTTAAAAATTCTTAAGATTGCTTCTAAATACTGACTACATTTATTCAGAAAAGAATAATCAAATTGCTTTTTAAATTTTTGTCTCAGAATAAAGCATGGAGTTGCTCCATTAATGCATTGAAAGAAAAATATTTTTTAATTCATGCAATAGTTTCACTCATTATAAATATTTTCTCTGTCACTCCCACATCATAGAAAGTGCAGCTATATAAAACTGAAAATGTACTCTTAAAATTTCACGACTTCATAATGATTGAATTGGATGTCTGAATGTTCTTTGGGTTTCTGTTCATTTCATACTGCATTCCTAACCTAACAAATTTAAATGTTATGCTTTTATAAATGTTATGTTTGGATTCTCGATTACAAAATGTTATATTCTTTGATTTCTCTAAGATCATTAGAAATCTTTTATCACAGAACAAAGGTACAGGTAGCAATTCATTAGAGATCATTGCTAAAGTGGGTGCCAGATGATTAGCACATGAAAGAGTGCTAATTAAGGGTCCATTAAGGGATATTTGAAACCAGAGTTTATAATCCCTGTCCTGGGGAGTCCTTGAGCCACAGTGGCTGGAGGGGCTGGGGATGTGCTGGGGTGGGGTTGTTCCTGCAGTGGGACACTCCACCAGCTCCCTACTGATCCTGTGCCTGGCTGTTGGGACTCTTGATTTCTGACAGCTGAGAATCTTCCTTCTGTGAGGTCAGGGAACATCCTGTCCTCAAAACATGGCTGTAATCAGCAATCACTCGGTTCAGAGTGTGATGATAATCATTCACTTTCATCATGGATTTGCAAGGAGAGGTCAGACTTTTTTCTCCTCAAGGGATTTGAAGGGTGCAATTGTGTGCATTGATTAGGGTAAAACTAGCTTATGTACTCTAAAATGATTGAGAAAATCTATTAAAGGAAGCGTTTCTCTGGTCTGGAATACATATTTCGCCCTTTAAAAATTAAAATGGAGGAGAATACAGACACCATAATCTATTACAAATTATATAAATTAAGAAGACTGATTTTATATAGCTTTTTATTCACATTTTCAGAAAAGAAAATTAGAAATGTTTAGTTCCTAGTAAAGTTTAGCTGGGGGAAAAGAAGACAGGCATTCATAATTACATGTGTGAGGAAAACCAGCATAAGATGGCAAATTGCAAAACTTTGGTTGACAGCATTTTGCATTTCATTTGCATGGATGTAATTTGCCCTTTCATATGTCTTTCTGGGGCCTGAACTTCTAGTTTCTCATGGAAGATGAGGATAGGATGTGAGGCATAGTGCTGGATTTTTCCAAGCCAGAGGAGCACTCAGAGGTTTTGGTATGAGGGGTTTGATTTTCAGTTTGAAAAAGCGTATGAGATGAAAGGTGTGAGAATACACCATAGTATGTGTGGTAGAACATAAGCACTGCTAGCTAAGTCAAAAAGTGGAAGGATATTTGGCAATATCATATTTTCTGCATAGCAATGTGTGTAAATTTGTTTGGCATTCAGTGAAAGTTGTTTCCAGGACATCCAGAATTATCACCCATATTCTCTGCTGTTCAATGTTCTACATCCTCCAGAGATGCCTGTTATTTTTTGAATTTTAGCTGCACAATTAAACCAGCAACATGACTGGGCATCAGGTTTCACTTCTTCACCAAATAATTTTGAGAAAAACCTAACAATTAAAAGATGACCATATGTTTTAAAAGCAGATACTTTAGACTAATTCAATAGGTGATTTGGCTGCAGATATCATAACATCCCAGCTGCTCATCAGATGAGGCCTATCTCTTGACATAGTGGTAAAGAGGGCATAATTTCCAACTTTAGTAACTGGTAGCTGCTAGTAAACACCTTCCTTTTGAAATTGGAATGTTTCAGGTTCTAGCTTGATTCTTGTCATTTCAGCAAAATAGTCTTCAGTTCTGCCTAAAGCAAGACTTTCCAAAAAATAAACATCTCTTCCTTATTGTCATTTCCCTGTTCTGGAAGTTTCAACAAGAGATTCGTAGAACTATACATCACAGTGACGAATTAATAGGAAAATAATTGCACTGTGTAGCCAAAACAGTCTCTCAAAGAGGCAGTGTTCCAGAGACAGGTGGAGAAGAAGACTGGTCTTTTCAATATTCAAGACTAGTCAATATTCACAGTTTGTGAATATTTAGTCTGGGTTTTCTTCATCTTTATTCTGAGGGTCACATCCCCTAAAGTTCATTAATAGCCAAGCATCTTCACCAACCTGGTCATTAAATGTAATATTTACCTGAGTTTATAAGAAATTACTTTAAGACTGTATATAAGTTATGAGTTAACATAGCAGTCCTAAAAAAAACCCCAAAAAACAAACCAAAACCCTGATGTTGATTTATGTGGAAAGCATAAAGTTTAGGTGTTTTATTGTCAATTTCATTAGATCCTGCAATGCATTTATTACCTGGCAGGAAGTAAATCTTTGCTCAATTCAAACTGTAGCCTCAGACTTCTGCCTTTTCTCCATGGCCTATCTATTAAACATATTTGTTTATTGCACATTACCCATTTGGAGTCCTGCAGTGTTCATTAGGAGAGAGGAGTCTATCTGGGAAAAAGACTGTCATTTTAGCATTCTTATACGAGTTGCTCTCTAGGAAGCAGTTTCTGATGTTGGAAATTAAATACTGCTATAGCATGCATTTTAACTAATCAGATCCATTCAAAACTCTATCTGGGGGATGTTTCTGAGTCATGAAATGCTGATGGCTGACTTTCATTGAAGGTTTCAGCTTAAGTACTGTTAGTTTTTTTTTGAAACCTCAACTTATATTTAACAGCATTTAAAAAATAGGAAACTTTGATTTGAAGACTAAAAACTCTACTAATCTTGGAGAATTGTATGTACAACGGAGTTTTCAGATTGTCTATTAGCTGGGTGACAGCTTTATAATAAAAGATTAAGACCAGAAGGGCAAAAGGACAGTAATATTCAGCTCTTGCCCTATGTCAGTCAGGAGAGGATGCTGTGAGGGAACAGTCTTGTATAACCTCGACTGCTGCATGCCAGGAACGTGGCATTAATGTAGTTTGAATTCTGCTTACACTAAACAAGTGCTTTTCTTCAAAACACTACTTTTTCTGAGGCCAGTATGAAATGTTATCTCACTATATTATTTCTCCCTATTCAAGTGAATTCCATGGATTTTTAACTTTTTTTTCCTACAGCATTTAAGACAATAACATAGTGCCTTTAAGTAAAAACCTATCTTTTGTTGTGTGTCTGTTAAATTGATGAAAGGGTTGCAAGCACAGTGTCTGGGGCATTCTTTATTGCTACCCCTACTTATTTTCTTTAGAGTTCCAACATAACTGGTATTACAGGCAATAACTGTCAAAGCAAAGAGATTTTATTGTTTCCTTTGTGTTGCAAGTGTCCGAAGCCTAGCTCTGAAATTCTGTAGTTCCAAAGAAATATTTGTGTCCAACCTGGGAGGAGGCTTGCTGCTCTGCTTTCTAGTAAGAGTGCCAAGTGGTTCATAGTCACTTAAATATAACACCTATTTAGCAATAGAAACTGACAGCATTAGTATTAGAAGGAAAGCAATATTAGACTTCAGGTAGGTGGACCTTTCCATTTCTGCATAATAGTGAAATTTCCTGGTTTTCCAAGTGATATCTGGAAATATCTCCTCCTGTCTCATGAATTTTGTAACATGTTTCAAAAAGAAACCATCCTTTTAGTGAAACAAAGTATTATGACATAACGTTATCTCAGTAATCCGTACTTGCTATGTATTATTGCAAAGTCCAAGTGTATTTTTCCTAACTGACACACCAATAGTGTTTAACCACGTTACCTTTCACTGGGGTTTTGTTTTGTTTGTTTTTTTCTTGGTATTAATATCACTGTATTATTATCTATATAGAGACTTGCTCTGTACAGTACCTGTGACCTTTTCCATATTGGGATAGGTGTGGTTGGTTTCCACAAAGTTGGTGTCCTTTCCCAAAGCTTTGTCCATTCTCTGTGTGGAGAGATCTTGAACCCAGAAACACAGTTGCCACATTCTCCAGGAATACACAGAATTTGCTGGAGCTTGAAAACTTTTGCAAAGCAGTATAATGCTGGGGAGCCTAAGAATGCTTTTTGAGATGCAAGAATATTCATTCATGCTGCTTGCCACATCACAGGTTGTATCCATAAGCTATGCTCACTCAAGACATTACATATTTCAATTGCAGAAGGCTTTCTAAGTTTTGAATCCTAACGAGTTTACAAAGATTTCAAAGCTCAAGACACAAATCCCATGAACTTTGCGGTAGAAATGGTGACTTTCCTCAGAAAATTTACATATAAAACTTTAAAGGATTATCTACAGCTCATACATTACTTTTTTCTGATATATTTTTTCCAGATTCAGCGATGATGCTAATTCTTCTTCAAAAACTTTCAACTTTCTCAGTTGAAAACTGAGAAATTGTCTCTCTAACTTGTATGTGTTGAAGTATTCCTTGTCCTTCTTGGTTTTTTTTGTGAATTATCTGTTTCAGAATCCCTTGCTTAATTTGTATGTGCATTAAAGTTTAGTTGTTAAATTTTGCAGTATAATTTCAGTGTCATGTTTTTCAGAGAGAGTTATTGTGAGAATCACATATATTTCATTAATATGTTTATCCCTCTGCCTTTTCTGGATTGGTCTTTCTAGGATCTCTTTAAAGTGAACTTTTTATACAGAAATGGGCAGATGGGAAAGAATACTTCTGGCCATAAATTTTTCTGCTCTGTGTATGCAGATTATTGATTGCACATGAATGTTTTATTATTTCTGAGGCAGAATGATTTTTCAGACTTCATATCCTTGATGTAGTTTACTTTTCAATTAGTTTAGGATAAACTAGAAACAAAAGCAGAAGAAATCCCTCGAAGGGAAGTGAATTAACAAGCTAGGCATGAGGTCAAACAGAAAGTAAATGTACAGCTGGGCACTTCAGAACCATTCTGGAGAAACAAATATAAGCATGCTTGGGTGCTCCCATATATTACATGGGCAAAAACAATAAAAAGAAATCAACCTTGACCCAACAAAATTGAAATTAAATGGAAGAGAGGGAAGTTAAAAGAAAAACATATGTTGTATTTTTCTTAGGTTATTAGTGTATTTGTTCATCATTAGGCAAATAGAAGTGTATTTTAAAAAAGGTCTTTGTAAAGAAACTTACCTTTAAGCCTTTGTTCTCATTTCAAAGCCTCTAATAAAAACTTATTTTTCTCTTCCTTTGTAAGTATACTCATTGCTCAAAATATATTCAGTGAATGTTAAAATGACATTTGAAAGCACTAAGTTTTCTTACCTCTAGTCATTGCATAGTGTGTTTAAATTTCAAATTATGTTTAATTAATGTTGTACAGTTGTAAAGTTTTTAATGAATTGTGAACTTCTGGAAATTTAACTTTAAGAATGGAGCTGGAGTATGAGTCATTAAAAAAAATCCAAACCTCTTAAAAAATCCACAAAGCCAACTAAGCAAACAAAAAGAAAAACAAACAAACAAACAAAAAAAACCAAAGCAAAACAACAAAAAAAATCACTACCCAATGAACAGTTCTTGTTCTATTCCAACGAACAAGAACAACCTTAAATAAGAAATTAGGAATTCAAGTTAAGCATAAGAGCACTTTGATATTGCATGCACATTAAACTGAAAAACCAATTGATACTTAGTTACTTGAGAATCTCAGATTCAGTTTAAATCCCCAATATTTGAACCTTATCACATTTTGAAAAAAAAAACCTGAAAAAAACCCCAAACAAACAAACAAAAAAACCCAACTCAACCCAACAAAAAACATCAAGCCAATTTGAAAAATACTGAGTTAAGGAAAGTAATTCCCTGTGGAACTGTCAAGTGGGCATGTTCTTCTTTCCTCTAAGGATTTGCCTGTAATTTATCTGCTAGTTTTACACAGATCTTCATTGCCCTGGTGAAACAAAGAAGAATCAGCAATATTTAGACTCTTAAATGTCAAGTATACTGTCAGAACTTGGTTCTGGCAACTTCTGCTCATATATTGCAGAGCCATATTTTATGAGTGATTTCTTTATAGTGTGCAGATGTCTTGGTGCTAATAAGGAACATTCAAATGCATAAATATAATAACAACCTCCCCATTAAGATCAATAGTAGAACATACAGTGACTGCAGCTATTTGTAGTCCTAGAATGAAAACAGAATATGAACTCTATTGGTGAAGACAGAAAATTAATTTTGAAACACTCTGATGCTTTTTAATTCTCTGATTTTATTGTTGTTGTTTTCCAAGGATAAAAAATTTAGAAAGCAAAGCCAAATCCAGAAATTCTAGCATTAAGCTCTCCCCCTCACACTGATTCTGCCCTGTGTCTTTTTCTCTTCAAGTTTTACTGTGATTGCCTTGTAGGTGGCTGCAGATCCCTTCAGTCTGCAGGGGCCAGAGACATATTCCTGGATCACTTATGAATGGCTGTGGCTCCTTTGTTTCCATATTGGTCTAGCTTGAGAAATGAAAATATTAAATACCAATAAGTTTGTAGTAAATCTGTGCTGAAAACACAGACTGTAGTAAGTTTCTTTCTCTGTCTTTAATTAAAATGAAGAAGAAAACCCCAGATAATCTATTTCTGAAGGGTCCAGAAAGACTTTACTGAAGATAGAATTAGAGCTGTTATTGTGTTAGAGCATTTTGTGCACTGTAAAATTAAAGAACTATAGAAAATAGGTACAGAAACTGATCCCTCATGTCTAAAATAGCAGAAAAACCTAACAAAACCCAAAAACCAAACCAAAACAAAAAACCCAAACAAAAAAAAATCCCAAAAATACAAGAAAAAACCCAACAATAACAAAAACCAAACCAACCAACCAACCAACCAAACAAACAAAAAAAAAACAACAAAAAAAACCATGCAACCCCTGATTGCTTGCAATCTAGTTTATGTGTGGGGAATTACAAAGTAGACAAGTTTTACATGCCCAAAGCCAAAGAATGGATTGGTGACACAACTAAGAGTAGCTAATAAAGATTCCCTCAAAACTTATTCTTTTAGAATATGTCTTCTGTGAGACATAGTGTATTTTTTTACAACACTATATAGGTTAAAAGACCTTTTAACATATGTCTGGGAATTGAACCAACATAATTCAAAGCCTGCTTTTAAAAAAGTCAGCATGAAAATAGAAAATTATATATTTTTTTCTTCCCAGGGGGTGAGTTTCCATAATGAAATTATGATCAAATACACTGTTTTTAAAAGTTTTTTCTTTAGCTTTGCATCGTTTTGGGTAAAGTATTCAAATACTGTGGTTATAATCACAGAAAATAATTTCACAGTAGTAGAAAATTCCATGTAAATTCAGAAAGCTCAAATTCTTGAAATAGTGGAATTATGGTAGACAGAGTACACAAATTCCTGTAATTATGGACTTATTCTGAAGAATAAGATCAAGGACTAGATTTGCAAGGAATTCAAACCTTAGGATAAATCCCTAGCAATACTTTGTTACCTAGTGTTTAATTGAAAAATGAATTTCTCTTTCTTGTTGCTGATGGCGGGCTACTGGGTAAATAATAAGGGAGGAACAACATATGAAAGGACGTGTTCTGCACAGCTAAATGAGCTGCAATATTGGTGTTAACAGAATTAGAATATCTATCCTTGATGCAATATGTACACTCTGCTACATAAAAAATGCCTCACAGATTAAAATGTTGATATTTAATAAATGGATCAAAATGCCAGCAAAGAATATGCAACAACATATTTTATGTTTAAATTTATGGTAAACAAAAGGTCAGTTGGCATAATTTTTGTGCCAGATTTATTGCTAACATGCTGTGCTTCTTACAAAATAAATAGAATGTTCCTATCTTTGAGTCCAATTTTGCTTGCAAATCCTTAAAAAATACTTTACTTCAATGGGCCTTGCAAATCTCAATATAGGAATTTTGACATTTCATCTATTTACTCACAAGGACTTTAGAGCTCCTTTATGATTCCTACACAAAAAGAAAATTCAAAAGGGAATGATCCATAATACCTGTATAGTTAACAAACTGCCAAGCTCAACCTCCCCCTTCTTTCATTCAGATGTTTAGACATTAATAATTGGAAATCTGGTACTGAAAGTTATGGAGAGCCATGGACTACCCATTGATCTGCATTTCACTCTGTGAAGTAGAAGGACAGAATCACTGATAAGTTGTTCATTTATTATTCAGAGTTCCTAATCTTCATTTCTCACATCCTGTACTTTTTGTAGATTGGGTGAAAACTCATGCAACCCTCCATGGTTGTATAAGAAAGCATGTACAAATCAGAAGTCATGTATAAATCATTTAACTGTAAAATTTTTAAGAGAAAAAGCATCAATTTATTTAGCATTTATTTAAATCTCACTATGTGGTTCTGATAATGTTATTTGAGATTGGAAGCCAAATAGTGAAGTTAAGAATTAAGCAAGGAATTCAGACAGGAATTACAAACTTGCTTTTTACCAAACAACTTGCTTTACAGAAATGTGTTTCTGCATATGCTAGAATCATTTCTTGGGTCCAGTATGGAATTTTGTAACCTAAGAGTAAAAAAGACTGAGGAGTTGATTGGGAGTAAGTCACAATATTCCATAATTCTTCACTGTGGTGGTTGCAAGATGGGCTTAGGAAATGGTTCACTCTTGTTTTTACCCTCTTCTACTGTGATTGGGATTTTAATGTATTTCAAACCCTCACAGTTTTCATATAATTGAGTGATATTCTACTAGCCAGTAAAATGTTAGGGCTTTTTTGAGATGTTACTTCAGGGACATCCTTATTCTTTCAACAGAAAATATGGCGAGAACATCTACACTGAGCTGTTTTTATGCCATGTCTTAAAATACCTGCCTGGAAGTTTATATTATCAGAGGAATTCTTAAGCCTAAAGAGTTGACACAGGGAGAAGATTTCTTATGTTTTGTGTTATTTTCAAAATAAATTGTAAGTATAAAATGATAGAAAGTTATATTAGTTTAATCTCAAGCAAATAGATTTTCTCTTTTCCTCAATATAGCTGGTGAATATAGTAATTGCAACTTGAACAAGTAATAATTAGCAGTTCATTAAAAAAACTGGGAAGAAAATCTCTTTTCTGAATAGCAAGATTTTTGAGGCATGAAAGAAAAAGTACATGCATGCTCGATCTATTCCTTTTAAATATTCTCTTCTATAAATATATTTCTATTGATACTGGTTTAAACTGTGTGTCATGACACTTCTTCAGATCCAGTCCTCCACATTTGCTGTATAATTCATCACCTATGAGGCTAATTATAGGATTCACTATTTTAGCCCTTATTTTCTTGTGAGGAGAATAAATGTTAGCACATATTGCTGCTTGGTCTTACTAAGCCAAGAGTCAGACAAATCAGACGGATCACCTTCACAAGTAAAATCTGATTAAAATTATTTTAAATGCTCAAGATATGAAGTGAACATACATAAATTTAAGCGTATTTAAACATATGCAGACTATCTCATGCAGAATTAAAATTACTTTAGAAAGGCTCTGGTTCATTATTCAACAGAGTGAACTGCAACTGGGCAGCTACTTTAAATAATAAATATCTTCTATTTATGAGTAGAGATTGTGATGCTGATGTGGATGTGGAGGGAGCTGAAGGAAGCAGGGCAGAACTCTCAGGATACTTCACACTTTATTCTCCAGTGTCCTGCCTGCACAGCTTAGCTGTGTGGTGAGGCTGAAAGGAAATTATTTCTGCATCTTGACAGGTAACTATCAACCAGCTCTAAATTAAACTGAGAATATTTCTTAACAGTCATAAGATTTTCCCTTAAAACTGATTTTTTGTGCCTTAGTCATTAGTACTCCTTTCAGATGTTGTGAAAGATTGTCCAGGTGAAATGGATAGAATAAGATTGCATGTATGAGAGGCGTGATTTAATTTAAAACTTTATTTCTTGTTGAAAGTAGTATTGCAGTTCTTTTCTGCTTACCATATTATTTAAATGCCTGAAAAAGCTCAATATCTTTTCCACAGGTAAAATTCAGTATGAAGTTGAAGAGAAAATATAAGCAGATAAATCTACACTGTCAAGGATTTTCAGAATCACGTTTTTTTAGAACTGAGCTGCTTTTGATGTATCACTTTGAGGAAGTTTAATTCCAGAAAAGACAGGCATGCAAAATTTGAGTTGTTTGGGGTTTTTCTTTCTTCCCCGTAACCCTCATAATAGAAATACTGACATCATGATAAGTGAGCACACAGTCCAGAATGGCACATTTTGTGTATCAGAATTGTTGAAACATTAGTGTGATAAACATCTAGTGATGAAATAAGACAGGGGTTCAGGAGTGTATTTAAGTGTTCAGTTTTTAATGCATCTTTAGAAGACTTATTCTTTTAGAATTATTAAACTATGAACTGGAAATCAGTTTTTTTCTAGTCTCCAAAAGGTGCTGCATTTTGTTCAATTATATTAAAGTGCTTTCACATGATTTTCTGAGAAAGGTTATGAACTGTCATTACATTTTGAGATTTCATATTTTCTGTTTGAACTGATTCAAGTAACAGGCAAGTATTTGTGACTCAGCTGTAGCCTCCTGTTCCCTAGAGATGCTGTTGTTCCCAGTGGGAACTGTCATAGTTTGAAGGTTGTTGTAGCTACAGAGGATTATCTGGAACATAATAGATACTGTGATTTGTCCTGGCCACTGCAGGACCACCAACATTATCAGTTAAGCAGCTACATCCATGTTGCTTGCAAATATTTCTGTATGATGCTTCTCATCCACTCATTTATGATGTTTTAATTTTTTAGTTTATCCCAATCCACACTTTTTTTTTTGCATGGGTGATTGTTCTTCATTTCACTGTTTCAGAAAAAGAGCAATTTCATTTCTGTTCTTACCTTGAAGATATGATCCATTCCCTGGAGTTTTCAGGTTTTGTAGAGACTGCTCTGTTCCTTTATCTCTCAGTTTTCTTGTGAATTTTATCTTTTTTTATCCTCTTTATGCTTTTTGGTTGCTGCTCTTTGCATTTTGTCTAACTCTTGTGTAGTTTTTTATAAACTATGCAACCAAGCATCACAAAGTAAAACTTACACTTAATAAAATTCAGGCAAAAAGCTCCAAACACTAAATATCTACAGTCAAGCTTAAGGATACTTAATCTCACTGGGAATACCAGTCCTCAGTACAAATTGATGTGTGTCCATGGCATTTTCAACCCCTGGCCTTTAAGCAAATATATCAGAAATGCAATGAAAGACCTCAGAAGCAAAGTGCAATGTTTTTTCAAGTGCCTATGCTGCTCTGAGACAACATCTTAAGTAAAAATTAATGTGAGAAGAATAGAATAGTGCTGGCATCTATGCTATGAGGTGAAACCAGTGAGGTACCTTCTGGAGGAGAAATTTTGTTCATCACCACTGCATTTACATGTAAACTACTGTGATGAGATAAGCAGAACACACTCATACACCTCTGACTTTTTACCCTCCTAATTTAAATGTAGATGTGTTAAATCATTTGCCAGTAGAAACAGAATAAAAAAAGAGCACCAGTATTTCAGAGTATGTAAATGCTGGCAAAATATTTCTCTTGCATGAATCTGTTTGGTTACTGTTTCAGTGAAATAAACTTACAGCCAAAAAATTATATGGCTTAAAAATTATTTTGGGGGGTTTTTGTATCTTTTTGTGTTGCTTTAGGATTCAATGGAAATATAAGAACTTTACAAAAATATTTTGAGAACCAGCCACAGGTGTCGCTGGATATAAACAAAGTACCAGAAAATTCCACAAAACATTGGCATTTTTCCTGAACTTTAGGCAATATTATGTACAATTTTCCTTTTAATAATTATGAAAGTAACTGTAAGACTCATTTATAATTATGGCAAATTTCCATGGGATTTCTGAGATTTTATGTAAGAAAATAGTTCTTCTCATAGGCAAAGCACTGTCTAGTATAAGTTGGGCCTACTTTGTTGACCTCACTGGTGATTTTAATGTTTGTTAATATTAACAAGAATAAAAGTGACTGTTGAGTTTTTAAACTTATACTAATTTTCACTTTAGTGACAAATTTTTTTTAGTATTTGTAGCTCGCTCTCTCTCTCTCTCTATATATATAATTATGTACATTTTGCTTGTAATTATTCTGAAGTATTGGATGAAATAATGTGAAGCACTTTTCATAATTGAAAATTTTGCAGCTTTGTTCCCTGATCCTAAATTGTACCAACTTCCCTGAAATTATGTTCAAATACTGAAAGAAAACTATTCTGCTTTATTCATCTTAACAGAACAACAAAAGCCTGAGCCAGACAAGCAGTGGAGTAAAACTTAGTGTAATGCAGAAGAAAAATTCACAAAGTCCACAAGACTTCATTGTCAGTAAACTCAAACACACACACACACACAGTGGAGTACCTGCTTTTTGCTCACTGTATGCAATAATAGCTTACAAAGACAGTAATTTTAAGAAAAATTCTGGATTCATAGTGAAAATTTGATATTTGATGCACAGAAAACAAATACTGAAAACACATATTTTTTAAAAGTGTTATTTGATTGTCAGTATATTTTTTATTACATGTTAGTGTGTTTTTAATTTCATTTTAAAGCCACAATTACTTTTTCTTTTTGACTAATCTCAACAGATTCCACTGATAGTGAAAATAACATGAAAGACCTGTGAACTGAGAAAAGAGACCAACAATATCAAATTATATGAAGGTCCCAAAGTGCCTTTCTTATTCTGACAAGATAAGTAAAAATATAGAAAGTCTAAAATTAGAAATTTGATCATTTACATTCCAGACAGGGATTGATAAATTATGGCATCATGATGGTATAAATATGTAGCCACCTTTTCATTCCTCCTAAGCTCAAAACAATGTGAGAATAAGGAGTACAGATTTTCCTTCCACTTCATAATCTGAAATGTATTCCAAGGAGAATATAGTGCTATATAATTGGAATTGTCAGTGGGATTTGCAGAATATTAATTACTGCTTTTTGAATTGTTAACCATTAGTGAGTCATAGGACGTGTCTACTTGAAATTATTCAACCTGCAAATATTAAATTAAAAAATATAGACTATTAAAATAATGGTAGGGGTAGAGAGAAACCTAATTACTTTTCTATGGCAACTTGGAATTTACTGACAATAATGGAAATATCTGGAAATTTCTGTTTTTCATGAGCATTTAGGCAAATCAAAATGCCTATGGCAGAGTGGTTATGGGATTTAGGTCAGTTTTGGTGATTAATGTTAATGCTGTGAGGATGAACAGTCTTCTAGACTTGAGGAGAATATGCTTTATGTTTCATAATTTTTTCCTTAGCCAAGGAAATAAAACCATGGAATTTCTCTTACTCTGCTGAGTACCCCAAATATATAAATAAAGAAGCAAAACCCTTTATTTCAGGTCTGTGTACCCCCCTGATTCTGAAATTGAGTGATTTAGGTGAAAATAAAGAAATGAAGCTCAACATTTTGTCTCTGTGTAAAGCTGATGTGAAGCAAACCTCTGGAGACCCTTCAGATCAGCAGTTATTGATCCAGCATGCAGCCAGGACTGTTCAGATGGGTGCACAGGTTTGACAGGTGTGCAGGGGTAATGTACAGAGTAAATACCTGAGGAAAATTAAATTTGCTCCGTAATTAAGCAGGATGTTCTCTCCTCACCTTCTTACTTCTCAGTCTCTGGCACACGGATTAGTGCTTCACTGCTGATTCACCTCAAGGCAGTTTCCACTCATTTGGGACCCAATTGGTGAGCAGGTTTCAAGACAAATAACAGGGAAAAGATGCAGATTTACCCCTTTTAAAAGTACTCATTCCAGCAGCTGTTTGTTGGAAAGGTCTGGCACATGTTACAGGCACTTGAGCCTTGGCAGGGATTTTGTTCAGGGTGTCTCTCTTGCCTTTCCCAGGATGTCACAGCCCAGCTGATGAAGGCATGACAGAGGTGCTGGTGCACTGGGAGTCTGGATGGCTGGAGTGTGACCTTGTGGGGCAGGAAGAGGCTTTCCTTGGGGCAGACTAAGTCTAGATTCAAGCACCTGAACCAAAAGCAAGTGAAAGGAGGAAACAGACTCTTCTGTGCTGTAAATAAGAGCCTCCTACTCTAAGTAAAGAGTAGCATCATGTAGCCAATGTGTTCATATCCTCACCCTGTGTGTACATAATACTAATAACAATCTGGTGCATTAGATATCAACACTGTTAATAATGAAATACTATTAATTTGCAGTCATCTTGCTCTCTTGCTGTACTTTCCCAGGCCTGATTTCAGCAACTCTGTATTTTTGCTGCATTGCCTCTCTGTTATCCAAAGCAAAACCCAGCTCACCTCCGTAGGGTTACCATGGAGCTCCTTTCCCATAGGAGAGTAAGGTTATATGAGAGTCCTGACTTCTCTCCTGTCTCTTGCATCCACTAATACATCCCTCTGAAATGTGACTGGGAGTCTGTGAGTCCTAGGAGAGAGGCCCCAGGGAGGGGAGGAGCGGTGTGAGGGAATGCACAATGTTTAAGGGAGGGAAAAGCTCAGGAAGTAACTTTGGCCCTCCTCATGGGAAGTGAATTGGAGCAGGTAGATATGGGAGGCATCCTTCAAATCCCACTGGGAGGCTGAGAGAGAAACTTGAGCAAAAGGAGGAAAAGGTGGAGATGGCATTCAGGGGGGTGGGTCTGAGGGGGAGGCCCAAGCAGACAATGGGACCAAAAGGACTGAGACTGGTGTTAGTGGATGGGCATGGAGTAGTGCCTGGAAGGGGAGATGTGAGCAGCAGCACAGTTTTTGGAGCTGGTTTTGGGAAATCAGATGCAGAAATGGGGCATCTGGCCAGTGAACATGGGTCAAGGAATCTGAGACAAAACCAAGGCAATGACTGAAAAAGGAAAGGGAGAAACTATGAGAGAGTTTATCTTGAAAGGTGGAGTTTGGATGAAGCGTGTAAAGCAAAATACATAAATCTGAGGCAAGGAGTGGACACTTGAATGAAAAGTCAGAATAGGTAGGAAAAAAATATTTCTATTTGAAGGCAAGTCCACATTTAAGCATTCCTCTGATGTTAGAAAATAGACATATTTTTCAAAAAATGTCTCATTACATAGTTTGGAGACAGTAAATTGCTAGTCTTGTCAGTTTCTCTGTTTCATATATCTGTCAATAATAATTTGTATCTTTAGTCAGGATTAATTTGACATATTTTTCCACCTATTTGCTATTTAAATAATAGAAATTAAATGTATAACATGTACCGAAATAATAGATTAAGTGCTGGTTTAGTTAATGTTGTAGAAGTACAAGAAGTCATTAGGAAGTTCACAGCTTTGTTTCTGCTGCATTTTTGCATACTTACTATAAATATTTAATAAAAGCACTAAATATGTACACATCTGAGTGGTTAATTTGGTCTAATTTGAACTCCTGCATGCAGGAGCAAAAATAAATATATTAGGAGGAGGCATTTGTATAGCACCTGACTTTAATGATTGTTGAAGTAGGAGGATGTCAGTAAACAATTCCTAAAGTAAGAAGTCCCTCTTCATCTAGGAAAAAAAAAAAAAAAGAAGAAAAAAAAGAGAAATATTTACAGGTTTTTGGGTTTGGTACTGAAAAAGTAGTCTCAAGAAAAACATAACAGTAGAAGTAGTTAAATCAAATATTGCTCTGCTGATCTAGATTTTGTCTCTCTGCCAGGGTTTCTATGTGAATAGATTCCCAGAACCACAATTTTTCTGTGTAACAATGAATGAGTTTTTATTTTCAAATTTTGAACTTCAGATTTGAAGTCTGCTTATCAACCAGTGGGAACATATCACTGAAAAAATCGAGTGCTTGTTGTAAATTTAGACACCTGAAATTAGAAGACACTTCTAATTTTCTTTCTGTGGTTCTATTACTCTTCTGTAGAATGGGATAGTAATGAACTCTTGTCTTATAATGGTGCAGAAATTAATTTATTGATAGCTATGCAGAGTCAAAAAATCTGATGAGATATTGCAATTTGTTTGCAGAAAATGATTTGAAGCATCTAACAATGAAGAGGAAAGAGGATATTGAGTGATTTGTCATTAAACAAGTACCACCCATTATAAGACTGAATGCAGCAGGTTTCTAGGGGAAAAAATGATGTATTACTATGTCAATAAAACATGCATGGGCAAAGGGGTAAGAATATTCAGGACTCAGTTAGTTTAGCAGTACTCTGGGTTTTTTTTAAGAATAGTTGTTTAGTTTCTACTAAGTGAACCTTTACTCAGAGTTTGAGTTCAATGGAGAAAAAATTAATTTCTTCTTTATGCAGGCACAATTAAAGGCACAGCTAAACAGATACATGTGCAACAGAGGGAACTGCTAATACCTCACTTATACATCCTGAGTCCATTGATAACCATGGTTAGTTAGTTAGAAAGTTAGTACACTCCAAGAGATTTTTATTTATTTTTCTTTACTGATTTTAGACACAAGAGTTAAACATTTTATGTTTTAAATAAAAAAAACAAGATTGAGTCTTGGATGCTGCTCAGGTAAAAAATCTTTTTTAAGTTTTAAATTTTTTATGTTTTAAGTTTTTCCATTTTTAATAATTTCTAATTCCAGTAAGAAAAATAGCTACCTTATATATATATATATATATATGTCTCTCTCTCTATATATACATATATATATCTTTAAAATACAGAGAGGTTGTTATTTTTTTTCCTTGGTTACCTACACTGTAGAAAGTACAGGAAGTTAAAAATCAGTGGACTATTGTAGGGGGGCAGTAGAATGTAATCTTACCCCTCCATGAGTTGCAGCTGGGATTAATTACTAGAGATTAAGAACACCTGTAACTAATGAGATCAAGTGCCATAAAAGGGTGTAGCAAGAAGGGGAGTCAGATGGCTGCTGCAAGGATCCAGGGGAGTTATTGCTCAGAGGAGCTGCTCCATGAGAAGCATGAAGAAAGTATGAAGCTTAGAAGCTATGAGATCCTTGCAGCTTAATGATAATAGAATTGTTGCCATGCACTGTTCTAACATATAAGGCAACAGAATGTACTGTGAATATTTGAACTGTATGTGCTCTAAAAAAAAAGAGAAAAAAAAAGGATAATAGGTATTTCAAGCCTGATTCTGGAAATTCTAGGGGGATTTTTGGTGTTTTTTTTTTCTCTTAATATTGAAGTTTTATGTTTTCTTTTACTGTTTCAAAGATGTTTGAAAGTGATATTTTACTATTTCTTCTTTTTAAAAAAGTAGAGACAGTGCTATTGTTTTTTTTCCAGCAAAATGGTTTGAATTTGTTGAAATAAGACAAAACAGTTACCTGTGCATCTTAAGACATGAAATGTCAATTAAAACATAAATAAATCACATTAATTTATAGGGCGACATTTTTCTATCGCTGTTCATAACACATGAAATTGAGCAGAGTGTGTCATAAACAGTACTGATTTGGGGAATTATATGTATTCAGCACTTCAATGTTCTGGTTATTTATTTAAGAGAGAAAAAAAGGGAGAAGAAATGGAGCTTGGAGAATACTGATTTCTTCACTGCCTCGAGTACAAAATAGTATTCAGTAATCTAACATTGCAAAATTCTATTCGCAAAAAATGCAATTGGTCTGAATCTTCTTATTTTCCTTACCTCATCCACTCATTTCCTTTCACCTAGAAACCAAAGACCTGAAATAAACTCTTCCTTCCATTTACATAGTCTGACAGCTTTCAACAATAAGATGACAGGTTTGGTGGATGAGGGTAGAAGAGTGAGTAATATTTGTCTTGACTTCAGCAAGACTATTGAGGCTGCCTCTCAGCATCATCATAGACAGGCTGATGAAGTTTGGCTTAAACGAGTGGACAGTGAGGTGGACTGAAATCCAGCTGAGCATCTGTGCCCAGAGCTTTGTGAAGAGTGGTAGGATATTCAGAAAAAGGAAGTGCCAAGTCCTGCCCATGGGGTGGACAGCCCCAGCCGCCAGTGCAGACCAGGGGTGGCTAGGAGGCAGCTCAGCAAATATTTAATGGGAAGGAATCCAGAGAAAACTTCTCAGTGGTGCCCTCTGACAGGGCAAATGCCAGTGGGCACAAAACAAACCTCCTGAGATTCCTTGGGAACACAAGAGGTGATTTATACTGTGAGGATAAACAGTGGGCCAGGTTTCCCAGAGAGGCTGTGTGAAGTCTCCATTCCTGGAGATATTTAAAGCCCAGCACTGGACACAGCCTGGATGCTGCTCTCGGGACGAGATAGGGCTAAAATATCCATGGATTTGCCTCATTGTCTCTGTGAGTCTGTGCCATGGACTTCAGATAAGGCTTGTGTTATGTCTCTGTGAAAGACTGATCAGAACTGAGGCAGTATTTTGTCCCTGTTAAAAATGTCTTTCTCTTCTTATCCATGTTGCTTAATTTTCTGTACTTTGGGAAGATTACATTTGTGTGCCCTTTGTTTTCTTGTTTTTCTTGTTGTGTTCTTGTTGCTTGTCAGAGAAAAAAGTGGTCACAAATTTTCGAATGGCAGGAGGCCTAATGAAATTATTGTGTTTGGAGACCAAATGTTGCTTCACTGCCAGTTAGTTCATCTCTCTATTGGGGCCTACATGGTGAAGACAATGGATTTAATTTTGATTTGCCTTTGAGTTGGTATATGCACCATGTATGTACCATGCATACAAGTCATGCACCATGACTTTTTGAAAAGTAAAATAAGGTATGCTGTGAATTTTCTTTACTTTCATTATCAAATCAGAAACTTCAGGCACAGAAAAAAATATTGGAGGGAGAAAAAGCCAATATGTCTGTGCATTCACAGTCATTTGTTGGGCGTGCATTTATACAAGCATTGGGACAGAAACTGAGTGTGCAGGCAAGTATGACTTTGTGCATCACTTCTTCATTTTAAAGCAGTTTTCCTGAGAGATTTTCTAAGAGTGTTTTATATTTAAAGAAGGAACAATCAAAAGGTTTTCAGACCAGGTACTAAACAGTTAATGGAATATATTCATTATGTCTTATTTTTAGAAAAACAAATTAAAGGAAAATTTTACCCAATTTTCTGTCATGAATAAGTTGAAAAGCAATCATTATTCTAACCTGCAGTCAAAAACTAACTACACTCATCTCACTTCATATTCTTAAAAGGATATGAGAATATTCTAGCTTTAGATTTTTTTGAAAGCATTGTTTGGTGTGAATTTTGCTTTTCTTTTTTTTTTTTTTTTTTGTATTTTCACTTTCCGCTTACTTGTCAAGCACAGTAAAGAGGAAAGCTATTAAATTTACTCATAAATCTTAGAAATACCATTTATACTTGGGCTTCAGAAGTAATAGGGCATCCATTCTGGCCTTAATATCACATATTTTTGTAGCTGCTATTAAAATGTCAGCATTTACTATCAATTACCCCAGAATCATACTTGCAGTATTTCTCAGTAGCTAAAATAAGAAACAGCAATAGTATTTCAGATAATGCAGTGCTTAAATTGTTAGAAAAATCCACCATAATTGATACTTTCAAGATTCTTGAAAATCATAAAAGGCTGAAGAGCAGTAATCAGAAAAGATCTGATGAAATACACATACAATGAAAATTCAAGTTATTAACATCTTGCTAATTTTCTTGTTTTAGAAAATCAGTAATGAGTTTGTGTTAGAAAAATTATTGGCTATTGGGAGATTTAATTTTCCTTTCTGCTATGTTGTGTAAGATTTTGAACTATAGGACACTGCCACTTTTGCAAGATTCTTTTCTAATTTGCTACGTGTAAGCATTAGTATTTACCTGAAAATTATTCTTTATGAAGTCATTAAAAATACATCTTTAGTAATATTTTACTATAACTTAACATTTATTCCAAGGAGATAAAGAGGACACAGGATAGATAAAAAAGGAGCTATGTCTTTTTTAAGTCAATCAGCATTATTCTTATAATTTACTCAAAACCACAATGTCTTTGTGATTTGTTTATGTTTAATCTAAACTATTATAACTAGAAGTGAATCTCGACTAGAAATGAGGAAGTCTACAGTGATACACAACTATTCTGAGACACCCCAAAACTCCTTCTCTGAGGAATTGATGCTGTTCATATTAATGTCTGGTATAATATTCTAATCTGATTTCAGTGAAAATAGAATGGAACACTCATTTTGAAAGATCTCAAAGACCTGTTTTTCCCCTGTCTAACCAGGCAATAATTACTGGAGGTTGGAGAAAAAAAAAGTGTATAGGCACTTAAACAGTATACTAGGGTTTGTTTGCTTGTTTCTCCAGCTAATAACAAGCATCAGTGTTTACTACAGATTTTCCAAAATGGTAGAAATGTTTCATGCCCTCCACTTTTATCTCTGCAAAGATAACATGAACAAACCTTTGCTGTATAATGTGTGAGCATTTCCCATTGACTAACATCAGTTTCCGTCATTCAGAATAGAAATGCTTGCTCTTCTTGACCTATGCTCTTCAAGGAATGAGTTTGTCTTGTCCATGACACTTTACTTAAACACCTGGATGTGCTGTAACTGTTCTGCATGACAAATTGGGGGTGCATGTTTTGTAAATAATTGTCTTTCTCATTTGGGAATTACCTTCTTTTTGCATGTTTGTAAGAGTTCTGTACTCTCCAACCAGATACTTTTAGATATTCCATGTGGAGGGATATCTAATTCGCTTGTATGAAGGCAGTTGCTGTTCCATGGGATTTCTGATCTAGCAGGACAGTACAAAATATACCATATAACCCAATATAAATCTAAGTTACACTTAGAGAAATACAGCAATATCTACAGTCCAGTCACAAGTCTCTCACCATGCTGAGCATCCTCCCTCATCAGGAAAGCATTTGGGTAGGTTAGATCAACTCAAGCCTGTGGAGCTCTTCAAAATGCCTTGTTAATTTTGTGGGTTTTATACTCTTTGCTGGGCTAATCCACAGCTTCTCTTCCTAGATATTTAATCTCACCTGTGCTAAATTGGCCAACTCGGGGAGGCATTCCCACTCTTCTAATGAGCTCAGGGAGAACCTTTTGCAATGCCTGTTGATCCACCCAGCTATTGATAGATGCTTACGTGAAACAAAGGCCACCTTCTGCTCCCCTTGGCGCTGAGTCAGCTTCTATGTAACGGCTTTGGTCAGTCAAACCCTGCATTTTTCTCTGCGCTTCATGGAATGTCTCCTTGCCCATCACCTCTACACCTCCTTCCATTGTAGGGGTTTATTGTCAGCCATAATGCTTTTAAAAAAGGGTCTTGGGTATGAAGATGACAAAGAATTCACACACCATTTTGCATTGGACTTAAATATCATTTCAGAAACACATTATTTGGTTTATAAAGTCCAAAACCAGCCATCCTCATTAAATAAAGTTAGATTCCTCAGCTTATTTCTGTAGTACTCATGTATTTGCCAGATCAACAAGACATTTGATTTTAAGAGCTAAAGTAAAGGGACTTGATATAACAAAAACTCCTGTGTTTCTTGAAAATTAAGCTATAAGTTTTATTGCTTTGTTGTATAAACTTTCTAAATGTCAGTGTACTTCCGTGGTATTTTCAAGAAAACCCTAATAATCCAGAGGAAAGTAGACTAGCTTCAATTTATGTCAGACCTGTGGACATAATTTGTAGATCCAGAGCAGTTCTTACATGGCTGTTGCAATTTAAGTGATGATTTCCCACATGTCTCCTCAGAACAAGCTTCTGCTGCAATGTAACCTTTGTCATTTTCTTTCTTTGTGCACAAAGACGTGCACACCCATGCAAGTACATGTATAAAAATAGATGACCCAAAAATCTCTCTACTCTAATTTTTGCTTCAGCTGGACTTGTGTTTGTTGTATGTACTTCAGCTTGATTTGTGCATATTATTTCATAAGTAAAAATTATTTTCATTAGGTAAAAAACACTTATAAATATTTGTGAATATCTTTTGTTCTTTCCACTTGACTTTATAAGAAAAGTGACTTGAAGGAAATGTTCATTTCATAGCTTTAAGGCTTCCCTTTTTGGATAAACAATAGATAATGTACTGCCCATGAAGATGTGCGTTAATTACTTGTGAAAGCAAATGTTGTGTTAATACAATTTCTAACTGCAGAACATCACTGTCTCCATCTGTGTGTGTGTGTGTGTTTTTCCCTTCTTAAGGTTTCTTGCTATTCTGAAACAATGCAAATTCTCTTTGCTTGTTTGCCAATAACTTTGGAGATATCAAGATATATCAGAATGTCAGTGACTGCTTCTCTTCTCATTAATACAATTGGAAGTGGGTTACAATAGATACTCTCAAGACACAAACTGGATGTGGTAAAAAATGCACATGCTATTTTCAGAACTCATCTCCAGTGGTGGGAATGTAGAATATTTCTGAATTATGAGATGAAATGGCTAGCTTACTTCCACTCTGCCATTTTTTCCCTTCCCTTTTTATTCATTTCCCCATCCAATGTGCTTTTCCAAGCTCCAGAGTTGAACAAAGACAAGAATTAAATAATCAACCTTCACTCCTAGTGTTTGCTTTCTCTTCCTAGTATTTTGCTCTGGGTAACTGGAACTTTTCATATATACATTATATGTTAGATATATCACTTTTAACTTATAACATTAGATAACCAGACAACTTAAGACACAGTCTTGGAGAAATGATGCCACAATCAAACAATTTGTCTTTACCAACAAATCACAGATCTAACATAGGGATGTCCCAAGTCAAAGTGTCAGCTGTTAGAGTTTGACTATTGGACCTGTGGCATAGTGATTCTGCTGAAAATAGGAAGAATTCTGCAATATTTCTTTATCAATAGATTCTCTGTGATAAATGCAAAGGAAATGATGACCAGAGAATCTGTCATTCATGCAGAAACCTTATTAATTTAATTATCAGAGTAATAAAAAATGTATTTTCTGTGGTGTCACATCTTAAATCTCTTTTTATGTCCTTAATATTTTGAATAAAAATTAATTTTGATGCCTTGTTACCCACTGGGAAGTAGAACATCACATCATACTTGTGAATTATTTATGCTTGTGGTAGCAGAATTTTTTCTGTTGGTTTCTCTAACTTTGTGATCCTCGAGTGGTCCCAACAATTGCTTGGTGTTTGAAACTGCAACATTTATTTCCCTTGTCAAAGGTGATTTTCAAACCTTTGTCTGTTAAGGAGGGCTCTAAGCCTGAGTCTCTTAACCTCAGCATTACTATGTTCACTCACTGGACATCACAGACCTGGATCATGAGAGCCACAGCCTTTACAACACTTTATTTTTTTTTGTTTTCCTAGGGTTCAGGGAAAATTTCAGCACTTTCTTTTCATGGGGCCTTCCCCTAATCTTGCCACAAGGGAGAGTCTAAAAGTCTTAGCTTGAAAGTGGAGTTGTGAAAGAAACAAGATTAGAGAACTGTGCATGGAAAAAAGTGTAGAACCTGAGATGTTTCCATGCAGCAATTTCTGTCAACCTAATCGACTGAAAAAAAATTATTATTAAATTGCTGGAGAGCCTGAGGGCTCACAGGTCAAGTGGACCTCAAGGTACCATTTCTGTAAAACAGTAACAGATGGAGGATATCTCTCTTGGAAAGCTGCCAAAATCATAATGCTAGTAATGGCCAGGGACCTGCTGAGAACAAATACCTTGATAGCTGCCTAGGTTTCAAAAAAATTGCCATTAACAGTGCTCTTTTAGGATTAAAAAAAATAAAAAAGAGACAACTATTTTGATGTTGAAATAGAACCTACAAAATCTCTTCCAAAAATGTTTATTTGTAATGGTAGGAAAACAGATGATAAATCCTTACTGTTGATAGAGGTAGCTATAATTGTATCAAATTAAAGCCATCTATAACTTTATTATAAATATTTTTTATTAATGCTTTCATGCCCATCATGTTCTTCTAGACAAAGACCCAATATGCTAGCAATTTTCAGATCATTTTGAAAAAAAATCCATAAAGTTAAACAATTAATATATATTTGAATGTTATTTATTCTCTTTACATCTTTGGTGACCTTGATCTGTCTGCTGGACAATATAATGTAATATTGATCCTAATTCTGTAGGGTTTTTTAAATAAAACAAATACAGAATATCTCTGTGGCAAAAAGATATAGGATGAAAAATTGGAATAATGAGTTGGCTTAAGTTCAATAACCCTTACATATCTTGATTAAAAAAACCACTAATAGTGGGATTTTCTTTATAAATATGGATTGAAATGGGTGAAGCTAGGCAGTTACTCAGGAAAGAATTTGCATTACAAAGGTACGGCAGTCAAAGGGAAATTCCTGTAAACAGCATCATAAAGTCAGATTTTGGAATATCCTAATTATCTTCTGCACTTCATCAGTTCTTTGAAAAATAAACACTTCATCCTAAATAAGACACCACCTGGGGGATAAGACTGACCTTTGTAAAAGTGACAATGTGAAAATGCTGTGGATAGCAGCAGCGACCACAGTGATGACAGTGCATGTAAGTGTTCTTTGCTCCTTTTATGTGTCAGTAACACTCCAGAAAAGAAGTTTAAATACTTCTACTCCAAGCAAAATTTTTGGTAGCTAATATTTCTGAAATTTTCTGTGTACTCCACATGATCTTTCTTTGTAGTTAGATTAAGTAAGCAGTAAAAGGGCTTTGTGTTATTTGGTTTGGGGTTTTTTAGGGTTTTTTTGAGTTTTTTTATGTTGTTTTTATCCAATTCTGATATGCTTATTAAGAGTAAATCCTTTTCATAGACATACAAATATCCCATTAATAAGAAAATAGTAAGGATAACATAGGGGGTTGTCTTCTTAACTTGATTAATAACAAAGATGTGTAATTACAAGAGACTGAGGGAAGGGTGTAATCAACAATATTTTTTAAAACTCTGTGTTGAGTTAGTCTGTTTCCTTGTCTTTTGCCTGTAGACAAAGTCCCCTAAGACAATTTTTATCCCAGGTATTCTGTATTTTTGCTACCCTCAGCCTAGAATTAGGCCACCAAAACCTATGAAAATTGCTGTTTTGCAGTGAAATCAAATATTAGCACCATCTTTCCTACCCTTTGCTTTTGTGTATTAGTTGTACGAAAGGACACTAAATCACAAATTTTCTACCCTTCTTTCAGCTGTACATATTCCATTTTCACACAGTACATCTTCCCCATTTCTGTTTTCCACACCTTTTCATTTAGAGGGAATACAACTCTTTGGTCTTTGCAATTCAGTCTTTAAGTGTTGGGGTTTGTGGTAATTTATTTACTATTCTTGCTTCTGCTGCAAGTTACTCTTGTTTACTCTGGGATTTTTTGATCATTGCAGTTCAGTCACTGTATAAGGAATTTTTATCTTTGTAGTTAAAATTTTGTTTATGTACTAGCTTGATACTAAACAACTTGAAGTGAATGCAAATTCTGTTAATTTTGTTGAACTCTTCATATCCTTTCATGCCAAAAAATTTAAGTTACATCCAAAGAATATCAATGGTTTTATTCACCTTGTTTGCCTTTTTTGTTGGTACTATTCCTTTTCTCTAGGGATAAGAGGTTGGTTGACATGACAGGTATTATACATTTCTTCATTATACATTACAAGCTTTTTTTTCCCCCTGAACTTGTGTTAATAGGTAAGGGAAAACAGCAAAACCAGCACTCCTAAGCATAAGGAATGCACAGGAGTGTACTAAGGACAATGCTACTAAGTCAAAATCCACCTGACTATTAAACTTCTAAGAAATGAAACTGCCACTCTCACAGAGAAGGGAGATAAAGAATATTTGGGTTTGCAATTCATAGTCATGCTTCACAGGAAAGATTGAAGATATAGGATATATGTATATATATGTTAATATATAGAGAGAGAGGATATTCTAATGCCATAAACTAGAGAGAGGTCCCAGTATCTTTTCTATGAAAAAGCAAAAAGTCGTCTGTAAGAAGGCATCCACTTGCATACATATTTAATGTTACCCTGCAGAGACCATGGAAACTTCTCTTCACTGGGCTGTGATTTTATGGAGGAATACTTTAGTGGGACAAAATGCATATCCTGGAGATTTAATCTTGATGGATATGAATACTGACTTACTCTTCAGTACTTCATTATTACAATACCAAGAAATCTTTTTTAACCATGTTGAATACATGAAACAACAAAGCTGCCAATGAAAAGAGGTGATGACATTCTGTTTTTTTCACATTTAGCTATTTTACAAGAATCTATTAATTGCCTCTGTCAGTTGTTAAAATAAGTAAGCAAGATGCCCTCTGCATGTCTATCAGGATGACTGGCCTAATCAGGCTCAGAAAATTCAATGAGTATTTTGCTAAGCTTAATTAAAATTCAGCCCTGCGTTTGAGTAAGCCGCAGTGGTTTGGCAGACCTTCAAAGGGCTACACTGCAGCACAACAATAAAAGTGATAAAGGCACACAAGAACAATAAATATAATGCAAATGTTCCCATTATTCACAAATCAGGTATGATATTGCTCCTTTAACTAGTTTCTGTTGTGATAAAATTCAAATTTTTGCATTTTTCGTTTTCAGTCTCTGTGAGTTTTATTCTTAGCCACATACCATTTTATGGCTCTAAGTAACTGAAGTGAAGTAATTCTAATAATTTAATAAAAATATGTAAATTATTGCCAGTACTGAGAGAATTGCGTGGTTTTCTTTGGACTGAGTTTTATTCTTAGCCACATACCGTTTTATGGTTCTAAGTAACTGAAGTGAAATAATTCTAATAATTTAATAAAAAATATGTAAATTATTGCCAGTGCTGAGAGAATTGCGTGGTTTTCTTTGGAAAAAAATTCAACAGGACTTTTGCTTTGCAGTGGCAAAACTTCAGACCCTTGGGGGGTAACACCTCAGCTCGACCAGTTACTCCTTCAGGTATATTCTTCATTTACATTTCTTGACTGTATGACCTCAGGTCTAGATTTCTCCTAGCATTATGTAAATTGCAGTTCTTCAATATTAGACATGAAATGGAGCCTTCCCTGCAGGTACCTCAGTTCTGATTTATAAATTAGATTTGTATACAATCACAGATACTTCTTTTCTTTTGTTACAACATTTCTACCTTTCCCCACATATGTTAAATATTTTTGGAATGCTTATTTTTCACCCCTCATGAAAAAGTGTTAGTTAGACTATATTATTTCTTCAGATTTCGAGTTTCTTTTTGAAGAAAAAATTGTTATGCTTCCTTTGAACGGTGAGGGCTCTGCATCACAAATAATTTACAGCCTACTCCTATGTCTTGTGCATCATGATGGCTCCCTTGCCCTTAGCTCTGTATCCTGTATGGGCCACTGATATTTTAATATTTTGTTTTCATTCTAAGCAAACACTACATGAACAGTTAATCTTGGGTGAAGATTTTTTTTTGCCTTGAAAAAGTCATTACTTGGGAGAGTTATGTCATTCCCTATCTTCTGCAATAAAGTAAACTAACAACTATGGTAACAGATTTTATAACAGCAAACAAACCCATTTTTCAACAACTATAGAAGCAAAAGAGCAGCAATCAGCAAAAACTGAAGCAAATTGCCATTACTATTGAACACTTACGAAAATCAGATTTTGATCATAGGAAATAAACATTAGGATTATTTGGAATGAAAAATGGTAATTCAGAGATAAACAATGATAGAAATATCACACAGTGAAGTGACATTCCTAGCTAATGACATGTTGTGTACTTTGATGTTTAGTATTTGCTAAAAATCATTATCCCTGTAGTGGTCTTTACAATCAGAATCATAATTGTTTTTCAAGATAAATTAAAAAAACACTTAAATGCATATAAAACATCAGAAAATATACCTAACAATAAGAAAATTTCTGTGTCTGAGATTAAAAATATTCTTCTTTAAAATAATTTAACATGCTGCTAATAATACTATTTCACAACTACTTTCAATTATGGAATTCACATGAATAGAGTTCTTATTCATGTGAACTCCATAAACCTTGAAAAAGCAGTACAAGTATGAAGCTTCTTCCCATGTCCATGGGAGCAGATGATCTCTCTGCCATTTTTTCCATTTCCCTTTTCTGAAAATCTGATCTAGACTTTGTTAAATGAAAACCTTTGCTTTCCTCCAACAGATGTGCAGAGAGCAGATCCTTTACTAGGTAGCTCAGTCACTGGCCATTTGTCCTGCCTCCATTCAGCATTTCTGTTGTACAGTGATAGAAATGCTTCCAGAACATTTAGGATATTTACAGGTAATGGCAAGATGAATAAAAGAAAATTGCAGAGCTTTTTTTTTAATTTTTTTAAATTTACTTTATTATTTTGTTTTGAAATATATGAAAATATCTTGTTAAATGAGGAAGATTACTAAGCATCCAAGGTGCTGAAAGATTGTGAGTACTGCCTACAAACAATGACTAAACATTTAATTCATATTAAAAGCCATTCTTTACAATTCAGTATTTTTCCACACATCGTGACTAAGGATACTAAGCTATATAAATCTTTATAAATGAGGATTCTTTCTAACTGTTTTCCCCAAATTTCCTTCTAATAGCATGTACAATTAATCCCTGTCAGTAAAAGGATCACTTAGAGGCAATCTTTTTTTTCATAAAAGTAAAGACAGAAAGAATCAGATTCTTGATTAAATACTTGCCTCAGTTCTCCTTGTGCTTTGAGAGATAAAGTGTGACTAACACAATGAATGCTAAAAACTTACATTTACATAATAAATTAGAATATTATTACAGATCTGTTGAAATCTTTTTAAACATTTATTTCAGAAAAGTTTGTTATGGAATTAACATAGGTCTAAAACAACTTGTAATTTCCTGTTTCTCTGAGCATTAAAACAATATTTGGTTGGATGCTGTGCTTGGTCCATAATAAAATGACTTTCAATAAACTAACATTGAATATTCTATAAGAAATTTTTACAATAATAGGGTTCAAAGGAGTTGGAAGATTGTTCAGGTAGCTTGATAGACAGTTGGCTTTCCCATGTCAGAGTATGGAATGTGAAATTGCAGAGCAAAAATTCTTTGTTCATACAAATATCTGTCTTTCTAAGTGTGAAATTCTCGAGGCTACCTCAGAGTAGAATTTTTATTAAGTAATTTTAACATCAAGACCCTGCCTTTTACAAGCCAAAAATGAGACATTAGTGGAATTGAGGAACTAAGTTAGATCTTACCTTTAATACAGATGTGGTTTAACAGTCAGGTATATACCTGTATATAATATTTAAACTGAGAGACAGTTGCATTTAATCAGACTTTCTTGCACAAGTCTGTAGCAGCATCTAAAGAGCAATGCCACTGAACATATTTCTAGATGATCTTTCTGTATTGATCCTCTCCTTTCTTGAAACATGAAAAGCTTTCCAGGCGCTGGCAGCATTCATCAAAACTGCTGTACAAACCATAGAAATTACTCTTTTTTTTCCCATTTCAGTGCTCACAATTGCTTTCTCCTCTTCCCTTCAGTGCTTGCCACAATTTTCACCTTGTAAAAGTTTGGGGGCTTTTTTACCAATCAGATGTTCAGGGTTTCCACAGTAATTATATAATACAATATTATCCCAAAGCACTTTACCAGTTTGTGAAACTTTTTCATTGTCTTTTTCTGCTTTCATAAGAACATTAGCAGTGATCCTCTCTAACTCTTTGGGGTGCAGTTTTGTCTGGGATTAACACATATAACATTTTGCAAATTAGAAAGGAAAAACAGCATAGAATTTATAGCTGAATTTTGTATTATTCATAGGTATCATTTTAACTTTAATTAATCTGAAGAGACCTTATTAGAAAAACTAAATTGGAAACAAAATAAGAAATGGAATGGAATTGAAGGTTTGTTTGATACCATGTCAAATCTCTAATCTGACTCAGTGGGCTGGTGTGCAAGTGCCTGTGCCAGGGAATAAGTGAAATTTTACCTTTGGGTCAGAGTTGTAGGGGTAGATGAACTTCGAACAATAGGGCAGCCACCATCAGTAAGTGTCTGCAAGCAAAGTGTCGCTCACAGCTGAAATTAGTGTAAATCAAGCATAAAATTTATAATTACAGGTATTAAAATACTTGGCAGTATTAAAATTCACAAAAGCTAACAGATAAACATTCCAACCTCCACAGCAGTGCTGTGAGATGAACAACAGAAAACTGTTAGTGTGGTAGTTTAACAATATTAGTTGAAGGTTTAAGGAAAAGATGACAGCTGATGCACAGAAGCTGAAATTTGCTCGTAGTTGTTCCACTGGCATTTACTGTTAAAACTGCAGTTTTTACTCAGTATTTTGTCTTGTTTCTGAAATTGCAAGATTAGTAACAAACTAAACTCAGAGCTAGACAATAAAAAAGGAAAAAAGAGAAGCTGTTCCCAGAGCCCTCACACATGATGTAGGAAAAGAAGTAGGAAAGGTGCATAGTGAAAATGCTGGCAGTCAGGGCCATGGATAGCTATTATTTATAAGGACACTACTGTTACTACTATGTTAATTTATGTATTTTAAAAATAAAATATGTGGTCTTTTTTTTGGCTGGTATGCAGTTTGTTGGCTTGGGTTTGGGTTTTGGAGGTTTGGTTTATTTGTTTGTCTGGGGGGTTTTGGGGTTTTTTTTGTTTGTTTGATTGTTTTTTTTAGATATGCATTTACATATGGTTAAAGCAGAAAAGTATTCATGGCACCTAAAAGTACAGCAATGGAAAAAACATCAGGTAAAATCATGAGTAAAGCAGTAAATAAGTGCTTCAAACACTTTGAGTATTTCAAGTTCTACAGTTTAATAATATCCACACCAAGTCTTGAGAGTACCTTTATGCACTTTAGTAAAATCTACATCCCTTCCCAGAATTCTGCTTTATGTGCAGTACTTCATAACTGCAACAAAGGTAAAATAACAGTAAAAATAAACATGAACCCTGTGTTGGTTTGCATACAGCCCAAGTGCTCTGCCACATTCATCTCTGTGAATCAGCTTAGCAGGACTTAGGGGCAATTTAAAACTGCACAGGCTGCCTGAGCTACTCCTGCATATTTGTTTATCATACTCCACACGAAGATCTCATGGTGTGCCTGGGTACCATCCATGTGAACACCATGTTCATATCTATCTCATGCATGTTTAATAAGTATGTGCATCATATTGCATGTCCCTTTAACTGTGCTCATGAGGATTTAACGTACCTTCAGACACATGATACTTGCCTACGTCATGCTTCTTATTAGAAAGTATTTGTCTGCAAGGTGGAATTTGACTAAAGTGTATTTCACTATTTAAGTGTTCAGCAGCTGTAAGCCTAAAAATCAGTGTCATTTTAGGAAGCATGTCATCTTATTTTACCCTGATATTTATAGATTGAATAATTTAATAATGCTGAAATTTATATTGATAATTTTCATTCCAGTTCAGGTTATTTTAATATTTAAATTTTGAGAGCATTGAGCAGGTAAAGATTTTTATTTTACTTTCTCACTCTTCATCTGGTAGTGTGGGAAGAAGCATAACAGCATCGTGATTGAATTACTTTTGACTGACAAAAAGAGATCTTTTCATATATTTTTCTTTTTTAAAATTAAAACTTTGACAGTGACCGATATATAGCTCATTTCACTTTATGTTTTTTTGTTCTCTTATTTTGGACATTACAAATTTCAGAGTGCAAAAGGGATGAGAAATGTTTTGCACTTAGTTCAGCATGGCTTTAAACTTCACAACTTTTCTGAAACACATGGGTATATGCAGAACTTAAGTTATTTTATGATCTTTGAACCCAAGAATATGTCAAACTCACTGCATTAATTTACTTGTTGTGCCTTCTATTTAATTGTATCATCTCATGTCTATACGCTTGAAAAAATGGTTGGACTGTTAGGTACTAATCCTATAAATTTCTCTTGTGCAATTATTTAGACAAAAATTTTGTTCCTAGGAGTTTCTGGGTGGCTTGAAGTCTGTGGTCCTGTAGGATAAGCAGTTAGAGAGTCATAGAAAGAAATTACTTTGTCTTCTTACTTTGTTGATCATGACATTTATGATAAATCATTGTTTTGAAAAATGTGGCTGGCTGAAGTGGATTTTGATACATGAGATTAAAATTATGCTAAGAGTGATATCTGAAAACAGTATTTGAACATTTATTTTCCAATAGTTTCAAAAACTGATTAGTTGGCATGTATTCCATGCCAGAAACATATGCTGCTATGTTTCTGAAGCTATTGTTTTCTCTCACAGAAGTAAATAAAAAGATTATTTCTGAGTTATACGCATGAAGAAGACTGTGCAAGTATTGTTTTCCTGCCCCACCCAGTAAAAAAAATGATGTGGCTATAAGATTATATGATAAGATCCATCAATGGATTTATTTTTTCAGAAGTATTAATATTACTGTAAAGTGCAAATCCTGAGTATCTCCTCAAGTGTAATAGCATCACAAGTCCTTATCTGGAATCTGTCAAAGATAAATGTACACATAAATGTACAAGGCACTCTGTAAGTGGATTCCACTGTTTTAGGCCACTAAGAAACTCTTTCACATCAATGTGATGAACCAATCCTCCCAGTCAGTGTTGATCTAATCCTAAATATTCTTCTTGGTTGGGAAATACAGAAATCTGTCTTGTGGGTGTGAGAAAAGGAGAGAAAATTACTGTGATTTGCACAAGGCTACATAATAAAGGAGACAAGACTGCAGCTTCTGAATCTCTTATTATGAAATCATAATAAATTTATTTTAAGTATAATTCTGTTTATGTATTTATAAAATAGCTTCTTAAATTTCAAGTTACATGAGTCCTTTAGTTGCAGCCTCCTGATGTTACTATCTTGTGTGCAATTAAAAAATGCCAGGCATATAAACATATGCTTAACTATATCAAATTAATAACTGTCAAGAAGTAATTACCAGAAATTAATTTAGTATTATATCTTTGCTGTAGACTTAAAAATTCACATAAGAAAATGTTGATTTATATGTTGAACTTCAGATTTTGCTGAGGAAAGTTTTAGGGAAAGGTCTTTCATCCCCTTTTGCCTTCAAATCTTCACTTAGTATTCTGTTCATACTCAATTTTAATTGCCATGTTATAGTTTGCAAAGATGGTATGCAGCTGTAAAATGCTGCACTTTATTGCAGCAAGAGGAATATTTATCTGAACAGATACATTACTGTTACTGTAAAGAATGGGCCTATTTTACTTTATCAGCAGCTGAGGGGAAGGTTAATGGCTGTGATATATCTTTTACGTTGTCTGTGAAACATGGAGTGCTCTGCACTGTTAAGATTTACAGTGTGGAAGACAAAGCGTGTGCTATTCCAAGCACTCTCTTAACAGCAGACTGTAAACTTGGGAATTAACTTCAAAACCCCTAAATATCTTAAAAAAAACATTAAGACTGGAAAAGAAAATAATTTCCTCACATAAATTCATACTTTTAAGCCTAAGTGCATGGAAAGACCTTATAAATTTTCCAGATGTCCTAAGCAAGCAAAGAATGCAAATGACCAGGATGTTTTCAATATTCATTGTATTTCAATTTGTAGTGCAGCAGGATACAGGACAAAATCATACAAAAATTGTTTAATTTTTACTGGAGAAAGAGTCAGTACCTTCAGAGAGTACATGATCATCCTTTGGCCTGCTATTGGGAGGTCCAGTCTATTCAGCAAGAATATTCAGCTAAGATCTACATGAATACAGTGATAAATATCAGGGGTAAGGAATATACTCAGCTCCTGGGGTTTCCATCTTTTTTTTTTTTTCATGTAGCTGAATAACAACAGAATGGTGACACACCATCCCACTGGGATGAGGTGTCCCTGTGACTGCTGTCTGGTCTGCTGTAGGGTCACTGCAGTTCTGGCAGGACAGACTCTAATGCCATTCGGTACAGGAATAATCAGGACTATGCCCATTAAAGATTATGTATTCTGTACTTGTGAAAGCTAGTGATAGCACATGTAGAGTCTGATCATTTGAACACAATTCAGAGCTCTCTTTTAAACAACTGTCATATATCACACAGGAATGGTTGAGCAGGTTTTAGTTGAGCATGGTTTAGTTGAGGCGTTAGAGTATGGGTTGGACTCGATGATCTTTAAGGTCTCTTCCAACCTTGTGATTCTGTGAATTTTGTGAATTCTGTGAATGTTAGAGTAGAATCATAAACCACCAAAAAGCCAACTGAGAACAGTCCCAAATGAGTGCGTTTATTAGAAATATCCAGTACGACAGAAATGTGACATTTGTTTTATCATTCTTTTTTCTAGAGTCTAGATAACTCCCTTGTACGGCTTGAGCTTTCACTTATGTGTCTGAATTTTTGAGAGGGCTTTTATCCACACCTGTGCAAAAAGGTTCTGCACTTCCTCTGTGCAGCTCTCCTGTATTGGAGAAGAAGGGAAGTTTCATTAGGTGTGGAAAAGAACATGAAATACAGTAATTTTCCCAGTAGACAATTCAAGTATTTGGAATTGTCAGTTTTACCTCTTTCTTCCGTAGGCATCAATATATTTGTACAAATGTAGTAATTTGGGCCAGGAATCAGATCCCACATCTCCATCCTCCCAGATAAAGAGTTATACTACTGATAAACAATGTCAAATTCCTGTTTCTCTGCTGCTTGTAAACCTGATACTGGAGTTCCCTTCAGCAAGCTGACCCACCTTTAATTTCAAGCAGATGAGCAATTCTGACTTCCTCTATAGGACAACCATAATTAGTGTTTACAAACATTTCCTACAGCTTTAATTTAAAATACAATTCTATTGGATACTACAAACTGTAATACAAGACTGTGCTCTCTTAGGATTGAAAATTTAGGTTCCTGGGTCATGTTCTATTTTCTTCCGGATCTAGGATCATAGTATTTCTGAACAAGTTCAAATGTAGAAGGAACATCGGAACAAGAAACCACTTTGAAGTTCCTCAGGTAATAGTAACGATAGTAAGTACTAACTACAAAGTTTCAGAAGATAAGTTAAATATCTCAGAATCATACCTGTTAAGGTGTGACTTTAGAAAGACACCTGAGACTGTTCTCATGATGTAGCAATCAGAGCATGGCTTTCTTTTTCCCATATAATTAGTTACCATAAAATGTTACCATAAAACCAGCCTTTGTTACCTGCAGGGGAGAGCCTGTCCATGGACTTTGAGCTGTGTTAGCAGACAGTTCATGTGCATTGTAGAGAGAGTTGGAACCACCATAATATCTCTGTAAATAATTTGATACATTTTCAGATTTTGAAATGTAAAAGTTTGTTCTGAGAAGTAGAAGGAAGGATATCAACAGGGTCATATTGATAATGCTTATTAGAGGTTGTGCATTGAACTCTCTGACTTTCTGTTTCATAACTAAGAGAATAATGTTCAACAGATTCACGTAATTAAGTTTGCTCTATTTTATTGATACATCCTTAATTTACACTGAACGACTTGGACTAGAAGCTAGGCTTATCTTGATAAAATGTTCAAATTATGATTAATTTATTTCCTGAAATATACCGGGTTTTTATTTTCTTTTAAGCCATTTTGGTCTGATTGGGTTTCCAAGATTCTTTTAATATATTGTACTTTTCAAAATGCAATCCATTATTATAGCTTCAGAGCTTCAGTTTGAGTATTTTTGGGATGGTGTATAGTTCCATGTAAGAAATAAGTGTTTACCTAGTAAAAATTATTATTTTGTTTTTGTTTAGTACTATATCAACCAGAGAAAATTTATTGTAGTTCTATGTATTAAAATTATTTTTCCACAAAATGATAAAGGGAAAGATAACTTTCTCCCTTTAGTGAAGCTTTCTCAGTCCATAGGGAAGATATCATTAACTGCCTGCTTCTCTTTCTTCTCATTTGATTATTTCAGATAACCTTCACAGACTTTCCAAACTTTTCAAATGAGAACATCCTTCTCTTCTTTATGGTAAAGTGTTAAGAACATTAACAACCTTCCATATGCAATGTTTCATAGTCTGTCAGACTTAACAGAGACCTACCAAAAAAAAAAAGATAAATGTTTTGGGATAATTCTGTAATACTTTCCATTTGACATTGAATATCTTTGTGAGAAGGAGCTGTAATAGCCAATGTTGCTATAAGTGTAGATATGTGCTAAAAGTAAGGGTGTAAAATATAAGGCTTTTTCTTTTATCAAGTAACCAGACACTGGTTTGTTTATTAAATATATTTTTTTTTTCTCATACACAGTGCTGAAAGGGGGAGGTCAGTGTGGGAAGCACCTGGGAATTTTGGTTGTAGGTGCAAGTCTGAGATCCTAACTTATCTGCTCTTCAGCTTTAGGAAAACTTCACACCTCTTATGTCTCATTTTTGATAACCAAGAGGATTTTTTAAAAAAATAAAAACCAGAACATTTTGGATTGGAAGAGGCCTTTAAAAGTCATCTAGTCCAACCTCCCTGCAATGAGCAGGGACATCTTCAATTAGATCTGATTGCTCAGAGCCCCCCCAGCCTGGAATGTTTCTAGAGATGGGGCATCTACCATCTACCTCTCTCGGTTATCTGAGCAATCTGTTCCATTGTTTCACACACTTCATTGTAAAATATTTCATCCTTGTATATAGTCTGTATCTGCCCTCTTTTAGTTTAAAACCATTACCCCTTTTAAAACAGGTCCAGCTAAATTCTACATTTCCAATTTGACTTTGTGGCTCTTCCCATTCTTTTTCTTATTTTGTGGTAGCTAGAAAATGTCCTTTCTTTTTAGCAGAAGGAAATACATTATTTTAAGGTTCTTTTGTCCATCTTTGTTGCTTCTGGTGACATAAAGGCTTCCTTGTCCCCAAGATCAGCTCAGCTGCTCAGAGCATGGTGCTAAATAATTCTGGGTTTGTGGGTTTAGTCCCTGCACAGGCCATTCACTTAAGAGCTGGACTTGATGGTCCTTGTGTGCCCCTTCCAACTCTGTGACATTTTGTGATGTATTTAATGCCTCTCTTTCAGGGATCATGTTGTCATGATACTTGCTTGAGAGCAAACTTCCTAGAAACTGATTGAATGTTTTGTATTATTTCTTTGTTTTATTGCTAATTTCAGTCTCAGTTTGTTGAACTACTCTCTGATTTTGCTAGGTCTGGTATCTATATTGCTCAAACTGATGGTGGGTGTCCAAAGCCTTCTTTGTAGAAACTAAAACCCAACATATTCCAAGGAGTGCAGTGTCTATGCATTTCTCTCATTCTTGCAGCCAAACTCAGAACGTGCCTTTCCAAGATGAGTGATGATACAAATAAATCATTTGTGACCCCCGCAGCAATGCCAAAGATGAAAAAAAATCCTGTTGAAGGCCATTAACAGCCATAACATCCTGGATTCATAAATCATCTGGTTCAGTTTTTAGCTGCTTGTTTTCTTTTTTTTTTACTCCAGCCCTTGAGGAAAGAAGCTGCCACAAAGCAGAACTGTATAAGGCTTAGGTGTGAATGCCCTAAATTCATCCCATGGCTCCCTGTTCCTGCATCTGTTCCACTTGGTAAGGCTATCTGCAAGCCTCCAGGTGAGAAAACCAGATGATGTAAGTGAAAAGACACATTTGTGTTCTGCTAGCATCATGAAAATACCAGCTTTTAAAACAAACAAACAAACCAACCAAAAAAACACCCCAAAACAACAACAAAACCAACCAGAGATTTCAATTTAAATTACAACTTCTAAAAGACAATACATAATAGAATTTAAATAATGAAAGCTTCTACTAGAATAGCTACAGATTTAAATAGTACACTTGGTTTCGGGATGCTACATAATTCCCTTCAAGCTAAAATTATCATAAGCAAGTAGATCAGGAATTAAAATATTAATAATGAGACCACTTTAGGCAACCCAGAACTGCTCACTCTTCAAAACTTTGGTTCCCAGCACTGAATTTTGCAATCAAATTAAAGGAATTATCCTGCCATTTAGGTTAGATGCAAGTTTTGTCTCACAGTACAGTGGTATCAAAATTTAGGAGCAACAAGATGTTCCTTTCTAACCCTGAGGGTTTTTCCACATCTTGTTGTCCTTTAAAGGCCTCATTGTATTCAGGTTCTATTTCCATTTTTTCTTTTACAAAACCTCTCTCAGTGTAATGCTATCAGTGAGAAGAAATATATACTATAAACCTGGGATAAATAATGAGAATTGACATTCCCAGGTCAGGGTAATGTTGTGGGTTTTTTTTGTTTTGTTTTGTTTTAGCTTTTTTTGTTTGGTTGGTTGGTTTTGGGGCGTTTTTTGTTTGGTTGGTTTGGTTTTTCTTGTTTTTGTTTGTTTGTTTGTTTGTTTTTTGGGGTCTTTTCTGGAGAACACATATTCTGCAGAATTGTCATCCACTAAGGTCTAGCTGCTGTATGTAAATGAAATATACTAGTGGTTATTAATGGTTGGAGATATATGTGCCTCTGAGGGTTTTCACAGAGCAAGTATTATAGATCTGAAAGATCCCTAGTTCAAAATGTATGGTTACTTATGCTGGAAAATATTTCTGAAACTTCTTACTTTCCAAAGTGTATTGATCAAAATCATAAGATTGTTTTTTCTCAATTGTTAAGCATTTTAATAATGTCACCAGTCTCATTATTTGAACTGTAGTTATGATCACTATGGAAACTCAGATTTGTAACTCAGTTTTTCAGATTCAAAGGGCTAATTTCATCTAATTTAAGTAAATAAAATGAGATTAGCATCTCTCCTGAATAAAAAAAATGGCTGTGTGGGTTTTTTTTGCTATCATAGAAATATCTAGTGTTTTTTGGTTTTTCTGTTTCAGCTATTTCAGTAACCTAATATTTAAAAGACATAGCAAAAAGCTGCCTAAAACAATGCAGATGGTTCTATTGAACAAGAGAAAAGTAGTCACAATATATTGGTATGCAGACCTTTTTAAAAACATTGAATAAAGGCCAAACTATTTTGAGAGATAGGTTACTGAAGTAAAAATATATTTTCCATATGTTGAGCTTTGTTTCTTCTGTTCTTCTTGCCTCTCCTTCTCCCCTTTCCTCTTCCTAATTCCTATTTGGAAGATAAGAACCACATAAGATTGTTATACTGCTGCTATTGTTATCACTATGTCAATCCATATCACTATTACTTCAATTTTTCTTTATTCACAAGTCTGTGGAGCTAGAATGTGGTGTCAAACATCATACATAAAGTTTTCTGTTTTTTGAAAGAGTGAGTTGTAGTTGTATTTTGGTCTGTCTTGTTACAATCCCATAATATTATTAATATAGCCTTTTCAAGTGATTTCCTGAAATTCTTCTTTGAGACATTTTTACCCTAGAAGTTATTCATTATGTAATCCAAAAGCACTGCCAAAATTAAACCTTCCTAACTGTTTTAAGGGTGAGATAGTCTTTCTATATCACTGATATCAAAATGCATCTGCTTAATAGCAGAACTTACCTCACCCTAAAAGTACACATCTGTAGTGCTTCTCTTAAAAAAATAAGTTGAGATACCATTTAAAACTCAATCTCAATACTTTGAGTTAAGTAAATGAGAATTCAGAGGTGTCAATTTTGTGTGTTGGAGACAAGGGGAGGGTTTTTTAAGGAGAAGTTAACAGAAACATGCAGGGTATGTTCCCAGCAATGGACAAGCAAATTACGGAAAGAAATGACAAAGATAACTCAGCATTTGCTTTTCTTCATGTCTGCCTTGCTTGGGAGCTTGGGGGAAATGTGGGTGTGCATGTGCCTGTGGGGTCTCTGTTTCTTCCTTCAACGTCAAGGTGCTGCCCCTTCTTTCCCTGTAGTTGCCTGGCTGTTGAACCCAATAGAAAATCCTGCAACCCCAATAAGACAATATTTCATTAGGTCCAGATCAGAGAATTGGCAGATTTCAAGGATTTTCTTTTCTGTCATCTCTGATATCACCCTGAACCTCTAGTGCATTTTTGCTATAATAATTTCAACTAATCCTTTGAAGGAGAAGTGTATGAGGACAAAAAATCTGAAATTGATATAAAACTTCTCGCAAAGAGATACTCAAGTTCAGTTTGCTACAACTGCATGTATTTTCTTCTAAACCTATCATACTTCATTGAAAATTTAATTTAATTTTTATGCCACTACTTAGAATATGTATAGTAGGCTACCATTTATCTTGCATTTTTACTAGGCTTAAATAATTGTGATTATGTAAGAACAAAGATATAGTGATAATAAATCTATTAAGTGCTGTATTTTTAATCAAACAGTGTCTGATTGTTACAGATTTCAAAAACAGAAAACTAAAAGGAGAAAAATTTAACTGATTGAAGTGTCCATGCATTGGTTAGTGTGGATAGTCTCCAAAATTAGGGAATTATTTTAATGTTTTAGTTAACAGAGACAATTACTCAACTTCCCAAGGTCTATTGAAAGAAATGCAGAAGTGACACAAAGTGTTCCCATTGCCAGTCAAGCATCCCTTCCATGGGTTTACAAAAACTGTTCATATTTTTAAGATGCAGTTTCAATACAGAAATGTGGAAAACAACTGGAATGCATGCCTGAGAAATTTTATTTACAAGGTCAAAATCCTATAGTGCAGAAAGATGGATTTTGCTCTTGTTGCTATAGATTATTAAAAAAAAAAGTGGCCCTTAGGTGAATTTCTTGCTGAGGAAGAAGGCTTGCTTAACCTACTCATAGACCTAGAACTGCATAGTTACCTTCCTTACCCTCAATGTTACATATGAGGAAAAATGAAAAGGTTTGTTTCATAGTCTGTGTTCTCTGACACGAAAAAAAGGCATTTTCTCTTCAAGCTAAAGTACTTAATTTATTTGTTCTTTCTTTTCATATTGTTTTTAAAGCTATGACTTCTTCAGATAAAGAGATTCAGTTTTCCTCTACAATCATGTACAGAATCTAGAATATAATTTTTCAGCAATTTTAATATAAAGTACATTAATAACTTAACTATATTTTCTGATTCCTATAAGAAAATCATCAGAACTGTAAATGGATCATCAATGTTGAAATGAATATAAAGAGACTGTTCTCATATTGAGCACCAAATTTTCCTGTGCTTGTCATTTTTTTAGTGATAAGAGAATTGCACCTTACAAGGTCTAATTTCTCCATCAGATCTTGGAGTTGAGTGTTTTTATGAAGAAAATAAGAGGAAGATTTCAAAACTGGTTTGAGTGCTTGGGGCATAAAGAAAGAAATATAATTTTAGCTAGGGCTTGTGTCCAAGATGCTCACAGCAACTTACTATAGCAGAAGGGGATTTGTAGTAATGTGAGTTCATAATTGTATGGTCTGAAACACATGGGCAGCAGTCAGAAAACTTTGAAGTTCAAGCCAATTTCATGCTTAACATTTGCTGAGCTTTTTATCTTCATGCAACAATAATCTTTTTACTAATACCTGCTTTTAATCCAACCAGTGACATTGTTTTCAAGTGTCACTGCTGCCTCATGAGCTTATTTATACATGTATTCAGGCAAGGTGAACATTTCAGTGTGCAAAAAAATAGCTAAAATACAAAGTTTTGCAGCAGTCATTGAATTAAGAATTAGGAAATGAAGATTTAGATTATCTAGTTAAGATTATCTAGCTTCAACTCTCCTGCCATGGGCAGGGACAACTTCCACTAGACTGGGCTGCTCAAAGCTCCAGCCTGGCTTTGAACGGTGACAGGGATAGGGCTTCTCTGGGCAACCTGTGCCAGTGCCTCACCACCCTGACAGCGAAGAATTTCCTCCTAATATTTGATCTATACCTACCCTCTTTCAATTTGAAGCCATTTCCCCTTGTCCTGTCACTTCATGCCCCTGTTAAAAGCATCCATGGCTGTTTTGTAGCTCCCTTTAGGCGCTGGAAGGTGTTATAAGGTCACCCCAGAGTCCTCAATTCTCTCAGCCTTTCTTCATAGCAGAGGTGCTCAATCCCTCTGATCATCTTTGTGCCTCCTCTGGGCTCACTCCAACAGGGTCCTGTCCCTTTTGCGTTGATAATCCAAGACCTGAATGCACCATTCTGGGTGGGGGTTCAGTACATTGGGATTAAAACCATTTAGATGTGAACATTCTTCATGTTCCGAGGCTGGAAGAAGATTTTGTTTTGCAGTTCAGCCTGGCATCTTGAATTGATTCAGCTTAATCAATGCATTGAGATAATTTTCCAGCACTGCAGTGTAGAAGTATGAAAGGTTCTTCCAGGGATTTTAGCTGATGTAAGCTTGCAGTTATTTTATCTGAGATCAAGAGACAACTGACAGTACACTATCTGGGTATTTAATGATTTTCTCAAAATTAATTACTTCCTTTTTAATATAAAAAGGTAAACATGGTCATCAATCTGCTCTGAAAGAAACGATTCTGTGTTCAGGTGCTCAGCTACTGAATGAAAAGTGCATTATACCTTTATTTATTTTATGATGCTTTTATTATGCAAATATTACACCAATATATTTCTATAAAATATACTCACATTTAAAGCGAGGATTTTACTTTTTTCTCAGCTGTTAAAAAATTTGTTAAGGTTCCTTTTCTGGTAGGCTCTCTGTAAAGACAGCATGTTACGCTGAGCCAGCAGAGATTAGACTAAATGAGAACACACTTGCTATAAATTTAACAGGGTTCATTTTCTAAAGCAACTGCTTTATGCATCTGCAAATGGAAAGAAATAGAGCAGCAAACTTCTAATTTTTCCTACACATATAAAAACTGAAATAGTGAATGTCTTGATTTAAATCTTCAAAGAAATATTGGGTTTTTTTACTTATAGAACAGAGTACAACTCTCAAAAAAGGGGGAGATGATGGAGGATTTTTGGGTTTTGCATCTGCATAAAAAAAAAAATAACTGTTTGGCTTTTTACTTCTCCACAACATTTTTATAAATATTGAAGTGCAAATCACTGGATTGTACCATTGTGTCAACTTCTCCATTAGTGATTGTATGAGGCTAAAACATTCAGTAAGTTTCAGTAGTCCATGTAAAATCTGTTTCTATAGCATATTTATTCCAGATTTGATCCACTTCCATTTCAAATCACTAATAATAATTCTACAGACTGGAATGCAACAGGATCACTAGGTTGCATATCAATTGCTGTTAGCCCATAAGGTGGTTGAGTTTAAAGGCAGGAATTAGCCTTTCTAACAATTGACTTTTAAAACTATCCAGGATAGGTGTGTACTTGAAAGATAAGCACAAAAAAATTGTCCTTCTGCTCATTTCCTGCTTCTAAGTCAGCTTTTGTGGGTATCAAACAGAGTAATGAAAATATAGTGTGTGGTCATGAATACTTAATGTAGACTCCACTCTTCAGAATTCTTTTTGTCAGAAAGTATCACATGCCATAAATTTGGAACTTTTAAATTATATTGTACAAACTCAGAGAAACTACTCTTTTCATATAGTAACATATTAAAAAATAAAATCAGGCTACTGAAAAGTTGCATGTCTAGATAGGTCTTGCACAAAATGAAAAGAAGGAAACAGCAGGAGGATAAAGAAGCTATTAATCCAAAAGATATGTAAGATGACTGTCTTTCACAAGGAGTTAAGTACTCTTGCAAAAGAGACATCAGAGAGTAATGACAGTTCAAAAAGCAGTAAAATAATATCTGATTGTAAAGATTATAATTAATGCATTTTCAGGCCAGATAAAACTTTTTAGTTATTTTTCTAGAAATAATAATTCAATACTTGAGTAGCTAACCTTGAGATGGCACTAGACTTTTTTTATTTATTTCACAGAAACTTTCTGCATGGCATGTTAGATTTTTAATAGAATTTTTCAACATAAAATCAGAAAATATTTTCATAATTGTATCTGCATAACATTTTCAAATCTGCGTATTGTTCTTCATGATAAAATTCTATATGTCTTTTCTCCCTCGTTTGAAGTGCATTCTAATGTAGGGGTAGAATATCTTGTATAGAATACAGATAATAACCAGCAAAAATAGTGATTCAGCATTGTACGAAAATAAAAATTTGGGTTGGAAATTTGTTACATTTTATACTGGCATTAATATATGCTAATTTCACCCTAGCGATAATCTGACTATCACATGGAGTAATATTTAGTACTTTTTTACCCATTAACTATGAGTCACATATAAAAGTCTTCTGCCAGGAAAGTTGATTGAATAAAAGGAAATCAATATTATTAAAGGATGTATATGTGTATATGAATGAGGTATTTATATTCTGGAAGAAATTGGTGTTGCAGATTTGTATTACTAGAAACTGGAATGTGTAACTTTCAAGGAAAATGTTCTTTATGTATGTTTTACCGTGTGCATTAACTTTATAGTGGCTTCGTATATTTATTGCATCATATTTGTGTATAGTATTAGTATGTTCACCTGGAAAATAGAAGTGAACAAAATAGGTGCTTAATATTGCAGTCTTAATATATTGTTCTCCAAAGCTATAGAAAGCAATATGAATTCAATCTGTTTCTTTTACAAAATCTATACTATTTTATGAAAAGAAAATCTGGAATTTTTAAATTAATTGTGCAGAAGTAGTTTCATGCTACCTTTTCTCCTTTATTTGAATATGTGGACTGAGTGCCATAGCTCTGAAAGGAAAAATGGGTAATGAAAATACCTGATTGTACTTTTTTGCCACAGCTGAAGATGAGAGAGGAAGGATAGAGCAAGGAATCAGCTGTAAGGCTAAAATGCCAAGAGGACATGCATGTCAGGGCTTTCCAAGATCTGTGGGCACTAGAAATGCATTCAGAACTTTCAGTGTTTTGATTTCAATGTCAGCCTTCTTGGGCTGAGAGGAAGATCTTCCAGCTCAGAGTATGGGGTGTAGAAGTCAACACAGCTGCACTACAGGGTGTGTCAAAATAAAAAGGCGAATTTGTCTATGTCTAGAATTTTAGTTTTACAGGCTTGTCGAAGCATGACTTCATTGCACAGGTCCTAAATATCCTATGTCAAGGCTTGTAAGTCACTGAGGCCTCTCTAGCTTCCAACTTCTGGGTTTTTTCATTAGAAAGCCTCCTCTCTTTGTGAGTTGCACAACTTTGTGTCATCATTAAAGTGATTATAGTCAATCACTTCTTTTCTCTGGATCGGTTGCCCTAAATGATGTACTGACCTGTAAGCAATTGAAATGTTCATGGTCAATCTAAAATAACTGATCTCAGTTCTCTGTCTTTGTAAATGACATTTAATTACATGCCATTCCAAGTTTCCTGGGCGTGGAGGAGATCAGGACCCTACTATTTCCTGTGGAAAGATTTTTCTCTCTCAGTGCTACCAACAGGTTCTGTCTGTTCAGCAGATTGTTATTAAATAGGAAGTTCGGGTGTTGTCCCCTTGCCCAAATAAACTCACACAAGCTAAAATTGCTTAAATTATCATATCCTAGTGTGTAGAAATAGTAAAATGAAAGTGTAAACATTTTCCTCAGTCCTTGATATGATTTTTGATGCAGATAATGATGACTCATTTCACTAAATGCTTGGACTTTCATTTGCTTCTGTCTTACTAAAGCAGAGATTTATGTGATTTTGTTCAGCTTAAGCAGACCTTCCATTTAAAAGAATATTGAGAATTGGAGCCTTATTGGCAATGAAATAAAAGAGGGAACATCACATTACTCTTTCCAATTATAAGAGCATGTGCACACCATTTCAGGCCCCACAGCTTAACTGACAGCATGGGTGCACCTTGGGGAGGCTGGCACACGTTGGGAATGTGCTCTAGGAACTGGGGCACTTGTCTGACTAGAAGAAACTATTGCAGAAAACTTAGTGATCTTTTTAGGGGAAGATGAACATACCAGGTTTGGTTGGTTTTTTGTGAGTTTTTTGTTTGTTTGTTTTTTGTTGTTGTTTTGGTTTGGTTTTGGTTTTGGTGGTTTTTTTGTTGTTTTTTTGTTTTGTTTTTTATTTTTTGTTTTTGTTATTTTTTGTTTTTGTTTTGTTTTTTGTATGAAGGTTTGAAAATAGGTAAATGGTTTCAGTAATTGTATGAATTTAAAACTTTTCTTAACCTGTGAAAGAAGAAATAGTCTTCTAATATACTGTCTTCCTTTACTCTCATCTTTAGCTAGTTGATTCCAATTAAAAATAAAATTCAACTTTTTTTTTTCAAAATGATTCTAAAGTTTTTCTTTTCAAATTTGCAACTCTTCAGACACCACAGATATATGGCATGTGGATCATATATTCTTGACATAGATGATGCTTACTTTGGTATTGTGGCTTTCAGCCTCTGATAACAGCATTCAAAGAGGTGAAAATAGCCAAGAGCTGTTTAACCAATGCTGTGTACTTTAATTGAATAGAATATTCCCCTTTCATTATGGATACCAAAGCTAAATTAAATAACTCAGTGAGGACATCTCATTTTAGAGTAGTGCTAAAGCAGCAATAAATGCTACATCATTAAGTCAATGGCCTTTTTTTCCCTACTCACTGTACTTTGATTTGTGTCTTTGGACATTCTTGGAATGAATAGTTTGGCTTCTTTTGCATGAAAATAAATCCAAATCTCTAGTCGTGATTTTGTGTTCAGTTTGTGAAGCTAGAAGAAAACAGTCTGACATAAAACCTGGAAAAATGTATATCAGAGAGATAAAGTACTCTTTTGCTGTCCACATCAATTTCGGTGGTACATATGGATGTATATTAAATACTGTATTTATTTATTGTAGCATTTAGAAACCAGGAATTTGTGATGTCAAGAGGGCTTGTCTTACATTGTATTTTTTGTATTCTTTGATGAACAAAACTAGCAATTTGCTAAAATCTGTATACTTTTTCTTTTATAATTAAATCTGTTCCTGTCCACACAAGCAGTAAAGGAGTAAATGCAATTATGGCATTAGTTAGCTATTATTAAGGCAAATCTCTAATGCATTATTGACACTCTACAAGGTCTTCAGAACTTATGAATTCTTAAATTAACTTTAGTTATTAGACAAGGTGGTGAAGCAAACATTCCATAATATACTTCCAGTCTTTGGAGAGTAGATTCAGCATAAAAGCTTGGATTGAAAACACTGAAATTACTATTTCATTAAATAATTTTTTTAGGTATGCTTGAGCATAAATATCACATAGATTTCTATATATCTGTAGTCAAATCTGCTTATATATAAGTAAATTTACAGCCCTGAGTCATACCTTCCATTTTAAACTACTACAGACACTAAATCTCTCCTTCCTATTTTTTATGGCTCTCATCTTTTGTAAACATGCATATGCACAATTGAACAAGACTGCTGGGTGCCCAGAAATTGTAATGGGCTGTAAGATGTATGGAACTTTAATGAGTCTCTTTGTCATCCTCGGGGTTGTTTAAGGAGATTTCAAAGTGTTACATATTCCCACTGCCCAACTCCTGGTAATGGAACTATTGGTCTAATGTAATTTCAGTCTCTCTATAGGCAATGGAAAACCAGAATCACTTCCACGATCAAAATGGAAACACTTCCTGATTCAGGCCCCTAGTTCAGGATGAAAAGCTGTGTCCCCCTCCCGCCCCAAAGTGAAATATCCTTCTAGAACCTGAAAGAAAGAGTAACACGTTTGCAGAAGATACATAGACAGGAGCAGTTAGAGAGCTGATAAAGCTGTTTTCATTATCGATTTCACTTGCTGTTGCAATTCACCAATCATTGCCATTTTAAATTTTTAAACAACTCTGTTGTGAAGAAAATAGAGGTGCATGTCAAGGTGAATTCTTGCCTCTAATGATTTTCACTCTGAAGAAAGAGACAAGGGTAAGTAAAAGCAGCAGCTGATTTTCTATCCAGTGCCCAATGTGCCTAAAGGTTTGATCTCATTTTTATACCAGCAGCAATTTCAACAAAAATGAGGAAAAAAACCCCAATGTTAACACTAATAGGAGAATCATCAGCACAGGAATTTTTGATCTGAGAAATCTTTTAATATAGTGTAACTGAAAACATATTGTGAAGTTGTAAAGATTTCAGAAAATGGCTTTTCTCTGTGCATGACAATAGACCAGTACTTTAAAATGACAGTTTTGTAGCTGAAAATGCTGTGTAGGATTAGCTTTACCTTCTAGAATTCACTGAAATACCAGAAGGGGGAATTAATGTTCTAACTATGTGCCACAGTTCTCAGTGATTTGATTTTAGTTTGTCCTAAACAATATTAGCTGTAGTACTGTGCTACATTTAAATTTCACCTGAATGAAAATGCAGTTCCTGGAAAGGCACAGACTTCACATTTTTTACACCCACCGTCATCAGTTCTCCTCCCTTTGGTACTGTGGCTTCTCCCCCTGATTTCTCCCAGGTAAATAAAAACCTGTGCACATGAATCTAAAGTCTAAACACAGCTGTCTTTTTCCAAGACTGTTTTCCTTCCACTTTACAATAAACAATGTTGTTCTTGTGACCTATTGATGTTCAATTCCATCTTAGAGTTAGTTAAAGAGGACAGTAATTGCTTTGTGGCAATGAATACTTAAGTGGCTTAATATACTTATATAGCCATTTCTTCTTATATCATGAAACCTGAACCAAAAGTTTCCTTGTAGAATAGCAGAGCTGGAGACAGGGACAGTGCTGCACAAACCATGCTGGGATGCTGTTTTTCTTATTTAGTTATCTCCTGCTGGCCACTCGGGAAAGGAAACTGGGCCTGACGAGATTCTGATCTGACAAAAGCCATTTCTGTGTTCTTTTATAACTTCAGAAGACAGTATGTGTCAAATACAGTATGAACAGCTCTTTCATGAAATGAAAGCCCAGAAATATTTAAGAAAATTCTGCAGCAAAAATATCAGTAATTTCTTCCCACTTTCTGCTTTTTCATGAACCTTATGCCTATTCAAAATGCAAAATGCTTAACCATTCTGAAACTCAATGATGTCTGCAGCACACTGCCTGTTAGTGGCAGTATGTAAACTGCATCTGCTCTTCGTTGGAAGGGTCCACTTGATTAGTATTACTGACAAGAGGAAAGAGTTAAAGCTCTATAAATTGTATTATAATGTTAATTGTAAACTTAATTAAAACAATACATAGTTTAGCATCTTGAAATGATACCTGTTATTTCCTCTGGAGGGTCACTGCAAATCTTCACATATTTTCATTTCAGGGATATTAAAAGATATAAAATTGTCCTTTCCAAGAAAAATTTATGTTTTAAAGTATAGATTTTTAATTACTGTAGGTCCATAGGTTTTTGTCCCATCTAAATGCTCAAAAATTCTAACCATTAAAGCAACATGCATTTCATAATACTCATCTCCTAAGAGAAAATCCTGTGGTTTCTCAGAGGAAAGTATTTTTCTCGATTTGTTGGGCTTTACAAATCCCACACAGAGTCCAATAGAAGCCTTGCAATGCCAAGTTGGCAGAGGCTGCAGTATTAGCTACAAGAAGGCTTAAGAAAGAGACTGTCAACATTTCCTCCTACAGACCCTAAATAGCTATGGGACATGAACAGAGCTTTGTATAAAAATGTGCTCTTGTCCAGCAAGTAAAGAAAATCAATTCTGAATTCATGCTATGGCCTATCATGACAGTGCCTCTGCTCCTCTTCACTAGGTTTTTTCTCTGTAGAATTGCAGCAGAATATAGGCTTGGCCTGCCCTCTTTTAACATTCGTAATTTCAGTCAACTTAAGTGATTTCTAGTAGAAAGACAAGGATTAGTTTTTGAAAGAATAATGTCTTTCTTTCTCTCTCCTTTCCTCTGCCATAAATAAAGACTGAAAACAATGCCAGTAGTTAGGAACAGTGAAGTGCATTAAGCTTAGAAAGCCTTGGATCATGATTTCACTTCATCATTTGATTTTAGGAATAACTCAAATTCAAAGTCTGTGACATGAGCAAAAATGCTGCTGCTTCTGGCCTGACAGACATAAATCCATGTAGCTGTGCTGCTTTCCTTTTTCTCTTTAAGCAGTCAGATCTCTTTGTGATGAATGCCTTTGTTTTCTTCCACCTGTCCAGTAGACTGGTTGTTATATATTGCCATGGAGCATCATCTCATTTTAAATAGAATTCAAGATTTTCATCTTTGAAAACAAGCCAGTATAATGTCACTGTGCAACATTAGACATTCAGTCTTTCCTATGACAACTCCCAGTGAAGCAGACGTTCACAAGGCATTATTCTGTTAATTTCTTACGTTCTATAAAATAAAACAGCCACCTGAGAGTAAACAGTTTTTATGAAATGAAACTTCAAATATTACTTTGGTAGTTGCTGAACTGTTAAACAAAACATAGAGAAAAATTAAACTAGGACTGATTATTTTTTTGACTGTGTGTAAGAACACATTTTTAAACAATATAAGTCGCCTTCTGCCGTGGTATTTTAACTACCATATAAATACAAATATTTGATTTCTAGCAGAATTTTTTTTTTCTTCACACTACAGAGGAAAAGCTCTTGCAAGTTCTAGCTCAATATGGATGTGCCTGTTTTAGGTGCTGATTGTTCTCACCAAATTATCTAAATTTTGTGTCAGAATGACACTTACCTACCATTTGGATTTTATGCATGGTTTATGTGCTTCTACTCCTTAGAATAAAGTTTTTTGTAAAAAAATTTTGAAAGCATTTTTTTGTGAAATGATAGTGATATATTGCAGCAAGATGACTTTTCTGAAATCAAGCTTCTCTTATGAACTTCTGATGTGATATTTCAGAATTAAGTTTTCCTTTAGACTTAAAATGGTAAATCAAATTTTTGTCTTCTTCATGAGGAAAAAGAAGGCCCTGGGGAGTCTACTTTTGACCTTTCAAACTCTAAATGCTTACATTTTTTAGGACTTCTGAAGATAAATAGAAGAAAATAACATTTCTTGCCCCTCAAAAGAATACATTTTCCCAGCTCCTTCACAACTCAGCTATTACATTGGTAATAATTGGTAATAATTGGTAATAATAATTGGTAATTTTCAGCAGGTTTTTTTCCATACTCTGGAAATCATTTGTTCTTCGCTCTTTTTACTTTCTAATAATTTCACTTAGGCTTTCATACTCATACTTGATTTTAATAGAGATTACAATCTGTATAATTTCACTTTTCTTTTTGACACCTCTTTGAAAAAACATTTCATTAGTCTTTACTGCATTTGAGATCAATTGGCTGGCACTAATATTTATTTTGGGGACTCTGTGACACTGAATGTCTGAGGCAGGGATACCATTCTGGAATAAGTTATCTGTCTTCAGGTGTCTACATGAATAACCACAGCTCTGCCCCGTGTTCAGAATTCCATTATCATAAATGGGCATCTGCTAAATTGAATATTTAAAGAGCAATTGCTCTCCTTCTGAAGTGATCACATTGAGCAGTGAAATGAATCTCTTGCCTCAGGCCCTGTATTGATTAGGGGTAGGATCTTCAGGTGGTCCCTGTTGGCATTTGGGGTGTGCTGGGGTAGCTGAGGGACCCCAATGCTGCAGCGTGGCGCAGCCTGCAGAGACTTGCAGCTCTCTGGGTGATGTGAGGGAGGGGTCCCTTTCACCTGGCAATTTGTGCATCTCCTCAGGCTCCTGAGCCAGGCTCCTGGTGCAGTGCTGGACACACTGCTCAGTATTGCTGCCTAATACATCTGTTCAAAGGTATTTTACTATTCTGAGGTAGAAGCTTTTCTTGTTAAACAAGTTGGTTCTTCTCCAAGTGAAAGATGTTTGTGACTTGAGAGTTGTATGAGTACTTGAGAGAAGCACGTGCTGAAGCATCTTTAAGTGTCGGTTTCTTATGTTTGCATAGATTTATATTCCCAACTTCATGTTCAAACTGATAGACTTTTTTGCCTACTTTTTCTTTTAGCACAAACATTGAGATACTTGACTAGATCTAGAATACTTTGTACTTTATTTTGCTCTTTATCTATTTCTAAAGGTAAGATGATAAATTACTAACAATGCCAAGTAAATAAAGCAGGTGCAAACTTTTCTATTGGATACAGAAAGAAATATCTGATTTTATTACAGTTAGAATGAAGTCAGGCTGTGATGTTTGAGTTAATGTAAAGATAATAAGGACTTCTGTAAATGTTACTTCAAAAGAAATGTAAGATTTATTATGTTATCAGATAAATTCACTTTTTTTTTTCTAGGATGTGCATTGTCTTGAATTACTGGATTGCCAATTTCTATTTTGTGTTGTCAGAAATTGCAAAAACATAATTTTATCAGCAGAGATTGTTTCAGCTGCATTTGCTTTCAGTTAAGAAGACCATATTATGTGTGGGTTTTTCTGTGTGGGTTTGTCCCCACATCAGATTGTAAATGAAGAATGACAGAGGATAAAAGCCATTTAGTTTTATCATTTTTAAACCAAAATAAAGCTGTCTGATGAATGACAATAAAATATCACACAACTGCCAATGTTACTAATTAGTAGGATTTACAGGGTTTGATATATTCAGCAGTATGACTTGTGTTTGTGGCTAAAAATGAATGCTAATGATCTGTGTAGTGTTAAAATACAGATACTGCATTGTTAAAAACTGTTATAAATGTAAAGACCCTTTTGTGCAAAATCTTAAAGGAGAAATAAATGCAGCTTTAATTTCCAGAAAAAGTTATTATCTTCTCAGTTATGCATGCAGAAAACTTGTTCCAAATCAAAGTGTGGCTATTTTCAGATGTTTATTTTCACATGAGTTTCTTGATCAGGTTTAGAAAATTTTGTACTGATTTTGCTTTCTGTTTCAAGAGAGGATGAGTGAAATCAAGTCAATAAAATAGATGGAAACAAGTGGACATGTGATTTCAATGTTCTTTGAGAATTCTCTATCTGATTATATCTTGTATTTACTTGTTTATCAAACTTAT